>NC_089197.1:27849810-28209810 GCF_963930695.1 Labrus bergylta
CTTCTTTCCCCACAAATTTGATGAATACTAATGTGATACTACTTATTGTTTCCAGTGGGATAACTCCCTCGTCACTTTCTTTATGAGACTGTGATTTGCTGCACTGGCTCAGGTGCTGGCAGAGTCACAACAGGCTAGAAGTTGACTAATATACAGACTGAAATCTTCCTCGCACCATGCATCTTTAAACCCTAACCCTAAAATGCCAATGTTAAGCTATATTATAAATATGTGTTAAAATCCAGGATCTCATGAGTACATCTTAATTTGATGACTTTCTCCTGTTCTTTAGGCTTTAGATGTCACTGCGGGGAATTCTCTCTCAAGAAATCATCTAATTTCAAGCAGAGTTTTGAGCCCAATTCTTTGTTGAATTCTCTTGCTTCCTCAACTGCCACCAGAGAACAAAATCCCTCGGTTCTATCTGAGCTGCAGCGGAGCCCGTCCTCATGGGGAAATACATGGTATAGAGGGACAGGTTGCAATAGAGGAAATGTCTCTGAGAAGAGAGAGAAAACTGGAAATAAGAAATACAGAGAACATGAAAGAATATAATTCATTTTTTTCCCTTTTTAGAGCAAGCCAGAGCAGAGCTGACAATGGTGTCAGCACATGGTGTAAAGGCGCCGGAGGCTGATTTGAATTCAGAGGTTGAGTTCTTTTACCATCAAACTAAATAATACAGAGCACACTACATTTACATGTTAGTCCCTGAACAGATGACAGAGGGTCAAACTCTGGATAAAGTTCTGCCTCTGCATGCAGTACATGCTAGCTGCTTAGTGTGGCTGCAGGGATCAGGGAAGCGTCATACAGTACCTGTCATAATATCCTTAAAGGTTCCTATGTTGTATTCATATTTGTTTTAGACACCACAGACAGTAAAACCAACCTTGTTCTTTTCATTATTTCAAAAAAAAAGAAGAAAGAAGTCTACGCAAAGCCATTACCTGGAACGGTCCACTGGGGCTGATGTCGAAGAAGGCTTTCTTCCAGTCAGGGCCCTGATGACCAGACCGCGTCCACTGCACCGTGTCCACAGAGGCGATGCTTCTCACTCTCAGAAGCACATTGAGAGCACCTGTATGCACATGTGCACAGACACACACACACACACACACACACACACACACACACACACACACACACACACACACACACGTACAGACCATTAGAAGCTGTCAGTGAACTGTCAATGAGCAGAGACTGAAGAATGAGTCATGCTAAGCTGTGAGCAGATCTCAAGATGATTGAAAACGAAAGGGGGGACATTTTAGACACAAGAGCCCACACAGAATGAATTATTTCCACAAACACAGACATGTGTTTCAGTCTTGACAGTTTAAAAGGAGCCCATTGTGAATAACTTAATAAATAAATACTGTGAGGCTGCATTGTACGAAAAGGCTGTGATCTGAGTTGTTTTTGATCACACTGTAGTCGGCCTTAAATTGTTCATATCAATTTCATATGATAATTGATTCATAAATATGCAGTCATGTGAGAAGCAGAAAGTAATGCCAGTAAAGCTACTACATGTTTTGCATCCCAGATACAATACATTTTTTTAATTTCTTCCAACAAACTCCAGTGGACCAAACCCTAAACAACAGAACAGACTGCTACACCTGTGATTTACCACCAAATATTATAAATCCAGATTTTTACACACCCCAAAAACAAGGCTGTGCTGTGGCATCTCCTGATTTACGTTAGACATGGAAACATTGCCTTGCATATACTAAGATGAGGCTCTAAGGTCAGACACCGTATCTGGATGACATTTAGGAGAAAATGAAATGTGTAAAGCCTGAGTGGTGGAATGTGTTGAATTCCACATTGACAGTCCGAGTGGAGCGTTTTATTACAGACATAAATGGAGAAAAAGGACAGCAGCAGTAAGGGAGGAAGAGGACAAGTCGGACACAGCTAATGGTGAAAAAAAGGATCCGAAAGAAATCAGACCACATTTAATTTATTTTGTTTTCTTCGATCTACATAAAACACTCCACTGCCATGTGAGGTTTAGTTGGCATCTCTTAGTTAAAACATTTGCAGCTAATGTGGAAACATCACATCAAAACTGATTGTCCTGAATCCCAATAAATAAGTAACAAAGCATTACACCTTTCGCCCCATAAGGTAGTGATCTAAATAGTCTCTGGTCTCTAAGGTGCAAGAGAATCATCTATCTTCTTAACGATCTCCAGCCAGCTCCTAATTACAATATTAACCAACCACTAGTCTCTTTAATAAGTATGTAAGCAGGGGGCAGCATTACGGTGTGTTGTTTTCTGGATGTAAGTAGTATATATGTGTATGTGTGCGTACAAATCTTCATGCCGATGTAAGGTTGTTTATGTCCAAAAATCTTTGTCACTCTCTGTGTGTCACTTGACTTAATGTTCTTCAAACCTTCAAAAGAAACAGCCGGTTGGCAATAGTAAAAGTCCTACTCTGTAAAAAGAGAGGTGTGACATAGCAGTTAAATAACATGTTGAGGATGTTTGTATTTGGTTCAGGAAGGGATGCAGTGGGAGGCTGACTGTCAATCCAGTAATCACTCTGAACTCTCATAAGACACCACATTTTCTTTTTAGCTTTTCCCCATCTGTCATTTCTTTAAGACAAGTTTTTACATTCAAAATGTACAAGTAAACTTTAATGAAACATAGACGATGCTAAAAGTTTCAACTCAATGTTGGGCTGAGATCTAAGTCTGATTTTCCCAAATCACATTTTTATCAGATAACTTTTGTTTAAAAAATATATACTTCCACTTAAGATGTCAAAATGTGCCTCTCCACTTTTTTAGTCAACAACAGATGGCAAGGTCTGCACCATACGTGTACATTCGATATAAATGTGGAGCTAGTGTTTGATTGGCGTAGCTTAGCATAAAGGCAGGACACCTCTTGTCATCACTTAGAGGAGCCTCCAGGAACTCACTGTGCTCAGAAAATAGTCCTTCAAGCATCTCCTCATAAAGCCAAAACATTTCTTTTTAAAAACTGTTTTCAGATAAAAGTCCAACCAGGAATAGCATGCACTCACAGCTGGAAGAGTCACATATGCAGCTGTTCATCACATTCAATTTCAAAGGGCATGGGTGACACCACAGTTATATAATGCTAAGAAACATTGTTTCTTTTTTCTGGTTCAGCCCACTTTCACCTGACTGCCCTGCCTCTCTGTCTTCTTTTTAGTTATTCTTTTGGGCAAAAATGCCTTCCCTGGTCAAGACAGCTCAAGAGAGACAGGAAACATCGGAAAGAGAGAGTGGGGGGGGGGCAACATTCAACAAAGCTCTGAGGTCAGATTCCAACCTGTGAGTTGATGCAACAAGGAAAATAGCTTCTGTATGGTGTGTGCAAAATAACCACAAGGCTGTCCTGGCCCCCTCCCTAATCTCTTTCTAACTCTTTATATCTGAGCATCACCGTCTCCTTTTTTGCCAACAATCTTTATCTCTCATCTGTCTGGCACCTCCACTATACCACCTCCACACTCACACAAACACACACCCAACTGAGGGGAGAGGAAAGAGGAGTCTGATTAGCAGTCTATTGATTTGACCGAGGTAAAGCCGAGTGTGTTCTTGAGAGTGTCAGAGAGGCAAAGGAGAAGGCACAGCTCTATCAGGGCTACTTGCTGTGTAACCATGAGTGAGAACGACAGCAAAGATACACACACAGAAATGTAACCCATAATGCTGTCTTCTTTCTGATGATTAGAATTAAACATTGGATCCTTCATCCATGCCTAAATAGGGGTCATGCCCTCTTTGTCTTCGTTTCTATGCTGGTTCCTCTCAGAAAAAGACAAAGCTCTGACAAACTGTACAAACAAGACAATGAATTACTGTCGATGATCTGGCTTCTGCCGGCAAACAATAATCCAAAGCATGTTATTCAGAGTTGTAAGTACATAACCAATTCAGGAGCATGAGAAAAGAGACAAATCTGGATTTAACTTAATCCATTTTAAATTAAATCTTGCAACACAACAAGCTTATCATAATGTCTCTCAGAAAATGAAAATCCAAACCTGAACACTCAAAAAAAGAAAGGAATTAAACACAGATTATTACAATATTTAGCTTGCCAAAGGCTTTGCTCACAAAAGCAACCCTTCCACATTTATACAACAAACTTGTTCAAGGTCTTAGTAAGTAAAAGTTTAATACAAATAACACACATACAAGAGGTATGATATTTAAATAACTTCAAACTCTGATTGCTCTGAAGTAAAATGATCTAGTGATTCCAAGTAAGCTTGCCAGTGGCACTCTGCAAACCCAAGCCGAGAATTCTGAAATACTACTCAATGCCAAATCAAACTTAATTAAACGTTGTTTATTGTTGCTGCCAGCCAGCCTAAAGAGAAACGCATTAAGGTGAAAACAAAGTTTATTTGCATTTTTTCTCTACCCTTTACATTTTTTTTAAACACTTCCTAAAGATACTGTTACCTGTTTAATTTTCACTTGACCTCACAATTGCAGCATGTATGTGAGCAGAAGAGGAGTACCATTTAAAAAAAAAAAAAAAAAAACTTTTACATTAAAGTATCTATAGGCTTTAAACATATACAGCCCTTTTAACACTTCACAGCACTTGAGCACTATACGATTGAGTTCATTAAAAGCAGTTCCAGTCCTTCAGAGTAAAGCACGACCTCTTCCATCCTCTCCTTACTGATGCACATTAACAAGTTGATGGCTTCTCCTGCAGCTCTCTGTTCTTGCCCCCACTTCTTTTCTTTTTTTTTACCTCTCTAACTACGCTCCCTCGTACACATTTGCTTGGGCTCCCTTTCTTGTCGCACTTCATTTTCCTCAGTCCATCTTTCTTTCCTTCCATCCTCTTCTCTCTCTCTCTGTCCATTCATTAACCCTCCTCTTTCCAAGGCTCGCCAATCCTTCACCCTCTCCCTCTTCTTGTCTCCTCTCACTGACCCCCTCTGTCTTATCCCTGTCTTGTCTCTCTACGTCATTAAGAGTCACACTGTGTCTCCACGGCCGGAGTGTGAGGTCTGCCAAGGTAAGGCAATTACAGTGGAAACAAATTGGAAGTGACTTGAAGAACAACAGAGTAGATTGAGGGAGGGCTTGTAGCAGAGGAGGGAACAACTGGTAACATAATGTACTAATCGTTAGCACGCGCTGTGCGAATACAGTAGTATTGTCTGGTCTCATTGATTTGTCTGCATATCTTAAAGAAAATGCTTTAGTATCTATTTCAGATGACTCATGAACTGCTTTCATTGAGAATGTGCATACTCCTTGAGCTCACCACATGTTGCCTGTGAAGGGCAGTTTAGATGTTTGTGAAGTACAAATGCTTCAAGAAGGCAACATTTAAGCCATGCCTAAGCTCTAGGGCTTACAAAATAGTGCTGATGCTAGTTTTTTTCCATACAAACTAATATAAGCACGAAATATAAAGTGAATAGTTGTAGTCTGATTTTGTTAACGGAGAATTGCTCCATTGTTTATATATACAGGTTTGGTGTGCACTATTTGGGGTGGATGGATGAGCTCATCAGGTGAGCATGTAAGCTGATGATTTTTGTGCGGGCTCTGAGGGGGTTCAGAATCATGTAAAGTGGTTAAGGAAAATACGTTTTTTTTCATCCCCATATTAAGTTATTTTTGTGTCAAAATTAGAACAGTGTCTTATAGCCCCACTAAATAGTGTTCATGACTGCAGACTAATGACTATGTAGTGTAGTCACGTCACTGTACATTCAAATGAGTGCTGCAAACGTCTGTGGGGAGAAAATAAAGGTTATCACATATTTATGTGAGAAAAGTGTGTAGCTAATGTAGCAAAACTTGAGTATGATACAATACGATACACTTTATTGTCCCCTTGGGGAAATGTGTCTTGGACTCAGAGTGCTGCACACATTCAGCGGCCTCCAACAACTAGAACAGGCAATAAGCAGCAGCATGCAAGTCAAGCTGTACTTGAGCTAGATGCATCATTATGCCTACATGCTACCAATGATAATGCTTCGACCAGATGTTCCTCGGCGACTAATTTCTAAGTTGATTGAAAAGAAAATGTAATTCAGCTCAACCAACAAATCTAAAAGTTAGAAAACACTCAGCAAAAAATGGGCTCAATTTATTTAAATGTGTCTGCAGGTAAACAATGGAACTGAGTTTGCCCACAGTGTGGTTATCTTAAGCAGAAGCTAACACCTCCAGCCTTTTGTCCTCCTTACAGGTTACCATCCACATTCCTGTGATAAATGTGGTTACACATTGCTCCAATAGGTATTCCAATTTAACCTGACAGGGCCTACATACATTTATATCTCCATTTTCTGGATCAATATTCGAAATGACGCACCGCTTCTACAAGATGCTATCTTTTCACTTTGCTTGTTTACATCCAGGCAGAAGAGCCAGAAAAGCCAAAAGTGAAGGCCCAATAGCTGGGGATTTTACTATATGGCTCCACCCCCGGCTAATTGGAGGCGGCTGCATTAAAGCTTGGACCAGTGTGAGGGCCAATAAATAGAAATACCAATAATGCATTAATCGACTAGTAATTCTGGTGCCAACTAGCGAGGGTGACAATCAGGACAAGGTTTCGTTTAGTGGAAAAGAGGAGGAGTCTTTAACAATGGTGGCTGTTTCTAGGTAAATATCACTACTTTATATATACAGATGTTTCAACAACACAAACACAATAGCAGGCAACTGAATAAAGAAAACAGAGGCAAGCAGTAAAGAGTATAAAGCAGCTAAACTCCACTCAAGGAGAAAGACGTCATCAGCCTGCACACTCGCTCACAGTGAATGTTCCGGACTATTACCTGTTGCGTTCACACATCGGCAAGCCCAGACTTTGAGCAGACTTTTCTAGCTTGGGGGCTTGCAGCAAAAAGTCCACATAAAGTTAGGGGGAATAAGGTAAAGAGTTTGCATTCACACATGTACCTCCTCTCAGGCAATGTCAGGAGATTTTCAGGAGCGCAGTACGCTTTGTGAAAGTAGGTTCAGACACTTTTCCTTAAATCTCTTCCTACTTTAAAATATCTATGCAAACACACAGACGAACACTAACAGTATGCCCTTCTGCACACAATAACATCCTGAGGAAACAGGGCAGGTCAGACAACAAATACTACAGTGAAGCCTGCGTACTGGGGCCATGGACACATAAATCAACATTATGGATGTGTTTGTGGGTGTGTGTCTGAGAATTTGAGTTGGTTTGCTTTTATGTATTCCCAAGTTTTACTATATGCTTTTTGCTGGAAACCATGCCAGAGTATACAGTAAATGTGAGTGTGTGTGTGTGTGTGTGTGTGTGTGTGTGTGTGTGTGTGTGCGTGCAGGTGTGTAGGCTACAAGACATATGCATCTAGCAATGTGACAGAGCATATTATGATGAACAGCTCCCCCAAATGACTGATTGTGTCTTGCCACTGCCATAAATCACACGCCCACTGCCCCCTTCAGCCACCTCCAAACACACACACACACACCTACACACCTACACACACACACACACACACACACACACACACACACACACACACACACGCACACACGCTGAGGCACAAGCAAATACATACAAGGGAACTTTGGTAGCAC
Organism: Labrus bergylta; assembly: GCF_963930695.1. NCBI lineage: Eukaryota > Metazoa > Chordata > Actinopteri > Labriformes > Labridae > Labrus > Labrus bergylta. Next base: position 27,857,423 of record NC_089197.1, read on the forward strand.
CCGACCCGGTTGCTCTATTCAACACAAACACACACACGCACACACACACACACACACACACACACACACACACACACACACACACACACACACACACACACACACACACACACACACACACACACACACACACAAGCACACCTTTGATGATGTGTCTGACAGGCTCTACAAGTGAGGGTCAAGCACAGAGTTCAGCTTCCGACAGAGAAGGAGTGATATGAGTATCCTGATAGTATCAGGGGTCACTATATGTGTCATTGTGTTGCTATGGATGGTTGCGGATAGGTTATTAGTGTATGTTTATAAGCAGTTTTCTTTGTGGTATGACTCACCAATATGCTTGCCTTTCATGTGGTAGTAGAAGGAGACACAGTATGGAACCCTGCCGGAGCCTTTTGGGCCTCTGACTGAAGTCACATTAAAAAGTGGAGAAAGCAGACGAGCCTTGTCGCCCTGAACACGCGGCCTTGATGCTTCAATATACATGTAATATCCTGGAAAACAACAACACAACACTTTTTAGAGCCACTTTCAAGAATGCGACACAAACTTAAATCCAATTATGATTGAAAATGCTGCTCAATATTTCTGTTTCTTAAGTTTTAAACTATTTATTAAGCACAATATACAGGCTTACAACTTCAACACACAGAGCTGAACCTGTACATGAATAAGTAATGGTTCCCCCTGTTTACTCACCTTCCTTGGTTCCACTGCGGTCAGTCTCCGGGCCAGTGTTGACAGACCGCTTGGGATTCTGCGTTAGGTGATTCTGTCTCGTCCAGTCAAAGACATCGCTCCGGTCTTGAGTGAAACCACAGATCCGCTCATCTTCGAAACCACACACATGGTCTGAGATAAGTGGAGAAAAACAAGAGAGAAAAACAGATTAGATCAGTGACATGTCAGGCAGGTTGACATTACAAACTACAAGACAAATACCAGGGAATCAATGGCTGTGATATGGCTGTGCAATAATTTATGAAATATGCACTTCCTAACATCAGACAGGCAATTACTGACAAAGTGACTAAAACAATGTGGGAGGCCGGGATTAATATGTAAAACCAGAGTAGATATTTTGCTCTCTAAACTGTATGACTTCCACATGTAGAATAAATTACACAAAACCACTTATTATTAAGTAATAACTTATTATTATTATTATTTTGTCAGGCTTCATCAAAGCAACATAAGCTTATCAGTACTGTACATATATCCATTAATCAAAAAAGAAGGCTTTCTCACAAAACAAACAATGAGGCCTTCACATTTTTGGGAAACAGACAAAAGAGAATGAAGCATAGTAATCAGAGGTAAAACAACCGTCCTACTGAACTCTGGTTTACACTCTGTATTGGTGATATTTAAATGTTTTTACAAGATATTTCTTTGTATTATGCAAGGGCCGTTTCAAATGCAAATTTGACTGAATAGCAATATTTTATAAATCAGGAGGTACAGTACAGTATTGTCGAAATCCGTGGGTGCTCATTTGTAGGTAAAATTTGGTATCAACGTTGAGAACTTCAGCGCATGGATTCTAATATCTAATAAAATCTACCACTGAAGAATTTTAGACTCACATTTACAGTTAGAGCGATGGTTTACTGATACCGTTATTAAACTAATCTGCTAGTCTTTCCCCATCTGTTCATCTCAACCAGCTCTCAAAGATCAGCGTTGTTCTCACAGTAAAAGCCCTCTATGGTGCAATGATCAGATGCATCCATTGATGAAAAGGATTCTTCTTTGATGCTTGGGGAACTTTTAATATTCTCACTTTTTTTTTTTTTTTATGTCAGATGTGTGTTTTGATTTTGCCACGGATGTAGGGAGGGTCAAAAGTCAAACATTCTGGGAATGATCACTTTGAGTTTTTATTCTCTTTGATTTTGACTCTTCTTGTGGAAACTAGACAGAAGGGCTTCTCTCTGTGGCGCTGTCCCCTTCATTAGCCCATCTGAAGGGCTCTGCTATTATCAGACTCTCACCAAACAAATGAAAACTGAGGCAAGCGCCACAAGAGCTATCGAAAACTATCAAAGCTGACAGATTCAGTGAAGGCTTCCCGGACACTTGCACAGTCCGCTGCAGATGCATATGGTGGCTCGCGCTCCCCACGAGGATAGCTCGTGTGTGTGGCGTCTTTGTTTCAGGGAGCTAATCTATTACTATTCACACCCTGCTCCACTACACGCGCTCCTTTCAATTTGCACTGTTGTTCTCGCAGTCTGTTCCAATCTGCTGTTGTTTTAATTGCCTCACCCTGCCGGAGCCAACTGCCACTCCTGCCAGAAAAATGCTGTGCATCTCTTAATGAAGAAAATAGACAAGATGTGCAATTGACTGAGGAAGAGAGAGGGATGGCAAGACGGAGGATGAGAGGCAGAGGGGGAGCAGAAGTTAGGAGAAGAGATTGGGAAGAGGAGCGGGGGCCAACAGACAGAAAACTCAGGCATACTTTTACAGTGATGAAACATATTTCTAACACTGTTTCATCAAGAGAGTTTAGAATATTTCCCCCCAAATACAGACTCACAATGATGATGACATTTTAAATGTCATGGGCATGCTTTCAGCTATCAGATGCTTTCTCACATCCTGCCGTTACAATGCTCTCCTCCCTAACAACAGATTTAATAAATCCACAGTCCAGGTAATGGCAGACTTTGCCTTGACAAACTTGTGCTGACATCGCTTTGAGCATAAAAGCTAAATTAGCCTGCACCAAAATTCACCAAGCCTTCCTGAATCCAGCACCCTCTCATCAATCAGGTCACAACAACAAGGTCAACACTGAAAAGTAGGAAAGAATAGAGAGAATGGATGACTCACCTGAGGGTCTGGGATAGGTGTAGGCTGAAAGAAAAAGAAAACTGATTAACACTCAGATATACAGAGAACATAAATTGTATGGTAGATAAAAAGTAAATAAAAAAACTGCTTGGAAGTATTGAATTTCAATCACTCTTACGTTCTGAGTACTGTATGATACGACTGATGTAGTCCCCGGTGCTGTAGGTGGTGATGGGGGCCAGACGGACCTCGTAGGACAGAGGGATCCTCAGGTCTGATATAGTGTGGGACAGCAGGACACCCTTTTCCGGCTCCTTTCCCTTGAGGTCTATCTGCTTGGACAGCAGGTTCTGCTTGTTCTGGATTTGTACAGATAGACACACACACACACACACACATGAACAGTTGATACACATGTGAAGATTCATACTCAAGTATTTACACAAACGCAAACTGAGTTTTCCCATGTGCTGAGGCTATAGTCCACCAAGCGGACAGCCTGGGTTCTAATCTGACCTGATGCTCCTTTCCTGCATGTCAATCCTCACTCTGTCTCTGTCACCGATTTCCAACTCTTTTGCTCTCTCTCATATACATACGTGTGTGTGTGATTCAAGCTATAACCTCGACCTGTGATCAGTGTTTTAGAAGCAAAATTAAATGATCTAAACACAGACGTTTGACATCCTTTAACTTTTTAATTTATATGTACATGCTTCCTCATATGTCCTTTTCATACATCTATTTAATTACCTGTGTAAATTGAATTAGGCATGGGCATACAAATGGTCTATGGTTCAACAACCATTTAACACACCTCAATACTTAGATTAACCTTTTCAGACTAAATACGTTTTTCCATCTCATCCTTTATCTGTAAGTAAAGCAGCCGTCAAAACAACAGCTTGCTACGATCTCCTCTCACTAGATGTTCTGACGGCCATTAAAACGTTTGATACTTTGAATACAGAGATGGTCTCATGCACTTTGGTCTGTCTGTTGGTCCACTGATTGTATAATCCCTAACACAATGTATCATCACCCCCTCACCAAACACTTGACATGGACTCCATACTGTAATTGTAACTGTAAAAGCATATAAACCCCATCTGTGTTATATGGGATAAAGCATTCTAGAGGATATCTTTAATCCCATTCTATTGTAATAGAAGTGAATTGGCTGTAAAGTACTGTCTTGTATCAGGGGTGGGTTTTTTTTCCAATCGCACCACTTTTAATAGAGCTATTGCTGTGTTATTCCACCCACGGATAGAAGGATCCATTAGCTGTGTATCTGCCTCTGATCCCAGCTACTTAAAGACCTGACAGTGAGCTCAATCTAATGCATTAGGTCAGCCACTCCACCATAACACCTTAGTACACCCACAGCATGCCATTATCACGTAATGCATGCAGCAAAAGTGTGCGTGTATGAGTGTGTGTGTGCAAAGATGCTTGTCTGTGCATGGTAAATGTCTCCAACGCAAAGCACTTACACAGCTACCTATCAAAGTATATCAAGTTTGTGCACATGTTATGCACCCTGAATTTAGAACAATTTATTGCATGTCCTGTCTAACTTGAGATTGATTTAATGCACTGAAGACCCTTTTAATTTGAAGCATCACACCACAGAAAAGCTGCGAGACAGAAGATATGGTCCTCGTAAAAAAGCAACAAAAAGGTTTTCATAACGATTCATGAATTACATGTATGTGGTTATTATGAAAAAGAGAGTAATAAGTGATTATATCATATGTTTATACATACAGGAAAAACTAAAATAAGTGTACACACAATGACTAACAGTTTGAGGAGTCATGGAGAGACACTGATGCATCCCTTCACTTCCTTCTATAATTACTTCAGCGCTGTATCCTCTGACAATGCTGCAGTGAAATCTGCGTCTCCTCCTGTCCTCTTACAGTTCTGGTGAGATGCGCTGTTGCCATTGGATGTCTACTCACCACCACAAATTCAGACTTAGCTACACTGAGCTGATCGTTTCTATTGACAGGACCATGGTGGCTCCTGCTCAGGCTGCAAAGAATTTAGTATGCCTCCAATTATTTTGTGTCTCACATGGCAGCCACAGCCAAATCCCTGCAAGTTTTTGCTCTGCAACATGCTGGGAATCAAATCCTTCCCTCCTCACACGCCCTATGCCACTTATAGCTGTTAAATCTTTATTTTTCAGTGACAGTCTGGCTGTTCCCTTCTCAGCTGCTACAACTTTTTACTCTTACCAGTCATGGGCCATTTTGGTATAACAACAGAAATCTCTCATGCAGACCATATCTGTTCTATTTCTTTAACACAAACCCAAAACTCATCAAAGCACAACAATGGATTCCTTCTCTAATGTATATAAATGATTTCTTAAAATCCTCCCATCTTCTCCATAACTAGCATTTTGATATTGCTAGAAAGTCGTTCTTCAATGAGGGTGTGTACACAAACATTAGAGGGCATTAACCTTTACACACAAGGCTACTGTTTGATTTTACTGAAGTTGGAGTGATCTACAAGTTTCCGTTTTCTTACATTACAACAGCTGAGTTGCATTAGTGTGATTGGAAAGAATTAATTAAACGGAGACTAAGCAAAAGATTTTGTAGCAGGAGGTTATAAACAGGACACTGGCTCTGTAAACAAAAGAAAAGGCAGCAAAGTGACCTTTTGGTTAATAGACTGTCACATGAAGTAAAGGTCAGAGGTTTCAATTTCCCACACAGCCATGGGTCTTGTAGAACTTTTTATAGTTAAGGTCCCAATACTCAGATTCTTTGCTAAATTAAAGATGCAAATACAACAATATAAAAAAACCCACTCATTTACAAGATTCATCCGTTGTAACGTATTTTTAGGTTAAAATGTAAGTATTAATTTGAGTATAATTTTACTGTTGTAGCTTTAGTCGATTTAGTTTAAAATACTTTGATAGTTTTGTCTTTGGCTTCCAACCTGGGATGTGGTCCAACCATCTCTATGTGTAAAGGATCATTAGATGTTTCATTGGTGATTAAAGAGAAAGATAAAACTGTTCTCATACAAATATTTCAGGCTGTCTCTGGTCTTTGCTCTCTTTTCATATATCAGTAAATTCCACATCTGAATGTTTGGAGGTGAATGTGTTTCTTTGGTTTAACTGTGACAACTTATATACATCTGAAAATGTGTTCTGTAGACATCCCTTCCAGCATAGTAAGATAACGGCTCATTTTTTCCCCGAGTTACCATCACAAGTAACTATATAAATCCATATATTGACATACAGCATAATAATATTTTAATGTGAGGAGGTACATGGTAAGAATGTATCGTTGTCCTTTTAACTTCCACTTACGTTCACATTCATCCCTACAAACATTTACACACTGCTCATCCAGCAAATGCATAATTATGTGAAATACAGCAGCAAAGCAAAGCTCTGCTCATGTAATATGCATGGAGTGTGTGTGAGCAGGGAGGGATGAGTTAATAATGTTGAGGAATCACAGCCTCAGCAGTCAGGAGAATGTGCTTTCTTCATGGGTGGACACTCAAACACATGCTCACACACTTGTTCTGATCCACTTTGCTGTGTGGGAGTTGAACAAATAGACACACACACACACACACACACACACACACACACACACACACACACACACACACACACACACACACACACTTCACTGTGTGGACCCTGAAATGCACTTTGAATCAATGAGGTGTTGAAGTGTGACTCAGAAGAATTCAGCTGCTTCCACTGCTGGTTAAAGTCTCCCTGACTTTGCCTCTGTTTCTTTCTCCCATCATCACTAGGTCAAGGAACATCATTTGTGTGTGTGCGTGTGTGTGTGTGTGTGTGTGTATGTGTGTGTGAGTGTGTGTGTGTGCATGTGTGTGGTGCTTCAGTGTAAGACAGGGAAAGGCAGTAAAGATATACAGCTTGTAGAAAAAAAACAAACAGGAGACAGTCATGACTGCTGTGAGTGAATGGCATATTTCAAAAGGAAGAAATGTTTTTTTGGGCCTACTGATATTGAAATCAAAATGTCTGTTCGCCCATGTGTGTGTCTGTCAAGATTTCACGCCAAACAGTGTTTTCAGTTTCGACTTTATCAGACTGTCAACAAAGAGACAACCCTACAAAGAAAGTGTGAAGGAGGGCGAGAGTGTGATAGAAACAAAAACACACAGAGACATGTGTGTGTGTGTGTGTGTGTGTGTGTGTGTGTGTGTGTGTGTGTGTGTGTGTGTGTGTGTGTGTGTGTGTGTGTGTGTGTGTGAGAGAGAGAAAATTTGGTTTGACAGCGTGAGAGGATTCAGCCTCTTCAAACACTTCTGTGTGGGGTTAATTTGTCTGTTATCCTCTGTTAATGGATCCTTTCATGACTGACCCAGCAGTTCACTGATACAGGGGTGCTCATGGGAAAAAGTCATCACTGTGCATGTGTGCTCTGTGTCTCTATGTATCTATCCTCTGCTCTCTTTTTGGTCTGCTGTGTGAATATTAAAGTGTATTTGCATGGAGAGGTTGGTAATGTACATCAGTTATTCATACATTTGATTTAATGCACAACTCTAATTCATCATGAATATTTTTAATTTCTCATATATATGATAATGGGGATGTGTGTTTTTGTATGTGACTGTGTCTGGGTGCAGAGAGAACCTGGGTGCAGCTGTGAGCTGACGCCAGGTCAGCTGCACATCTTCTCTGTGATACGTAACATGCACAAGCGCAAAGCTGCAGGGAGAGAGGTGGTCGGAGAGAAGTAAGTAGGACTAGGAGCAGGGAGGAGAAAGGTGTGTATAGTGTATGTGTTTATAATGACTACATTTTGGTATACATGTGAATGATTGATACTGGTTAGTTTTGACGCAAAATCAAACAGCCAGTCTTTAGACTGGTGTATTTATGTGTCTCTGTCTACTAATGTACAGTATATGTTGTTCTTTTGTCATTACTTGTTATATTGTGGTTGTAAATTTGTTTACCAACCTGCCAAGGGACTACAGATGGAAATGGCTGGCTATAATCTGGCATATTTACATTTTTATGTTCATTCATTTGCACTGTCCCTATTTTAAATGAATAAATAATTAGTCTACATTGTAAAGTTATTAAAGTACACTAAATTCTAAACATTCAAAAACAAATGCTGTAGGGGTCCTGAACAAACTCCCAAGTGTAAGTTAAGATAGGATGCTTGGAGAATTTTAGAGGCGGCAACACTGCAAAAAGTCAAAGGTAACAAGTGGATGCAGATTTGCCACGAGGGAGGCATGAGTGATGCAAACACTCAAAAAAAGAGAGAAGGAACAGAAGTTTTAGTTCAAGGCTGAGCTGAACAAACATAATCCCCCCCCCCCCCCCCCCCCCCCCCCCACACACACACACACACACACACACACACACACACACACACGCTGAGTAGGCTGGTCACTAGCAACTAGCATTATTACGGTTGGTACACTGGCTATCTTGGGAGAATTGAGGCTGCACTAAAATATCAGCACTCTTACTCATGTGAATAATGCAAACTGTAAACTTTGCTTTTTAATGAGATCATCCATAGAAATTAAAAAGAGGTACAGAGATTTTCACAGAGAGCTCCAGCAGCCTAAATTAAGTTCAGGTTTCATGTCCACTTGTTTAACTTTAAACCCTTATTAGTGAAGTTCTCAGGTATCCAATTTATTATTGGACATGCACTCTTCTTTGTTTCATATTTTGTTTTTGAACGGACACATCCATGATAAACAGCCTACCCATTTTGTGTTTTTGTGATGTCAATAAATCGTAAATACGTTCTACCTGATACACAGTCTGCCTTACTTTGTGCCAACAAAGCAGCTGCTTGTTATTACAATATATTTCCCCCTAATTTGACCCATTTAATGAAGTTACTGTCAATCCTGCTTGATACATACAAGATTCTCCCTTAAAGGAACGGGCATGAAAGAAGAGCCCTGCAGACAACCTGACATAGCTACAAATCTGGCTAAATGGAAGACAGTGCCTGAAAAAGATACAAAACGGGTTCCTTAATAAGTCTCTGATGTTATACGAAGGTGATATTATCACTTACTAATTATCTCTCACAAATCAAAGCCCTCATTTCAGGAGCTGTAGGGGTGGAGGTTGAGATGTGAGGAAAAAGGGCGTAAGGACAGCTTGATGAAACAAGAAGGGCCTGTCAGCTCTGCTAATTTCTACACAGGGAAACCCCCTGCAGGGAGAATAAAACTAAATTAAGAAGTGTTAACAAGGATTTCACAGCCTGGCAATGAGTCATGGATGCCACACACTCACACAGACAGACACAAACACTGGCGGGGCCATGAGCAGGCACAGGAAAATACAAATTCAAAGCTTCTAACAAATGTTCAGCAGTATGAAAATGAAGACAATTAACACGTATAAGTGTAAAAGGCAAAAGATCAGACCTTCAGTTAAGATCACTGCTCTTCATGTACTAATCTGAGTCTTTTATTCTGTCTGCATGTCTCCCCTGAGAAACCCTCCATCATTTTATATGTGCTAAAAAGATAGTGTGTCAAGGCGTTAAGAGGATGAGCTGGAGAGAGCGTTGCAGAAATAGATGGGTTGTGAAATTGAGATGGTATTACATTTGGATGTTCTCATACTCTCTTTAATAGTCGAGAGGGCCAGTGAGATTTGCTGTTTTTCTTTAATTTACATCTCATTCCTCTCTTTCGCACCCTTTCATGTACTTCCTTGCTCACCCTCCCCCTCGACGTCCTTTATTCTTCTCTCTCTATTCCATTGCTCTCAAATGCAGATGTATAAAACATGCAGGTAAAAATTCAATTACACTTTAACAACATTTAAGAAGTCCTAAACTGCCAGTTAATGTGTACTCATTATTTAAAAAAGTGTCAGCATAACAACTCGCTGCGACTATTTATCAGCCCTACTTCAGTAACCACGGTTCAGCCAACATTAAATGCCATTAAGTGTGCACTTATGACACAGTTCATCAGAGCTGGAAAACTAAGAGAGAGGATCAGTGGTGGAAGCGATGAGGACTGAGAAAGAGCCAATAAGGAAAAGAAATGGAGAGGAAAAAAGCAGAAGAGAGGCTGTGTGTGTGAAATATGGAGAAATATTGGTAAAAGGACAGAGGGCGAAAGGAGAGCAAATCTTTTCAGAGAGCTGAGGCATGCAATCAAAAGTGCGTCTTAGGAAGGCCAGAGCTCATTGTCTGTCTCCCTGTAGAGTCCTACTTAATGAGGTATGCTGCCAAGCCTTAAAGTAGGAGGGGAATCAGCTATTCAGCTGCACAAAAGCAAGCTGGCAGACCCTGCATTCCCTCTATTAGCATCTCACACAACACACACACACACACACACACACACACACACACACACACACACACACACACACACACACACACACACACGTACACACACGTACACACAGACACATACTTGACACACACCATCCTCTAACCAGTCCTGTATAATTCACCATTATCCTTCCTGCTGTCTGACTCAAGGCCAGTAATCTATAAATATATGTCAGAAACAAAACAAGATGGTGGACTGAGGTTCCCATCTACAGATCAGGGGCCCAGTCAGAGTCCTAGACGGTTACAGTAGCATGGATGTGTTTGGGAAAGAAGTGGAGCAAAGGAGTTTCTGAAGGATACACACACACACACACACACACACACACACACACACACACACACACACACACACACATATATATATATATATATAGGTAATTTGTTTAAGGTTCATTTGTAATAATTTTAGGCAGCAGTAGCTCAGTCTGTAGGGACTTGAAATTGGTGTGGAAGCTGGTAGTGTGGTACCGAACCCCCCCCCCCCAACTCAGGAGCGCTCGCTGGGCAGCCCCCTCGCTCCGACATCTCTCCATTAGTGCACGTCAATAGAATCCTGTTTGTGCATGTGTGTATTTCAGAGTATGTGTGTGTAAGCATGTCTCAATAATGTCAAACTGAATTTCCACTTGCGGGATCAATAAAGGATATCTTAAAAAGTAATAGTGTAGCTATGTGTGTATACAAAATATCTCCCTGAGCATATCTAAATTGAGTTCGAATACAGACTGTGTTGAGGTCTAAGAGGTTTCCTGGTACATGTTTATTCTAAATTCTAGTTTCTATCTGCAAGACTACTTTAACACCACTCACAGGGTTGTGAAAATGAAATGACACCAAGGAAATGTCAATCATTTAAGAACAAGCAATAAAAATTACTTTTTTTTTAACATACTCTCTGCGAGTGTCTGTCTCTGATAAAATGAGAAACCTCAGCGGTTGAGGCCAGCTCTTCTTGTTAATTAGTGGTTACAACACCAGGAGTAAAAAAAAATATCTATATATTTACACATTACATATTGTGTTAATTATTTATTAATGAATTATTTAATTACATTAAATAGCAAATATGTGTCTGATCCCACCTCAGTCCAGTGTTTTACAGACAGACACACACAAAGTGAAAAGTGCAGCGCTTCACTGCATGAACTGTATCTGAAAATGTGTATTCTGAGTAACCACTTCCACCACCACACCCACTACCACTACTGATAAAAGTAGTATTTTCATTATTATTTTCATTATTATATGAGACTAATACATGTCTAGGAGGAGAGGAGAGGAGAGGAGAGGACAGGAGAGGAGAGGAATGGTATGGAATGGAGAGATGTTGTAATTCAGTTTGTGTCTCCATTGATTGGCTTCACAAGCTTGACACTCCACGAGCTCATAAAGCCATGTGTTTGTTCAACTCTTCACTCTTAACTCTTAACTACATACAGATTTGTGCGTATGTGTGCTCTACCCACACACGCTATGTGCCTGTTTAGTCAAGCTGCTTTTAAACAAATACAGGTGACCAATGTATGCCTTTGTTCAAGCCGGACTGCTTGATATCAGTATCATGAGTTCATGTCTCCTGTCTTCTCAGGCTTACAAAACAATTTCGGTTGGATGTTTATCGTCTCTGTATTTGAAATGTAAACTCACAGTATTGTTTAAAGTATATGTGCAGGACTACTTTACCTTTCGGACATTGATCCAGTATCCTATGATTCGGTCAGTGGCCTCTGGATCTTTCTGTGTCCACTGCAAGATGTAGGAGTAGTTGTTTCCTTTTAGGATTCGGACTGGGTTTGGCGTGTCAAAGTAGAATTCTGCATTGTAGGGTTGTGCTGTGGGAGGAGAAAATGTCACTGATAAGTGGCACTAAAAAGATACCGCTTCCATGTTAAATATGAATACAATATAGATGAATTAATAAATTAGAAATATACAATTCTTATACATTTCATCAAAAACTATGTCATTCACCTGAGACATTAAACGTGCATGTTGATGTCCCTGCGCTGTTGCTGACGCGACACTCGTAAGAGCCATTGTTCGTGGGCTCCAGCTTGAACTTGAGCTCCGGCGTCTCCTTCAGGTCTGGCATTGGCATGCGGATGGAGTCACCGTTTCGGAACCAACGTATATCTGTTAGCCGAGGTGGGTTGGACCGCAGGACCGTACACCTAAGGGTCACCATCTGATAGTTCCTGGACCGCATGTCCTGAAAGACTGGGTCCAGTATGGGAGGATCTGTCAACAAATACAACTGTGAGCTCTTCTGCATTTTTTCTCATTTTAAAATTGATTCCTATAATCAGGTAGAGATGGAGATAAATTGAGGCAGAGAAGTTTTCAAGGCGATATCAAAGCTTGAAGACTGAGCTTATGAGACACACGCAGAGGGACCGTTTGGGCGCACACACATCATCATCCATGTCTCATTTTTTCTGCCTTCTTTCCATTCTGTTCTCTGCAGCGTAAAAATTTCCTCAGAGCATCAGATAACATTCGTTTTGACAAATTATCTGACAAGAAGCAACTGTTAGTGCCACAGGGGATCAGGTTTTTCTACATGGCCAAATCCCACCCCTGTTTGCTAACCTATCTTAACCAGCTGTGATTAACCTGTCAGCAGCAATGTGTGGCTCTGCGGTTAATGACTGACTAGCTGCTGTTGCCTTCGAGGTCACCCAAGACACAACACAGCAAAATGACTCTTCTACAAATCACCAGCCAGCTCGTCAGCAGCCCCCTGGCTAATCATGGAGATAATAGACAAGATGCTAATGGTGGTTTCGTCGTACAAACCGTGATGAGATCTGGTGCTAAGGCCCCCGGAGGTGAGGCAGCATGACAAGAGTCCCATATGAATCAAGTTTATCAGACACAGATGTGTAATTAGAGTCTAATCTATGTTATGCCTGTAATTTAGACGGATAGGGCAAGGAATGAACATCGGTAAGGAGGAAAGAAAGAGACAGAGACGCAGAGAAAGATAACATAGGGAGCTGGGGAGAAGACTGGGACAGATGCTTTTGTTGTGCTCAGTACAATGTGGAAACCTCAGGGTAGAATAAAACATCCCTGGTGTAATGACAATAATAATAGACATTGAACAACAAACTGTCATAGCAGTGATATGACTGACAAATGATTGTGATGTCTAAACATCCTGGTCACTGAACATAGAATACAAAGAGCTTTTCTTTTAAAATAGAAACCTTTAACTGGGCCATTTTGACTAGCTCCCTATCACTAGTGAAGGCCAAGTTAACCTTAAAGCCCCACTCAGGCCAAGCATTCAGGTTAAGGCAGGAAATTATTGTGACTAGGGCTGGGAATCTTGGGGTGTCTCATGATTCGATTCAGAATCAATTTTCAATTCAAAATGATTCTGGATTTATTGATCTGTGGATTCAAAGTCTATATTTGAATAAGCACACACTTCAGGATCTACTCCAGTCATCTGTGAGACTGGCTGCTTTTCTTTGTGCTCCATTTGGCAGTCTACTGAGTTAAAGAGCTAGCCTTAGCACTAAGCAGGGAGTGACTGATTATTCCTCCCCTCCCCCCCCCAAAAAAATAAAATATTTATTTAAAAAAAAAATTTGGAAGTTATGAATCGATTTTAAATCTTAGGAGAGAAGCATCTCGATTTTTACATGAATTTATTTTTTTCCCCACTTCTAATTGTGACCCGAGCTCAAAAGTTCAGTCCACCAGTCCAGGTAGGTCATTCTTGTCACCCTCGTTTCATGTATCTCCTGCAGTTTGCTCTAATTATACCGAGTTAACATTATTTTTTTTCCAGAAATAAATCTTAATCAGGAATTTAAATCACAGGAATATCACCTATTCAGTCTTACTTTGTATTATTGTTTTAATTTGTTTTGTTTTGTCAGCTTGTCAGTCATCACTAAAGCACTAGTCACAACTGCCTGTAATAATTCAATTCAACAGAAAGGTGCCAGATAAATAAAGTTTGATCAATTTATTTTTGTAGACTAACACTACATTATGTGGCTTGTCTATTTTTTATTTAAGCTTTATGAAACTTCACAAATTCTCTCTGTAACTAAAGCTTTATTCTGTATTTTGTATACTGGGTTTATGAAACCAAACTGAATCCTTGTCTGGAATTTACCATTCTGTGTCCGCCTCCAGTCACAGGAACAAAAGTAAGCACCTGCATGTTAAAAAGACTGGAAACCACCAGAACATTTTACTTTTCAACTTCTATTTTGCCTTTTTTATTTTTGGTTTAGATGACCAACAGAACTCCACCATATCCCTCTTTCATATTAGTTTGAATCCTAATTGTCATTTACTGCTGTGTGTGTTTTGACCTTTTCAATCAACTGTGTCGCCTACACTTGCCCACAGCCACGGCAGTGTCATGTGTTAGAGTTGAGGGATGGGTGTGTGGTCAGAGGTCATAGTGTAATCCTATGGGCTGATTAGTGTATGGTCACATACCCTGCTTCTGCTTATAGACACTCACATGCATACTGATGGCTATCTGACTTTGGAAACAGGTGGCAAGGGTAAAGAAAAGCAGGCAAACTGAAGAGATGGTTATGGAAGAAGAGAAGAGGAAGAGGAGAAGGAGGAGGTGTGTTGTGAGCTCGTGAGCAATTTATAAATCATGTCATCCCCTATAGAATTGGTAGACAAGTTCCAACAGTCCCTTACCTTGCCTTGAGTTTTTATTGCAGCAAGTATGTAAGTATCTCAACAGCATATTTAACTTTTGTTGTGGGGTTACTTCAATTTCTAACTTTTCAAATCCTCTGGAGCATTGTTTCTGCATTTTTTTTTGCTACTCATTCGAGACTCCACACTGCAATGTTTCATAGTCAGCAGACCATAATCCATGTGAAAACACCATCGCTATCTGTCTTATTGAATGCAAAATGGATTCCATCCGGGAACGCAACAGTGACCAAGCCAAACATTTACAGTAGACAAAGAGAAAATCAATTTACATGAGACCAAGAGAGGGAGGGAGTAAATTTGGGTGGGGGTGGGAGGGGGGGGGGGGGGGGGGGAGAAACAACGACAATGAAGAAGACAAATGACGGGGAAAGTGTGGTGTGAAAGTGAGAGAAGTTGATGATTGAGTATGTGAGGTTGGGGAGAGAATGGGAGAATGTAGGATGCAGAAAGGGAATGACAAGACAGAGAGTGGTCCTCTCTCATGGTCAGCAGTCAGCTGATTGATGATGATGAGAATGGCAATGAGGAAGAACAGCCACCTCTTTTGGAAGGAAAGTAGGTAGGTGGGGAAGGGATACAAGGCGAAAAGAGGAAGTGGGAGAGGCGAGAGTGGCAAGAATCTGCGTATCCACTTAATTATATCTGCCATAAAAAATGATGCCATCCTTCCCTCACATCGATCAGCACAGCTAAACGGAAGGAGGCAAAACAGCCATGATAAAAGAAACAAATTAAGGAAAACGGAGAGAAGAAGAAAGAGAGGGAAGACTAGTAGGCTGTTGCTAAAAAGTTCCTTTCCTTTATGCTGTTATTTCTGTAAAAAAAACTATTTTTTCTTTTTTCCAGCTTTCTAACCTCCCAATCATACAGTTTTTTTCTTAGCTCCCCTGCGCCCTCCCTACCTTCCTCGATCACCCCTAACCCTGCTTTCCTGTTTCAAGCTCTCTCTTAACCCTGCTCCTCTCTCTCCCGCTCCTGCTCATGTATCTGTGTCATCTCTCTGTTGCTCTCTCGGTCCAGAGTGGGGTGGCCACCTGGTCCATTAATCAGACTTGGCCGGTGTGGACAGCAGAGCTCACAGAACGTTGCCCTTCCGCCCAGCCTGCATTAGCAAACCCTGTAAATCTTTCTAAAAAAAAAAGGAGAGGAGGGAAGTAGAGGGACATAGCTCCTAAGAGGAAAAGTAGTCTCAAAGAAACGTGATTTTAAACTCAACTGTTTCTATTACGCTCATTAGAAAGTACAGCACAAGTGTTGGTCCAGGCTGTACTTTTAATTGCTCTATAACAGAAATAAACAAGTCCCTCTAGTTTTTCTTAATGGGCAGCTGCAGCAGTAATTACTTTTGGCTCTCAGAAATGTCAGCACGCTCAAAGAAAAAGGCCTTAACTCTGAAAAATATGAATCCAGAAATAGTTGTACTACATGAATTATGATGATAAGTCTCAGAGCTAAAAATAGCACCAAAATAAAAGACTTTCTGAGAAATCTGAGGACGAAAGTCATATCCTTTGTTGTTTGATGAAACAGACTCCAGAGCTTTACTTTTACCTCTATTTTATTTCTCTATGTAGTCTTATAGAGAAGGTGTGGGATTAAGTCAGTTTATTCTTCTTCCTTATCTTTTTTTGTGATTGTAAATTGAAGTACCTATCTGCCTATTGTAAGTTTTCTTTTCTTCTCTTTATTACAGAAAATCAATTCGATTTAATATTTTATACACAGGACACACTCATAATGTGATATAAGTGTTGAATTGTAAACTGAATTACAGTTAAATTAATAAATCTCATGAAAGGAAACAACCACATCACAATGCAATGATACACTTCAGCGTGCTGCAATCCAGACTATACAAAATAATTAATTTAATAGCATTTGTTCAAGTAATGAATGTTAATTAAAACTATTGATGCACTCATACATGTCTTTATGGTTCAGAATAAGCATGGTGTCATGGAGATAGCTGTTTTTATCGGTTTGATTTCACCCATTTGTATCTTGGTGCTACATTAATAAAAACTCTTTCAACTATTTTCCTAGAATCAGGGGTCCTGTGTTTCTGCTGCTGATGACAACTTATAAGGTTCACTGATTTAGCCCACCTGGTGTGCCAATACAATCAAAGCATATCCAGTGTTAGTCTAAACACAGGGCAGAAAACTCTTTTCTGATAGCAAATTAAACTGTAAAACACAAAAAAAAGGTAATGAACAGTGGGAAAATGTTTGGAACTAGAAACTGCAGACAAGCACATGCAGCTTTGAGAGACAAATTATTTGGTTTGGTAAAATTAGATAAATGAAGATGTCTATGCTGATTTTGGTAGATTGTTTTGAGATATAATTCAAATGTGAATTTTTCGTTTTCCTGTCTCATCCTGTTCAGTTTCTTTACTTTGTTTACTACTTCCTTTTCTGTTGCTTCTACTGTTGCAGAGGGTTAATTTAGGTTTCATATTATCTTGCTTTAGTAGGAGAAAAGATGCTACTATGAGTGTTGAAAGCAGTCATAACAAATCTGAACTTGTTTACTGAAAATTGCAAGAAATGGTTTTCTCAACAAACAAACTAAGCCTCCTGCTGATATGAAAATGGTTTTGTATCTTGCTGTATGCTAGCTTTAGGGTGAAAAAGTCAGAAGGACACATTCGAGTCCAAGACAAATATGCCTACAGGAAAAATAACGTGAAATGCATTGTGTCACATGGCATGGCATGGCATGTCATGGGATGGCTCTTCAGAGGTAGCAACAGAGGCATAACAGAGGCGAGACGGTTTCAGAGGAGCCATGGGGGATACACAACACTGTGTGTGAGCATGCCTGACTGTGTGTCTATGTGGAGCTCCTGCTGTGCTATGCTTCCGCAACACTGAAACACAATATAAATTCATAGACTAGGACACCAATATAAATGTACAAAGGAGTGATGACGGCTGAGCTTAGTTATGGCACTTTAGCGAAAGAATTTGTTTGAAAAGGGCTACTGTAACAAAAGGTATACCCCAGGGGTCAGTCCTTAGAACACTTCTAAGACTGGTTGCTGCCACTTTTCTGTCTGCAATGGACTATGGGGATGTCTTAAAAATGCATGCCTCTTCCCAAAGCTTACATTAAGTGTATCCTGGAGCTTTAAAGTTCATCACTAATTTTAGAAGCCTCACTCATCACTGTTTGTTGTATGCAATGGTTGGATGGTTGTCTTTGTTCACAGGCAGACTTTAGTTTTGCTTCCTTCGTACATTGTAACCAACATCAGACAGAAGAGTAAAGGAACGTACAGTCTTCAGTAACAGGATCTTTTCTTACTGTCTGTTCCAAAGGTCAGAAATGAACAGGGCAAAAAAGGGTTTAAGTTTCCTGCACCCTTTAATTAGGAGAATGACAAAAAGAGCGGAAACTAAATGAACTGATCTAATTGGATGCTTTTTAGGTGATTTTAAATTACTTGGAGGAAAGTACATCTGACTGTAGATGTCTGCCTAACATAATTTTGACTGGTAGATTCAGACTACTATTTGATATTTTACTTTAGGTTGACATTTGATGTATTTTAGTAATAGATTCATGATTCTTATATTTTCTTTGTATAAATGGCTGCTTGTTGTTTATTGGAAACTTTGATAACTGTGCTGCAGCCCTTCTTGGCCAGGACACTCTTGGAAAAGAGACTTTATATCTTAAAGAGTTTTGTCCTGGTTAAATAAAGATTAAATAAAACACTTACACAGGACATTGAGTTGGACCTGTGCCTCCCTGCGTTTGATGTTAAGCCCGTTGTATGGAGCAGTCTGGCAGCGGTACAGCCCCATCATGTCCCTGCTGACATTCTTTAGTCTTAAGCGCCCATCCGGTGTCTCCACCATGGTCTGCCCTGATGCCATCAGCAGGTCCTTTTCAGTGCGTGACCAGAGTATAGGTGGGCGTGGTTTGCCATCCACCACCAAACATACCAGGTCAGCGTTTCCCCCCTCTTGCACATTCACCACCTGCCCTCCTGGTGGTACGGACAGCACTGGTGGAGAGACTGGAAGAAAGGGAGAAAGAGGGTGAGACATAGTAAGAAGAGGTGTTTTTTCAGTGCTTCTTTTTGAATTTAAAGAAGCATAAATGACATATTCGAAAAGAAGAGTAACTTTTTACAATTACAGAGACTGCTTTAATAAAATAAACAATCACAATTTTAAATATTATAGCTTGAAAATACCTTTAAAAAGATAGGTATTACAGCATGTCAGAGTACTATAATTTAAATAAATGATTTGTTTGTGTAGGCCGGAAGATGAACTTCGACAAAGGTTTACTAAGATATTCAATTTCGGAGGAGAGGTGAATCGCTTCAAGATTTTCAACTGAGTCCAGTTGCCTTTGGATCAAGCTTTGATTTACCTGGAAGACTGACAACCTACTCAGACATATTCAATTTCCTTTTTTACCCTTCTACATTGTGTGCTTTCAAAGGCTTAAGTGCAGATGAAAAGTTTAGATGGGTTTTATATTGTGATTTAACAAGTCAGAAGGTGGACTTGACTTTCAAATTACAGATGGCATGAACAGAAACATTTTACAGCAGAGACAGATGGACAATATAAAAGGTTTAAAAGATAGACATTAACAAGATTATTTTATCAAACATTCACCACACACTTTTAATGCCACTTGGGGACATTTAAAAGCATTACAGCTCAGAAGACTGTAATAATGTATAGTTATAGACAGTACTGACCAAGAAAGCAATATTGGAATAAGGCAGAGAAAGAAAATACTGTAGTGTGGTTGTTGTATTTCAGACGACAATAAAGAAAAATACTCATTCTAACTGTTCTTGGAACTCAAAGTGGTCACATAAGGGCAATAGCTACATCAATGCTTTTACTATGGCACATTGGGATTGTTTTTTTATATGTTGTTCGAAAAAAGAAAAATGTATTGAGCCATCAAATGACTTTTTTGACAGTCTTACTTAGTTTTTCAACAACTACTGACAGATGTTTAAAAGTCATGGCAGTTTGTCAGCTGGGTAGATAAATGATACATAAGAGAAAAGTAACATCGCACCGCTGTTCTGCGAGATGTTGACATCCACGCGGAGCTCTGGCACCCTGCTGCCTGGGAAGTTTGCCACACAGCTGTAGGTAGCCAAATCTCTGAACTTCATGTCCACAATCTCCAAGCTGCTGGTGCCAGGCGCCATGTCGGGGTCACTGCGTAGCAAGATCAGGCTATCCGAATTGAACACAGGTGCACTGTTCTTGTACCAGGTGTAGTTGACCTTGTCCTGTGGGGTGGCGTCGACGTGGCACGACAGCTTGAGGTCCCTACCCATCTGGATGGTCTCGCTGTCCTTGTTGGAGTCAGGAGTAATCTGGAAGGTCAGGTTACCCATCGCTGTGGGTGGTGGTGGAAGGGTGAAGAAGAAGAAGTGAGAAGAAGGGTTAAGGGTAAGAAAGAGTTGCTTTATATTCTTTCCCCTGAAACATGAAAACTCTCCAGTTTTCTAGTCTACTCTGATTGATCACTTTGTAGTTTATTCACAAAAAAATTGATCAAATCACAAATATATGCACTACAAAAAAAATTAAAGGGTTGTGTACAAGTATGCAAATTATGAAATATTTTGAATGATATGTCAAAAAACAAATTCCACAGATGCTGAAGCACTTGGCTTAATACCGACTTAATACTGAAATGAACTGGTGGCTCTTGCACAAGTCTGCTTTTAAAATTGAGGTCCTTACTGGGATGTTGAAGTGATTGAAATATGCTTACAAAAATATAATATCATTGTGTGATCATTATTATGTGGTTTTATATATATATATATATACATACATGTACATAAATGTATACATAATTTTTTTTACATGCTACATAAACTTTTTAATTTTACTTTAGCAGCACATTTCTATGTATGCAGTGCCAATAAAGTGTGTTGTACATAAATTAAATTTGACAAAAATATTTTAAGGGATAACATCTGACAGAATGAGTTGTTATTAAAACTAAAAAGGGGATGAAGTGGGGTAGATATAGAGCGATAGCTGAGTCTTTGGTTTGTGTGGCGTACGGAGGGGGCAGAATGACAGAAAGACACCAAAGGAAAAAGGAAATTGAAAAAGAAAGAAAAAAGAATTGGAGGAAGAAGCAAATTGTGAAGGAGGAAGAGACAAAAGGCGCCTGATCCAGAATAAAATAACAGGGGGATTAGAGGGAGGGGGGGAAACAAAATCAAGGACAAAGAGTTACTCTCACACTGTCACATTTAATTTTCAGTTTCAAAGGCTGCGTTTCCCCAACAGATTTCCATGTTGAATACAAAACAGCTCTCTGTTTCCCAGCTAAGGGAAGAGACAGGCGGAGAGGAGGAGAGGAGCGCTTGATTTAAACTCCTTTACAGCTTGTTAACAAGATGCTTGGGTGGAGTTGCAGGTATAATGCAGTGACCATATGTTTAACGACTCTACCTGGTTAGTGTGGAGACAGTGTATGTACGTGTGAAGCAGTGACGCCTGCCTATACCTACAAGCTTCTTTTTCACAGCCTGAGCTCTGTGAAGGTGTGTGCGTGCATGTGTGTTTGTGTGTCTCATTCAGCGTCTCGCCACCTGTGCTGGTGCGATGATTCGTTCAGGCCCATTAAACTAACAGGAGAAACTCATCCAGCATACGTTCTCTACAGTGTGTTAACTAACAGAAGAGACTGTCGCTAATTGCTTCCACTCCAGTCTAACTAATTGGAGTGAATAAAGATGATTAAAGGGACTAAAAATAGCCGGAGGGGAGGGAGAATGGAGGGCTTCTGTTTTAACAGCAGGAGAATTAGAAAAAGAGCCATACTTAACAGGCCTTTTCTGACAAGATTTACATCCCCTCACAGTAATGATGGATCAACTGCTTTCTTGTTACACATCGCGCACACAAGTACACTCAAACACTAATGAATGTTTTTACACACATTCACAAGCACAAGCACAGGGTCAGTGAATATAATTTGGACAGATAATTCTTCTAACTTTCAGTGAATGTAATCTTATCAACTTTAAACTTTTACAGAAATAGGCTTTGATAAAACTCATTATGCACCTTAACTTGTAGCCAGTGAATAAATGCATACCCAGACATACCATCACTTTACTCACCCCTGTTCATCAAGAATTCCCCCACTTTCTACTCCTCTGTCTTTTTTTTTTGGAAACAAACAAAAGCATGTGTTACTTACTCCTGACAACTACGTTGACATTCTTGCGAGCCGGGTTGCCCACATTGTTGACAGCTGTGCAGTTGTAGAAACCTGCGTCAGAGGGCGTGACCGCACGTAAAATCAGCGTTGGCCCCCTGACTTGGGCGCTGAGAGGAAGAGGGCCTGGGTAACGTGACCACAACACAGTTGGGAGGGGGAAACCTGCCGTCACCTCACAGGTTAGGAGCACATCCTGGCCAGGATCCACCACCACTGTGTCGTTCATTGACAGCCGGATCATTGGGGGCGCTGAGGAGGGGGAGTCAAAGGGGGAGGAAGAGAGAAAAAAGGATTAGAAGTTACATCTTACAGATCTACTGTAGGTTTCCCTTGAAACTTTTCTACCATTTTGAAACAGGTGTGGATGTTGACTCCTTGCATGTAAGCGATGATATCAATTGAGAGGTTTAATAAGAAAATGCAATACTAATGTGTGCACATAATAAAGTGAAGGAAACATAATTCTAGTTTGCCATAAAGCAGGCAGGTACTTGTTTAAATGCATCCTGAGCACCAATTAATCCAAAATGCTCATAACAGCTTATTGATATTCCAAGGGAAGGAGTCAAAGCTGACTCTGGAGGATGACCACACCTCACTGTAGTTAGCCCAAACAATCATCTCATCACCCACCTTAGCAGAAGGGTCAACCAAATATGTCAGAGGGGATAAGTGGAATAATGTGCTTTTTTCCGCCCTTATAGTGTACTTGCATGTTTGTGCTTGTGATTCATCGTGCATTCATGTGATTTAGTTCCAATGACCTGTTCTCAGTACACATTAAACAGTAGACCAAAGGCTTTTCATGTCTCTGTTCCCCTGCTCTCACACTGTGTCCAATGGCCACTGACGACCTCACAGGAGAAGAACAGGGTGACCCACTATACAACCACAGAGGGGAAAAAAAACCTGTTGTCATAGAGAGATCAATTGGACCCCAGCTGTTTCAGAATAAGAACAAAAAAACTGAAGAGCAGTGAGAGGATGAGGTACAGACACTACACAGTAGAGTACAGTCAGAATAACCATTACTTTTGTGCAGCTCGGTCCAACTGTTGGTGAAAATTTAAACCGAGCTGACATTACAGTAGCAGAGGAAGGAAACACTGTGGACTTCTATTTATAAGGAGGTCAGAACTGTGACACCCACAAGTGGTAAACTGTTACTCTGTGTTTGCCGGAAATGAAAAAAACAGGATATTTTTGTTGGAGACTTTATAGTCATGCATCATGTCTGTTAGATGACACCAAATGTAAGCCTCTGATATATAATCTGCTCGCTGGTTTAAGAGTTATTGGAGGAGGCCTTATGTGTTACAATAAATTGCAGGGCTTTCACAGTCAACGTTTTGTAATTGTCTGTTTCAACACAACTCCAAAGTACAACTTCTAGCAGTGGCATTTTTGATTCTTGTTGATAAAATGTTAAAAATGGGACTCTTGTGATCTACTTTCAAGTTTGACATTATACATTTAGTATACCACATTGAAAGTTTTTAAAACAATTGAAATGATCCTCCTCCTCCTTGCAATCCTATCTGCAACTTGTAAGAGGTTTTTGCACAACTCGCTTAGGGAATAAATGGGGTGACAGGGAGGTAACAATGACAGAAATGAGCTTGTGACCCCAACGTCGCCTGTTCAAATCCCTCAGGTGGCTACAGACTTCTTTTTTTTATTTTTTTAGTGAAGTATAATAAAGTTATTTCTCCCTGTCCCTTCTCTACAGTAAAAACACCCTGGGTAAAGCAGTGAAGTTTCACTTCCCCTGCTTCACTGCTTATTTGAATTGGCCTGTCAGGAGTAAATGTATGTAGCTGTTTGTTTACATTTCTTTTTTTAAACTATTTGTTATAACAAACACAATTTTCTGTTTTCTGTAAATGTGCCTGATCAACTTGCGTCTTTGATTTAAGCTCCTATTCTTTATTACCCAGCAGGTGATTACTGTAATGTTTGCAATTATCACTCATAAATTTCAGAGTTGTTTTAAAAGGTAAAAGTTTGTAACTGATCTTGTGGCACAGTTCAAATGTATTCACTATATCTGCTCCTTTTGATATGCTTAATACTGTATGCTCCTCGTTTGGAAAATATCTAATCTGACACAACCTAGAAAGACACACATACACTCATGGATTATTTTTCAGTAATAATTTATTCCAATTCAATGGAGGATGAAAGATGAAAGACGCTTACTTTCTCTGAGAGGTTTAGATGTTAAAAAAAACAAAAACAAACCTGACCTCATGAGAAACAGGTGAGTCTGCAGCAACATGATGAAATCATATTTTCAGAAATGTTTTCTGTCTGGCCTCTCAATTTTGAATTAAAAAATAAACAAGAAAAAAAACAAAAACAAGTGTGAGATGGTCAAAACACACTTCTTCTTCCATCTCTGTCTACAATCCAGCAACCACATTAAAGTTTAATAACCCCCAAGCTTCATCTGAAGAACTGATGAGTTTGCACGTTTTAGTACTTTTTATTCTCAGTATCTTTTTCACTTTTGTCTTCATATTATTTTTTAGAACACATTGCAGGGACATACTTAAGGATCAAATAATCATTTACAGCTCTTTACATCAAAACGTAGTGCTTATTCTAAAGTTAACTCCTTTTAGCAGCCAAAACTCCTAGCTTGCTTTCTTTTTCCAGACACACAGCTCAATATCAGCATAGTGGATGCTTACTCAGATAAGTAATAAAAGACATCAAGACCAAGATGTCTTTTTCTGTGTGCTTGTCATTGTTTACAATTCACTCAAAAACTACAATGCATGTTCGACATATTAAACAGAAGTATTATCTGCACATAGAGCAGATGTCTGTTTATAAAGATTAACTCAAAGGTAAATCCTCATCACAAAGGTTTCAGTATAATAGCATTGTGACTGATGTGTTACCCCTCTTTTACTCTGAACAAACTGTGAAAGCCAGCTGAAAGGGATTGGACCATACTCCATGGAAACCAGGACCCTTCGGACACCTTTAATCTTCACCTCTGCCTACAGATTTTGTATACGCAGATATCTGTACATAAAGAGGATGATGGCTTTATTGTAACAAACATTGATTTACCTGTAAACGTCTCATACACCAGTTTAAATTAATGACAATTTGTTAATGTGAATCAATGTGATATTTGTGGAGCATTAATCTAAGGATGATTTTCATTTAACTGTATTACAATGAACTATATAATAAGTGACTGGTTAATAAGTGAATGGGAATTAAAATGTGTAAAAGGTAAGTATTGAAGGATTCTTAATGAACACAGTGCATGTTAAGTATGTACAATTATAATAACAATGTCTTTTCAATCAAGCCATTAAGTTGATGGTTCATTATGAATTAAGGCATTTCTGCTAAAAAGGTCTCCAGAGAAAGACATTAAGCTACGAACCAATCAACACGCAGGATTGGATCGATGACAGTCCAGAGCATGGGGAAGCATTTGTGATGAGTAAACCTCACATTATTAAAATATTACGGTAATCCTGTTATATCATTCAGAAAATGGGAATTTTTAAGGAGGAGGATGTGTGTAATGTTATTGTCTTCCATAAAAGGATTTGCTATGTTGAACATTCTGGGGATGCATTTTTTAAGGTTTGGACTGTTCGTATTTGAGCAGCATCCTCCAGAGCAGGCCCTTTGCATGTGCTCTGGAGGACAAGGAGGAGGAGAATCCAGGCTTTTTATCGACCTGAGAGAGTTAATCCTCAGTGAGAGACCGACCCCCCGAGTGCAGGAAGCAATTCATTCCTCTAATAGACTTTATGCAGTATATCCTCTCATCTAATCTCTTTTTTAACAGATTGCAATCGCCGTAATGAAAGAGGTGCACAGAGGCTGGACAAACTGGTTTACAGATGCATGTTTCTACTATTACAAGACCGTGCACGATGCTGTGCACACACGCACACAGGCATGTGATTTCTTAAATAGGTGACAAAAATGTGCATGCAAAAACACAAACTAATGGGATATCTCTTTAGATAACCTCACTGGTGATGACTCTCAAGCTGACAAGAAATTTCACTGGTGTAACAACTGCAATCAGTGCATAAATAGCACTGTCCACTTCCATTGTATCAAATCATTATGCTGGGGAAGTAAATCCCTTTGGGCCTGTAGAGCGCTCTGAGTATGAGCCTCCATGAAAAGTGATCCGAGATTCAAATCTTTCTTTATAAACACAGCTATTACACATTAAAGCATCAGGGCAAACATGAATTTTGACTAAAGTCCCATACTGTATGTTTCCATAATTGACTAAACTTGCATTAAAAGGTCTTAAATAAAATATGTTTTTTCTCTGAGTTAACTTCTGTTAACATGAATTCAAAACACGCTCAACCCTTTCAGTTATTTGAAGACTCTGAATTAGATTAAGGCGAGCAACTTAAATATTAAAAAAAAAAAGACCAAATTCCACATCCAATCCCAAGATCAGAAAAGGCCGAAAGTACAGTGGAGAGATAGTCTGGGAAGGGGAAGAAAAAATAAGAACAAGAACTATGTGTGAAGCCAAAGGGAGGGAGGAACTGAGGATTTGAGAATTATAGCTTCAATTTCCTGGGGATGCGTGGGTGACGGTAACGGTGGGATCAGCCAGCGCTCTTCCCAAAGTAATGGGATTTATGTGCAGCACAGCGGTTTACAACCAGGTAACAAATGCACCCTCTTCCACGCCTGCACTCTCCACTCCCTTTTTTCCTCTTTCCTCTCTGTCAGTTTGTCACCTCTGTATCTTCAATATCTGTGCTTTTTTTTTACCTTCCCACTTCTCTTTCTCTACACTTGGTTCTCATTCTTTGCGCTCTTCACATTTTTTGTTCTCTGCATCCTCTCCATCACTTTCTCTCCGTCCCGTACCACCTTGCATGCTGTCTGACCTGTTTCAGATTTGTAGGGACTAATCCATCTATGAGGTAAAGACAGAGGGTTATTGGGGGGAAATCGGCTGGAAAAAAAGGCTTAAAGGTTTAGATAGAGGAGTGAGCTGACGGGAGCCCGGCAGATGTTTTGTATGCAGGAACACTGGCTATTACCTTTACGTCAGTCTAACATACAGTTACTGTAGCAGATAGGGGGCCAGCTAGCAGCCAAAACAACTTTGCTTAGTTGGTGAAAAAAGGAGGGTTAGAGAGGTAGGTGTTTCTGGAAACTGAAGAATCGTGGTTATTACCTTTCTAAGCACAGATAAAACCCTGAATAATGCTGAGTAGAGGAAGTATTTTAAATGCACTGTGCTATGATTCTTAACCTTGGTAGATGGTAAATAGATTTGAGTTTGTATAGCCATTTTCTTGTCTTCTGACTACTCAAAGTGCTTTTACACAGCAGATCACACCTACCCATTCACACACTGATGGCAGAGGCTGCTGAGTAAAGTGACCATCAGAAGTAACTAATACCCTTCATACACATTCATACTCTGCTGACGAAGCAGAAGGAGTAACCTGGGATTAATTGGCTCTCCCAAGGAAACATGGGACATGTTGCTACAGGAGCTGGGGATCGAACCCCGAATACCCTAACCTTCTGTCTCTACCACCTGAGCCACATAGCCGCTACATAAACCATGTGTTCTATTTGTTTAGTACATGTTCACTAACACAAAACTTTTACAAAGAGTTTGAGAAGTTGAATACAATTAATTCATTATTTGAACAAGTTGAAAGCACACACAGATGTAATAACAACCATTTCTAGCAGGGATGTATTTTTACTTGTATACTCATAAATAAACTATCACCACAAGTGTGTGTCCATCCATAGTTAATGTTAATTGGATGGATGCCTTTGTGTCTATATTTGTGGTTCTAGATTTCAAAAATATACAACCCAGCGGGAAGGAAGAAAATTCAAAACAGCCTTGGATTTGCATGTTCAGGTACAGAGAAATATAAATACTATATGAATAAATTAATTCAAAACCATTTTTGTTATCTGGTGTGTGTACAGTGCAGCACATGGGTATAAATGTGTGTAACATTCTGTGTGAGAACTGTTGAAAAAGGCCGCCTCTTTCTTGTAATTTTAGCGACATGATTAAAAACAGGACAGGTCAAACTCAGAGGGCACAGAAGGGAAATTATACGATCCTTAAAGCCTCCTCCAGTCTCTTCACAAAAAAAAATCATCAAAGTGGGAAATTAATTCTTGCCAGTGGTGTCGCTCCACAGCTTGTCTCTCCCCTGATATTATGATTGGACTTGATTTGAGGCTGCTGGAGAAATGTCTGAAAGGTTTAAGTGTAATACTTCCTGTTAGCCTTACATCAATACAATCCAGACCAAAATGACCTGCTGGCTAAGGAAGCAATCAAAGTAAATATAAACAGTAAGTACTTTAAAGGATGAAATAACAACAGCTTAAAATAAAGATGATTTTAAATGATGGGATTTGTTCTTGTCTCCTTTAATTTTTTTGTATCTTTTTCTGTGATTCTCTCTCCTCCACATGACCACATGTCTCAGACAGGGATTACAGCCTTATATAAACCTGACTGCACTGACGCCATACAAAGTCCCACAGAGGGTTTACAGTACTGACGGTTATTGCAAATTGCCCATTGATCCCCTATTTTTGATGTGGGAATTTATACACTAAAAGATTTGCCGTCTATTGATCCCATCATATATATATATAACAAATAAACTGTCATATTACCGTGAAGGTGTATAAAAGAAAGCGTTACAGTAATCAATACAAGACTAAATCAACCCACAGCTCATCTAAATTTACTGGCTGACTCAGTATACTCAAAGCTTGTCAGCAGCTTTAAAACATTGTATATGGGTCTGTTTCCTTTTTCTCAGTTTGTCTGCTGCCATCAAGTAAGAAAGTTTAGCTATTAGGTCAGACATTTCTATTTATGTTGACACAGAACAGTAGAAGAAAAATATTCAGAATAAAAAGTACTTTAAAGAGGTCCATAGTGAAGATATTTTCAAACAACTTTTAAAAGTGTCGGATATTTATTTGATCAAATTCTTTACCTGATTTTTACCTGAAGTATTTTCCATGTTATGGCTATAAAAAAGATACTTTTGACTTTTTTAGTTTTCCCTTTTTATGTGGAGCAGTTCTTATTCACTTCACTCCTCCACTGGGAACAATAAATAGATCATTATTGTCAGGACACTTTGCTGTTTTATGATTTTTTTAAATGATACATAATCCTCTGCAAGAGCAGACGATTCATAATCAATGTTGAGCGGGTAAATAATTTAGCTCTCTGTACAAGTTCAAATAAACTCACATTTAATTAATAATTGACTATTTTAATTATGAGTAAAAGCAGCTACGATTGGGGAAAGAGGGGACAGATGACTAACATGTTGGTTTTAACCCTTATTTTTTAATGCACATTTCCATTAAATCAAGCCAGTGGAAGTTAATCTAAAGTAATCAATGTGTTGTTTCATCTCTCCGCAGGTCCAAGCATCGTTGCATTCCCCCCTAAACCCCTGTGCCGTATTCCCCCTCACTTTAAATAACATGACAAGCTCCGGGGCATTACTCCTGTGTTCTTTTCACCAGAGACAGGGGAAGAGGATTTGGCCGCTGTCAGCAGTTACTGGAGGGCAGTAGCACTGTACTCAAATCCCAGGTTTGGATTATGATATATACGAATCAATCAATCTCCTTTTGCCAGCGTGGTGAATCAGAGATGACCTAGTTGGATGAATCTAATCCAAGCCATGACTGACGGCACAAGGACAAAAGGGAGCTCAACGGGGGAATTACAAAATACGCTCATTAGATAAATATTACAGAGGATAAAAAACAAAGCAGAAGCTCTCAGTGTGTTCCTCTCTTACAATCTTTCTATCTCAGTGTCCATCTTTCTTTTTCCTCCCTCTCATTTTGCTCCAGTGTCTGTGTTCCCAATCTCTTCTCTAATTTATTATCTGTCTCGGGGTGTTTCTTCACCTGTCACTCTCACCTTTTTATTTTGGAGATCTGAGACAGGAGATGCAATTCTCAGAGATCACGTCTTATGTTTGTACTTGATATTGATCAAATCCAGATCCTGTTCCTTTAACTCCACTCTCACTTTTATGTCTTTACATTTAGTCTGAATGTTTTACCAACATTTAAAATAAATTGCTTAACTAGCTAACATTGAATGTAACCTTGTGAAGTATTTTCTTAATAAGCCTTTTTGAGCTTTTACAGATGTAGCATCTCACGAAAGTCATTTTAATTAGATAAAACATGCTTCTAGACTGTAGCTACATTAAATGCACTAGTTAGCGATAGCTTTGCAAACATATAGTGAAAATTATTAAATGAAGCATAAGATCAACTGGTGTGGTATCTTGAGCCTCATGATTACCACTGGATCTACATTTCCACCTTTAAATGTGGTCACAAGCTTTGGTAATGGCTGAGGGAATGAGATTGTGGATACAAAAATGAGTTTTGCCTGCATGATGGGTCAGACTCAGCCTGAGGGTAAGGAGCTCACATACTCGAAATGGAGCTCAGAGAAGAGACGGTTGGAGCATCTGTTGATACCATTCGTTACATGCCATCACTATCTTGCATAAGCGTCTAGAAAACGGTTGGGATGCATGGAACCTCAAAGTTATTTTAGCATAATGTTTGTGTGTTTTCTGCCATCCTGTGAGGATGCTTGGTCCAGAGAGATTGGCTGTTTTGGCAAGTCTCTGAGTGTGTGTGCCAGCAGCACAAGGCAGACACTTATTGTTATCATTGTGTGTGTGTCTGATGCTGTGTGTGTGTGTGTATTGACTAAACATGGGGGGGATACAATAGATTCCATCCATAGTGAGAGAGAGAGTGAAGAACACCTGCCACATAGAGCTGAAGCATTAAGATCTAATCGTCTGTCTTTAAAAATCTATATTTTGGACAAAACTTGAAAAATATGACGAAAGCTAATTGTTCAGTTGATCAAACAGACAAGAAGCCAAACATACTGGTTATAAGTGTTGAGATTTATATCACGTGTGAGCTACAACACCTTTACCTGAGGTGGTTTATGAGCGTCTATCTGCTTTATCAGAACATTTCAGCAAGCTGTGTCCATCTCTTACTTTCTGCCTGACTCATGCTTCGTCTTTCTTTTCATCCTCCCTCTGTTTCTGTCTGCTTCCACTCTTTGCTGGCACTAGGTCTTTCAAAGAGATGCCAAAGTCAGTTTGCTCTCTTAAATTTATCACAGTTTTTTCTTTGAGATTTTTATTTTATCTTTTCCCACCTTCAGCTCACTTAAAAAGACTCCAGGAAACGGTGTCTCTTATCTGAGAGACGCCTTATTGCTACATTCGTAACCTCTCCTTTAGTTCAAAGTCTGTAAATAAAAAGCCAAAGTAAAAAGTGTTTCCAGACTGAAAGACATAGCCAGAATAAATTGTGTGTGGCATCTCTTTACTGTATGACTGAGATGTAATAAGGAGAAATTAATGCAATTAAAATGACGCATAAGGAGAAGTTTTACATTTTAGTAGCTGTGCCTACTCACTTTGAACTTATTGAAAAGGTCATTAAAACCCTCATGTCTAAATATGAAGCAGTCACCAGGGTTGTATGTGGGGCTATATCTTGGCCGCAGGAGGAGTGACTGTAAGCTTGCTGAGCTTGAGAGATGCTGGAAGCTGGAGTGTGATCAGAACGTCCAGCTAAAGCTGCTAATACACAGCTAGATTTGGTTTTTATATTTAACTTGGAGCTATGAGATTATCTTTCTTCTCATCTAACTGTGGGCGAGCATTAATTTATTTCCCCAAAATGTCAAAATCAGAGTTTGAGGGGAATGTTAATCTTTCATATTTTACTTGTGTGAAGATATAAAGAAGATTTGTTTTCGCCAAAAGGCAATTCATTTAACTCAAAGCCATCAACTTGTTACACTTGTTTTTTTTTTCAGTGCACAGCTATCCGGGCCTTCACATTGTGGGAAAGACAGAAACCATGAAATCTCTCAGGAAGGCTCTTTAATTCTTGAATTCTTATGTTTGTAACCTCAATGTAAAGCACATTGAGCTTACCTGTAATGACATTTAGAAATAAAACGACTATTGCTGTAGTGGTTGAAGGAATCAAATTTAGTCCTCTTACTAACAGCGAGCTTTGTTTCATTACATTAGACATCAAGAATGTTCTAAATGAATCAAACATAAATGATAACTGGTTAATTTAAAACACAGTGAAGGTCTTAACTCGGCCGTTTGACATATAGAGAATGACACAGAGAGAATGAGAAAAGAGAAAATAATAGAAAAAATACGCTTGTGGTGTATCACTCTGACCATAACAAACCTGACAAGGTTGTCAACGGCAACAATGACTTAAGAGTAAGAGAGTTGTAGGGCGATGGGATGGACAGAGGGGTGTGGAGAGAATTGGAGATAACAGGGAGTGTGACAACTGAATTACAGCTGACGGCTCTGATGTGAGCTCTCAGCTACAGAAAAACAAGACAGATAGACAATAAAGCACACGGGGAGGCTCGGAGAGAGAAAGAGAGACAGAAATAGAGAAGAAAAGAAGAAAATAAAAGGACCATTTAGAAGTCCATGAAGGGAAAGTAAAGGAAGAGTTAGAAGGGAAGTGAGAAATTTAGAGGACGGTAAGAAAATGCCTAATTTAAGATGGAAGGTATTTAAAGAATGAGAAACAGAGAAGGACAGCCTGCAGAAAACAAATGTATGAGAATCAAACATCAACAACAAATAAAGATGGAAGTGTGCAAAAGACATTTAGAGAAGGAGGGTACAATGTCCGTGTCAGTGAAGACACAATTATTTGATACTTATTTAAGAGTTGCAGTCTTGTTTTTTTTAAAACTTACTTGTTGCATTTGTGAGCCTGAAGGTGACCGACTTGTCCTCGATGTTACACACATTGCGGACTGACACCTGGCATGTGTAATCAGCAAAGTCCTTGGGTCTGAGATTTTTCAGCTTCAGCACCTTGGTCTCACCCTAGACAGATCAAAACACACACAACATAACACCATGCTTAAAATATTTGTTACAGTAACGTTTGACCCCCATAATCTTTAATATAAGACACACTTACACATGGAATGGAATCTCAAAATAGATCTAACCTCTCACATTCATATTACATAACATGTGACATTACATCAGTGAGAGAGTTTAGAGCTTTTTGTTGTTGTCTTTTCTAAACTGGGTTGTAATCTCGCATAAAAGTCCACTTTAATTTTTAATGAGCCGCAGTGTGATAAACAGGGTCAAAGACACACTATGATGAACACACACACATACACACACACACACACACACACACACACACACACACACACACACACACACACACACACACACACACACACACACACACACACACACAGCTGACACATGCACTACACTGTCTGTATGTCTGACATGCCCTGATTATCAACTGAAGCGTCTCAAATCTACATATAGAGCAATACATATGAGGAATTGGAAATGCTTTTCACATGAGACCATTACAGAAATGACACACATCTGATAGTCAGTGCAACGACCAGAACCAAATCCATCCATCTCCTCCCTGGATATTCATAAAACAATGTTACTCACTTCTAGCTTTCTCTCGCTGTCTCACAAACAATCTCTCTCTCGCTCTCTCGCTCTCTCTCTCTCTCTCTCTCTCTCTCTCTCTCTCTCTCTCTCTCTCTCTTTCTGTCACATCTCTTTCAACTCCACTGGTGATTTCGTGTCTGATTCTGTGTAACTGTCTTCTACGGGAGGTGAGGGGCTAACCCCGGGAAGAGCTCTGCAGGCCGGCTAATTGAACTCGAGGGGCCCCACTCTGAAGCTGACTGACGCTTTGATAAGCGGAGAAAAATGGATCAGTTTCGTTAATGCAACAGTTGCAGAACCAGACTAGATGATCGGGCTTGTGGGGAGTTTATTTTTTCATTCAGTTGAATGATTGGCTACTTCTGTCCGAGTGATCAAGTAACTGACTGACTGACTGGCTGTTTTCTTTTTTTAACCGACAGCTGGTCTGACTGTGTTTCTGTTGGCCGAGATGACAGAACAGTTACAAAAAGAAGACATTATGTCAGCTTAGTGTAGAGAAAGGCCCCAATCTTGTATTTTATCTCATTATGTAACAAAAAATGATTCACATAAGTCTGTGGATTTAACTGGAAGTGGACATCATTACAAAAAGTGCTTGGAAAATGTCCAACCTACTTATGTTTCTGCATGAAATGAGGTTGAAGTTTGACTTCATATATAAGAGAGCTATCATGAAAGACCTATAGCTGTTTTTAAAGGACTGGTGCATTCAAATGAAGATTTATGGATAAAAAAAATACTTTTTTTTCAATATATATATATATATATGTAAACATTGATATTCTAAATTGGACATAACATGCATTATCATAATGGAATGACCCCACTAATTTCACCCCAATCATGGCTTACTCAGCGCTGGATAACTTTTCTGGTGAAACCTATGAGAGCCAACATGGATAAATCTCCATTAATGTTCGAAGTATTTACCGGGAACTACATCTGAAAAGGCTTTAAATGTTTTTATCATCTGCAGTTTTCATGCTAATTAAGGTCATGCAAGCTCCATGGGGTGGCTGTGTTTTCACTCAAACATACCGACATACTGTAGCTTGTAGACCTGGGAGAGAGAGGCAGCTTGGGATTTTTTAAATGTTTTTTCTTTGTGTGTTCACACTGGTGAATTATTGTACCTGTAACCTCACAACATATTGAAGAAATCAAAGGTCCTTGGCCCTGCAAATGACGCTTGATTTCTCCCAAATTATCCGAAACATGCTAGTTGCTGCATAAACACTGCGATGTTTAATGCATTCCTTACACTCTTGCCCGTGCTCTGTTTTGTAAAAAGCTTACAAGAAGTGACATGACAGTCCAAATTCTTCAAAACACATAGTGTCACTCTCAGGAGGGCCCCACGCACAAGGCTTCTGCATGTGGAGACACTCACAGCATGACAGACCTGCCTCGTTGTGTTAAGGTTAAAGCTAGTGGACTAATGCTGTTTGGGCGAGGAGTTTGTGCACAGTCAATCCAGTCTGTTGTTGTCACAGCCATAGTGCTTTAAAAGTGTTCATGTACACACCACATTTCAGACTGAAATACCAGAAAAACTATGATCAGATGTAATATGGCAGACACTTCTTACTCAAGAGAATCGGGTGCAACATCAAGTGAGGAACGATATCATTCAGGAGGCAGGATTTTCTGGGGTATTTGAGAGCAGAAAGCGACTCGTGATGACCCCACATCTGGCAGAGTGTCTGCTCTGTGAATGTGCTCCTGTTTACCTGAGTGTAAAGCGGCTCGTAGATGTCCACTCCGTTGTCCTTGCTCTGTTCGATGAGCATGCTCCCACGTTTCCAGATGAAGCGTGCAGGAGGGTTGGAGTTGACAGTGCAGCGCAGGAAAACCGTCTTCTCCTGGTAGTAGCTGCCCCGCACGTCGCTGATGGTCTGGTGCACCGTCAGAACTGGTGTGTCAAGGTCTGCAAAACAAACAAACAAAAAATCTAAGCATGACGCTGCAGTGGGAGACCACTACTTATTACACACTAGCAGTTTGTTCATTAAGGCATCATTGCACTAAATACTGAAATGCAATGTTACAAACTACATGGTACATGGTTCAGCAAGTTGGGGAAGATGGCTGTCCACTATTGAGTGTGGTTGCGCTTGAGTTTTTTGACTGTTTAAGGGAAATTAGTCATTGCCCTCGCTATGTACAGTCATAACCTGCTCGTGTTAGGTGTTATAACCTTACTTGTGAATTTTCAGCGTACAATGAGTGAAAATTTATCTTTTGATTAAGGAAAAAAACACAGAAATACAACAGCAAGACAACAAAAATATTCAAAAAGCCAGAATACTTCGGAGTGTATGTTGAGTTAAAATAAGCTTCTGTTGGAATGATGTTGTTGCCTTCTCTGTGCTCAAAATTGGCCAGATTATGTGTGGCAGCTTTGGGTTTTGGTAACTGGGACACAACTGTAAACAAGGGCAAACAAGTGCAGTTTGTTGGCTGAAATGCCCACCCACACTGACCAAAACCATCCAAACAGTTTCCTATTGATTCCAGCTTCGGACAAGCACAAAACATCCAAACAATCTGATCTCCTTATCTCGCAGTGACTGTCTCACACACTAGATTTAAACATTTTCCTGTCATATTTGATCTCTTTTGCCTCGTTTCGCTGCACATTTCCTTCATGGGAGTGTCATCTCCTGTTTCCTCCTGTGGATAGGATTTCAGTGGCTGTCACTAGCGTGGAGGATGCTCTCCCCTGGTTTCTGCCATCTCTCCTAAACTCACTGCC
The DNA here is from genome assembly GCF_963930695.1 of Labrus bergylta. Taxonomy (NCBI): domain Eukaryota; kingdom Metazoa; phylum Chordata; class Actinopteri; order Labriformes; family Labridae; genus Labrus; species Labrus bergylta. The sequence continues at coordinate 27,893,863 of NC_089197.1, forward strand.
ACTTTCACTCCTCTTCACCCTTTCTCTCTATGTCCTCTCCTCCTCACTCCTCGCCTCTATTTCTCACAGGGCAGAGTGTAAAGTGAGTGTGTGTAATCCTGATTCTTTGCTGCCTAATTGGACTGTTGCAGACTTCAAACGTCATGGAAACAATTTCTGCCAACACCAGGGTAGCCTTTTCACCCTTTCCCTGCCTTTCCATTTATCTTTTCTCCTCTCACCTTCTCTTTTATGTTCTCTTTTCCTGTCCTTCAACAAGGTACAGAAAAATAGGAAAAGGCCTATTTAGGAGAGGACAGAGGGAGGTATTCCCATTTTCTTATTTCATCTTTAAATGAACCTTTTTTTTACATTATATTTAATGGCAGCAGCTGTCACACAAACAGCCACATGTATGCACACACACTCACATCTGGACCTAAATATAAGCCATTAGCATAGCATCGCACCACTTCTGTGGCTCAAAGGTAAGAGCTCTGAGAAAAGACTGGACAAATACACACAAAGAGAAAACTTAAAGTCGTTCAGGTGAGTTTTGTGCCTCTGAGAAAAAGTGGTAAAAAAAAAAGAGAGACCTAGCATTGCATGTGATTGCAGCTTTCTTTGAAAGAGGAGTCACAGGATCGTGAAAACATTTACAAATTCATAGGATGAGAAGAGCTATCTTGCATGCTTTGAAGGTAGGTTCAGTGTGAAGGAACTTCACCTGATGTCGGGGGAGAGAAGGGTGAGTCAGAACGAGTATGACATTGAAAATATAATGCAAACACTTATGACGACACCATTCAGTCAAATCATATTCACTTTAGTTCTACAAAAAGAAAATAAAGACTACATTTTTTTTTTTGCCTAGAGCAAAACCAGTGCAAAAAAACAGAGACATACATAATGAATATTTGGGCTAAAACAGATCAGACCTTGATATGACTTCTTATGTAATTGCTCTAAAAATCCTCTAAAAGAGGAGCACTTTTATTTAGCTCAAGTGTATGTTTGATAAATAAGTGGTTGTTGCCCACAGTGGATTTTCAATGTATAATTCATTCATCGATTTGTATTTGAGATGTTATTCCAAATGAACATATTACTGTGCTTATCTAGCCCTCTTTTCTTGCTCTTTTATAATGTTAAAGAAAAGAATAATACCCATGTACAGCTGTTGTGTTGAGCCACATATGCTCTGTGTGGCCCCGGCTAAGCTGCTTACTGTAATGCACTGAAGTCTTCCGTTATTTGAGAGTTTCTCGGTGATATAGCTCTGCTCTCTGTGAAGTGCTCACCTGTTCCATTCCTTTCATCTCCCCCGCACACACCCTCATTTATAAAAACGACAACCCGCAGATTGTGACAAAAGGCCCAGCAGGGAAGCGGACAGTGACGTACCAGCAGTCCCTCTAAAAGCCTCTGCCAGTAAACAGGCCATCAAACCCCGGACAGCTATCAAAGATATCAGCCCCCTGGTCCTGCCTCGTGAGAATGTGTGTGTGAAAGAGAGCTGGCAAAAGAGCAAGCACCTTTGTCGTCTTCCATTAGTGAACATGGGCCTGCATATCTGTGTGTTTGCAGTCAGTGTGTATTTGTCCAGACTGGCAGACTTTCTATTTAATTTTCACAGATCATTTGTAGCACAGGGTGAGTCCGAGCTGACAAATGCTGCTGCAGTTAGTGTGTGTGCCAGAGAGTGAGTGAGATGGTCTATCTGCTGTCATTCTGTCTGGTTCGTGACACTGTGGATGTGCTGAATGTGGAGTAAGTGGAAAGTGACAGGTTGACACAGAGAGAAGCAGAGACAGACAAGTAGATTCTAGAGAATGTCACACATCAGCAAACGGACTCGGACTCGGAGGTCCTCACATCTACAGATACAGCAAAGAGGATTCTGAAAGCATAAATAGCTAAATAAAAGCAAAAAAAAAAAAAAAGAGGATACATCTCAAGTATCAGTAAATCGTTTCTTCTGCTGTTTCTGTATATTTTCCAAATACTTTTACTGAGGCCATGGCCAAAACAGTCACAATACTTTTACAGCCTTTTTCACATGACAGTTGTGTTGTTGCAGATTTTATATCCAAGCTCCCTGTGAGTCTAACTTTACTCTGTTTGGGCCCTTAAGTAAATAGAACCACAAGATGAAACTGCAAGTGTACAGAAATACAATATGAAACTTTAATGAAGCTTCTGATTTCCCCAAAGTCCTGCCTTTGCACACAGCTTAGATCAATTGCACTGCACTGCTTTTGTTAGCTGCAGCTTTTAATGTACATCCACGCTCGGGGGGGTTTCAGCTTAGACACCACACAGCTCTGGTTTGTTCTTAACCCCTTTAAAAAAAACATATGTATAGGCTGTTATTTCAGTTATTGAATCGATTTGTAGTTTAATTCAAATACATGCCTTTGATCTCTCATGATAAATGATTAGTAGAAAAAAAAGGAATAAATTATATGTTGTGTTTTTTTATATAAAATGAAGAAAAATTCTTAGTTGATTTTATTTCATCTGTAAGGTGATGGACAAACTGATAACATTGATTCACTGCACTTTTACGTTATAGAAAATACACAACTTTCTTTCTTTAACCAGTCAGTTTTGCCGTGTTTGTAGAATTGTTTTTCTCAGAGATCTTTTGCTTTATTGTATGTGTTCAATTAGAGCCTTGAAAAACAATTTTTACAGTTAAACATAAGAACACAGAAAACATACAATGAAAGTCCCTCACCGCATTCACTCAACAAGGTCAGTTATTAAGTTCACCTTCGATACAGATCCTTCAATATTATTTTTTTAAATAAACCTAGACAGCACTTAGAGAGAGAAGCTGGAAACTAGAATAATATTGTATTTGTAAAAATGCTCCTTTCTGATGTCTAGTCAAAGGAGCAAGATGTAAGATATCTACTGAATTAAATTATAAAATGCCCTGACTACATCATCAAACATTTAAAAAAAACATGCTAATGTTGAAGTGCTGGCTTCTCTGACAACAATGCAGCAGCCAGAATGTCCTTCTAAGTTTTGATTCCGGTCCGTAATGGTCTGTATTTGTTTTGACCAGAGAAGGTAGGCGATCTAACAGCAACACCACATGGCCGTTATTGATGCTCCTCAGTTTGCCAGGCAAATGGTAAACCAACAGGTGTTGCAGCGATGAAAGCCGGCAGGCAAACTGGTTCAGATAGAAGTGATTGTACCCGATCTAAAAAGCCTCTGCATTTTTCTAATAAGCTCCACGACCAGAAATGTGGTGAAACTGGGATAAATATTGGAGATGCTTTTGATAGATGGAGAGAGGTTGAACACAAAAAAGATCAAAGCAGAGCTGGCCAAACACTGAAGCTACCATGTCCGCGACATGGAAACCTGTGTGCGCATCAACTCTAGAGAGGAGAGGGTGTGGGGAGACAGCTCTCTAAAATGTTTTGAATTTGGACTGCTGTACCAATTTTAAACGTTATGTGTCGGAGTTACATATTGCTCCTTTGAGTCTAGATTCTTTGATCAAGAAAATGTGAATAATTTCATCTCTCTCGCACATTTTCTTATTTGTCAAACAAAAAGGCAGATTCAATTTGGTTTAATTCATCCCATCAGATCCTGCTAGACCAGCCGCCTGATACAGACGCTTCTTAATCATAATAGAAAAACACTCAAGAGGTTTGCTTCTATTTGCTAAGAAGATTCTAAGGTCCAAGTTCGTCTCAATTATTTTAAATCTAAAACAAAAACAAACCCTCTAAAACACAAGCCTGTGCTTCAAAATTACCACATGTTTGAGGAGTTCCTTCAAGGTTAAGACTGAGTCAAATTTCAGTCAGGTATTCCAATCGTGTTTGCTCTTGAAGATGATGTTTGTTGCTTTAATATAAATTTCAGGATGAGCTAACGAGCAGGAAGAAGCGGGCCTGCACTGACTTTGTTTGCTTGTTATCTGAGGAATGAGATGATCAGAAATGTGCTCAGAACTACAAACCTTGCACGCTGCTAGCAAATTCAAGTTAACCCCTAGAATGCAATGCAGCTACAACATGTTTCTTCAGTATCAACCGCACGTGTTTTTTTTTAGTGATTATCCACTTTATACAAAAGAGATTTTATAAACTTTTTCCATGCCTCTTAATCCTGCACGGTGGATTCAAATAAAAACATAAGTTTCATGAAATTAAAGTCGTATGCATCTACAGTACCTTTTAAAGACTGGCTATATGTTTCCAATCATACAGTTCTTAACAATCATAACTCAAATGTCTGTCTGAAGTAGCCGAACTAGCCGTGGCACTGATGGAAAGAGAGATTTACTCTGAAGCAATCCATCTGAGCGGTCAGGGTTGACCGAGTGTGTTTTTGTAACAAGTTGACCTCTGCTGGGTGCTTTCCCCCGCAGGAGGACGCCCCGGACTCCAAATCCTCTTTGATTTCCAATAACATGTCCTGTTCTCTAATAGCTCTCCAGAAGTAGACGGCCATTAGGGGGACCAAAGAGAAGATGACAGGTTCAATTGAGTGTGAGCGTGCAATGGAGGAGAATAAGGTGTGCTGTGCGTGTTTGCGGTGCGTGCGTGCGGTGTAGAGGATGTGATTGAGTAAGGATAGCTGTGCTCTGGATCTATTGTACAACACGGAACAGAAAGTGTATTATCCACAGTGAACAGACCCATAATTCACTGAAGGTCGCTGCAGAATCCATTATCAATCTACTGAATAATAAAGAAAGAGAAATGGTGCATGTATGTGAAAAAAAAAGAAGTGAGAAAGTGACAGCCTGATGCACCGTATTCATGCTAAACTAATGTGATACATTTTCTGTTCAACACAGAACAAGAAGGTGAATACGTGCGTCTCTGCAAGGCTGATCATGATGCATTTTGAGTTTCTTTTACAAAACCATTAAGAGTTTTGATACTGAATGGCTCCTAAGGCTTTCTGTAGCGGACCCTGCAGTCTCATTGTAAATGTTGGGAAGGAGTTCTAGAAACAGGCTCTTTGTCGAAAATATAAATTCCTTTCTTTAACCCTTTTCACACATAGGGAAATCTCCTGAAAAACTCTGGAGATGTGGCTACCCGGAGGGACTTTAGGCTATGTGTGAAGGCAAACAGACGCATTTTTCGCACAGACTTTACCCGGAGTTTCTCCGACCAGACCCCCTAGTATTTTATCCGCAGAAAATCCAAGTGAGCTGATGTCTAAACGCGGCAGCATATACTCCGGAGATTTCAATTCGAGCCAATAGGACCCGAGTGACGTTTATATACTGCATAAAGTGTTTGCATGCTACCACTACAATCTTCGTGCACATAATTAAACGGCTGCATTATGTTTTTTGTTCTTCAGTATGTTGTTCTCCTCTTTTTTGTGGATGTTGTCTTTCCATTGGATTACACATATCATTGATATAAAGACAAATATTCTCATTATAATGTCGTGTAGTGGACTCTGTTGCTTCGGGCGCTACTTCCGCGTTGTTTATTTACGTCACGTCTTACCTCAGGAAATCCCCCCCCCCCCCTCCCCTCTGACAGGGAAAGTCCACCGCTGTGAGGAGCATATGTGAACGACTAGGTCGGGAGAATCTCCGGAGCGGTCCTCCTGTAAATATCTAGATATTATCCGGAGTGCATATGTGAAAACAGCTTTTTAGAGTTCCAACCATTGGTTTATTCTGAGGTTTTCCTTAAGTGTTCCAGTCCACCATCATGAAGGCTGCCAACTTGAAAATGTCCACTTTTTTTTGTTTTTTCTATGTCAGAGTTTAAAAAAGTGCATACTGAATAAAAGGACCACAAACACATTCCTTTCTTCATTAGAAACTGTTCATTTTAAGGATGTTTTCTCCCCATTTATCAGTATTATGCATACCATTATAATCAAGGTGAAAAGGAGAATTTGTTGCCTTTCAGCAACAAACACACTTTAATTTTCTGTCACAAACGAGTCAAATGTGAGGCTAAAAAAACTGTGTGCTTGTTAAGCAATTATAGTTTGATTTAATGAATTTACATAAATTACACTTTAGTCAAATTGAGGCTATTAAATCATGTTTACAACACTTAATGAAATGTTATCACAAACTTGATTTATTAATATTAATGGAGTTACTTATTAAATTGTTGCTGTCATTAGAAAAAAGTTGATGTGTCATCCTCACCTTAGCAGAAAAAGTTAATCTAAAAACCTAGGCTCTATTAATCAGAGACACCTTTATCATTGTTCGGTCAGACAACAACAAATATCAAATGTGACGACAAAACATATTGAAAGCAGCTGATTAAGCCGTGCTCTTAGATCATAAACATAACTCTGCATGCGTCTTTCAAGGAAGAATTAGGGTCGTACTTTTTTAGTCTAAAATCTCTATGGAAGATACTTGAGCCTGCATATTATTGGACTATGATGAAATTTGACTACACATTGTTCAGCAAGAGGTGGAAATGTGAATCTCACTCTATAACCACGTGTGATGTCCCTGGCCCTGTCATGACTTTCAAAAACATACATCACAGTAAAGAAAGTGTAAAAAAGTGTCAAACAAGTCCATCTCTGCCTCATACTGCCCAACAGAAAACATCAGGGGTAAATGCAGTAGGATTAAACACTGGCTGCAGTTCTGGACATATGGATTCTCTCTGCCAGGCATCTTGCTAACCTTCAGGTGTTTAATGGTGGAATTGAACCACTGTGTCTGCATTGTTTTCAGCTGAATATCAGGACTTTGATGACTAATTGTTTTGTTACCCTGGCACGTAGCTGAAACCAGACCTCACCTGGAGAGATTGGAACTGTGATATCCATTGTTCAACCAAAACTTGGCTGCACACTGGAGTACAATACATCATCATTTAGCTGAGGGGAATCAGCTAAGAACTTTGGCTTTGATGCATAAATTAACAAAAAAAAATCTTCCTCATGATTGCACAAAAAGAAAAGGAAGAAGATCACCAAAGGTACTACGATGTATGTTTAGGATACATAACAGCAAAAGGACTTGCTCAAGGAAACAAGTCAACATCGGGATGAGGATGCTGAAAGTAAGCAAATGTGGATCTAGGGATGACCATGGCCACCTTTTGAGATCTGATCGGACCGGCATGTGGTGGGAAAAATGAAAGTATGATTGGCTATTTGCCTTTTCAGTGGAGGGACTCTGGAAAAATCAACAATTTGGGCTGTGTTACAACAGGCTGCTGGCCTCTTTCTTTGCATTTTAATCTTGCACAATTTAGTTAGTTATGACTGACTTTCTCCTCTTAAGGCCATAAAGAATTGAGCTCAGAATATCTAAATGTTGCCACTCTTTTGAGTTACATTTTAGAAAGGGTAAATTTATGCTATTTATTTGTGTGTATAAGCACAAATACTTCGCTGCACAGTTGTGCAACTACAGTCAGAAAAACTCTGCATCCAGCCCTGAAAGTCCGGGAACACAAAAGACAGAACCCATCATGATCTGGTGATCAAGAGAATGATCCACTAGTTGTTTGGAAATGTTAGACTGTCCAAAGCGGTGGACAGAATTATCAAATGACATCACTTTTTGCCAGTATGGACTTCATACAAAAATCAAAAAATTCAACACTGCTTTAATTTTGTTTTTATAGACAACAGAGCCAATCGTATTTCAGTCTGCAGTAAAATGCAACCACATCATCTACTGAAAAAAACAACTCTTTCTGTCCTTTTCATTCTTTCTTCTGCAAGCACACACATCACACTGAAAGCACATTATTATGGGCTATCGACAACAAGCACACACAGACAGAGACACACACACACACACACACACACACACACACACACCCCCACACACACACACACGAGCTTGCACATAGCCACACGCACAGACAGAAAAGCTGTGCATACAGAGAGGCACAAACAGAGGCAGACTTTCTGTTTGATCCAGCTCAGCGTCTCGTCAATTATTCAACATTCTGCTCATAGACATCGCCTTAAAGACGACATTAAACATGCACAAGGCCCACATTTGGAAATAACGAGAACATTGCCAGTGTTTAAAATGCAATGTTGAGAAGTACAGATTGATTTAAGCTGATTTTCTGTGCCCGTTTTTTTTAAGTCCGCAAACAAAAAATAACTATCTTTTTAAAACAGCCAGCAAATTGTGAATCTACGTCTGTCTTTCTATGTGTTGGACGTCAAAAACAAATCATAGAAGAGAGGAGGGGAGATGAAACAAAAATGGCAAGACATTTTCAGTATCATTAATATCTTAGTATACAATCAGATAAATTGGATTTGCAATACAATCTTGGGGAAAAGAACAACAGCAGTGTGATTTGCCCTAAGTGCTCTGAGCTCTTAAGAGAAGAAACAACATGTGCATATGAATGATGTCCTTTTATTAGTATAGAGACAAAAAAAAATATAGTAAGGCAACGGGTCAGAAATGTATCCAAATGGAGGAGTAAAGACTCAAGAAAACATGGAGCAACAAAGGTTGTGACTTCAATAACAAACAGTTATAGAGAAGAGTCATTGCCTATGACTACCACGTACATTCTGCGCATGCGTGAGAGGAAATAACCGTGGACGATCTCCTTGGTGTGTCAAGTCTTACTGCAAAGTTATAGTTGCTAACTTGACCACAGAACCCTTCACATTCTAAACTGAGGCTACAATAGTACTTGGGATTGTCAAATTTAAAAGTATAGGACCACTGACCAAGCTGCTGTATCTTTAACGAGTTGGGGTATAGATTGATTGCTGAGTAACATCTATTGCTGAAGCCACATGGGGTCCATTTATTGTTCTTGTGAAAAAAAGAATCTCATCTTTCTCCATTTCAGAGCCACTGTAAAACTCTCCTGAGAACATTACTCTCCTTATCTCCTTATGACTTTGCTCATAATTAGAAAGAACATGAAGAACAGTGCACTCTGCAGTAGCATCTTGTGCTCCATGCTTCAGTTTTAAGTGTACGGCACAGGAGCCCCTGTTAAGAAGAATTACACTGTGAGTCTTCTCCCACACTAACACTTGTGAATTTGCTGGAAAAGGTGCATTTTTGTTGAGCCAGCTCGTTGTGTACAAGCCTTAATTATGCTTATGTCAGCAAAGACTCTGTAAAATGGTATTAAACATTCATGATGGTGTGCCTCTATTATTTTAAGGCCATTAAAAGACTAATTCGGGCACGGTTATTTACCCCCAGTGTGACAGTGGAGCGGCACAGCGGTGGTGACAGCATATAGGGTGTTAAGGGACGAAGAGGCATAGTTCACTCACTCTGCCTGCAGCATAAAATAACACAAAAATGGAAAAAAGAAAACTCACAAGGGAAAGTGCAAAAGGCACACATGCATGTGCCCATACACCAGAATGCCTTCACCGAAGTATACGCACAGAATATCCTGAGGGTTAATATCACACATGAATCTCTGTTTCCCTGCAGACCTCGAGGGCAAACACAGGAAGGTCCTTCTGTGTCCCTGTAAGTGCCTTCTGAAGTTATCTTCAGGGATCAGAATGGATTAGGATGCCCTTCTTACTCCTTCTGTGGCCATGTAACAGCTGGGATCCATGCAACGCTGTGTTACAAGGTGTAAGAAAAAGAGCATGATGACATCAAGAGTCATGTTTGTGTGCTGCTCTTTAAGCTAGTTAAAGAAACATGACGTTTTTCTTTCCACTTTTTAAACTCTCTCTCTCTCACACACACACACAAACATGAAGGGGCACATGCAGGGGACAGATGTGTAGTGCTCGTCCCCTTGGCATTTGCTTGCTTTATATCTAATTAGCTTAGTGGCATGCAGAGCACTGTAGTGTGCACTGAGCAATAGAACATATGGAAAACACACCAACAGTAATATAGCCTTCTGCTGTTTTTAAAATGATCAAATTGCTTGTGTTTTATTTTGTTGTGGTGTGGTGCCGACACTATACCCTGCACACTACCTTTATTAAAACAACTGCAGACCACTCCAGGAGATTCCTGAACAGAAACTCAAGTAATATTCTGGCACAACTTCACTTTCATTGTCTCCTGGTTAACAGGAGACTGTGAACAAATAAATAAATAAAGAGCTAGACTCCCAAGATAACAACAGGCTGGAAAACATCCCAGTCTCATCATAAGTCTCAGACAAAAGTTTGGATAGGCTTTTCAGAAGTTGGTTTAGAGCAGACAATGCGGAGAGGGGAACATTGTGCAAACTGTTCAACTAAATAAAAAAATGTGCATAACCTTCATCTGAGTGTCAATGTGGCAGTATGAGCAGTGTTGCTGAGGTATTTTCTTGTCTTGAATTGCACTGCTCTTACTGGTTTCAGCACAGCCATAAGCTGACCTTACAGAGTAGTTATGGGTCACTATATAGGCACTAAGTAGAGGATAAAAGTACTCTGCTGCTCTCAACCTTTAGGTAGCCAGTGGGTGAGGTCTGACCACATCCTCTGCTTCTCTTAGGCTGAATGAAACCATCCATTAACTAATCCTCTACTTGGAGTATCCATTAACTCCATTAATACTGATCTATTGTCCTTATTGTGATTAAAATAGGCATGCTTTATGTTTGTGGTTTAAGATGCAGGAAGATAAGTATGTTTGGTTGTATTTCTAAAAGGTATATTAAGGACGCCACATTTTGAAGCAACTACTCAGGAAGTTTCACTTTGAGGTTGCGTTCACATACAAAAAAAAATTTGAGCGGTGTACTAGATTTTATCCTTGACAATCTGGTAATATGACACAACCTATTAAAAACACATCATATAAAGTCGACTTGGTGTGCTGCTAATAAGCTGAGATGTGAACATTACACATGGTAACACTGCTATAACTCTATGACCACTGTCATCCCCTCACAATTATTGCTCCACAAGCCCTCGAGCAAGTATCATCACTGAAACATCTTTACCATCTCATAACTGGCAGGTCAAAGGTCAGCGGTGCTCAGCTGCTGCTAATAACAAATCTAAGGGTTATGCGCTCGAGCAAGACAGTGAAAACCCATCTGCTTACTCAAGAAATACTTCTCAGTCTAAGCAAAACACTTAATTTAAAATTGAAAGTTGACAGACAGGGATACAGTTTTGACCTTTCATATCTTGTCATCAAGTCTTTCATGTTACTCGAAAAAACAATACAATAAACCTTTTACAGGAAAAGTCTGAAGTTACATAACATCATATCTATAACTCAGATGGTGCAGTTTTCCCCTAATGGGTCATTAAAAGGTGATTGAATGTCTCTTACCACATTAAACATTTATTTATTCTGGACTTTAGGGAATTTAACACATAGTCTTTATGACCTTCCCATGGCTCTATGGGGTCAAAGGTCAAATGGAAGTCTGGAATTTTGACATGAGCGCGATATTATGACCTCAGCTGTTAATGACTGTGTCAGTAAAGGATTCAATTTAGGTGACAAAAACCTGTGAAATACTATAAATCAATATTCAACAATAATACTCACATCAAGAAGAGTAGATGAAGAGATTTGATCAAATGTGGTGAAATGATACGATACGATAAATGCCAACAAAATCATCATTATCAAAACTCATAACTTTACTAAGTATTCAGTTCTACAAGCACTGTCTGATTTTATTTTATTTTTCATGTCGTTTGGGGCTGGCGTTCCTGTGTATGTGTGTGTGTCTGTAGTGTGACCTGACAGGAAGGACAAAACTGAGCCTCTCTGTCGCAATTGTCAAACTTGGCAATCAAGGATCTACTCTGGACCAAAACATACAGTTTCAGACTGACAACAGTCCTTAAAGAAACTGCCCACAGCAAGACTCTCCCTCACAAAGCTTATTAGGAGATGCTCAGAAAGAGAATAACCCACCTGCCTATGGCTCTGACGGTTATTGCCTTTTTTCCAGACTGATTTGTGTGCCACCCACAGCCACCAGCAGCAGCAGCACTTACAAAGTGCTGAGCTGGCTAACCTTTCACAAAATGTAACACCTTAGGGTTGTGATGGTGCACCAACTTACATGTTGATTTGTTGTTGTTGTTTGTTTATTTTCTTTATTTCTTTATCTGTTTGTGTATTTACCCTGATATCCTGTTCTCCAAACTTTTTCTAAAAAGACATTATTTCCCCAGGCAGGACAACTTGCAAAAGTTTAACAATTTCCAACAGATTTTGGGTTAGGGAGTTACAGTGCTGTTTTATTCTTTCTTTATGGTTCCCTTTGCACATGTTAAATGTATTATTATATTCTTTATGTGTTTATGTGTTTAACAGTAAAAAAAAAAGAAAATGTTTTGTGTGCATATTAAAGAGTAAAATGGACTAAACCCTCACTGTCATGCTAAGCTTTCACTGTGTAAACGCTTCATTTAAAGATACATCTTTGATTTCAACAATAGATCTCTTATAAGAAAGTACTAGGAGTCTTTTTAGCGCCATCTTTCTTGTGATATTTCTACAACTCAACGCAAAAATATACGCAAAAAGGGTTGGATATGTAGCTGTTAGGAAATCTTTCACCCTCACTTACCGTACTCCTTTCAACACACACAGATCATCACGTCTAACTTGGCCATATTCAACTATCTTTGATAAAGCAAACGCTGAGTCAGAGAAAGTTCATGTCATGAGGGTGAAACGTTCTTCAGGCAGCATTATGAGACTATTTCTCTGCAGCCCTTGGATCTCACCTGATATTTAAGAGGGCGGGGCTAATTGTTTGATCTTTATTTCTAACGTCCTGGTACTAATTCAGCGACATGAGTATTGGTCAGTACAGTGGGCACTTTGACAATTGAATAATACAAAAATAAAAATGATATTGGTGAAATAAAACTGATTGCTGAGAACTAATAAGCTTTCACTGACATCAAACTTGGTGCTAGCACCACACTGTTGTTCTTTGTTATTGTCACATTTTAATATTATTTATTATTTACATGAAACTAGGTGATTTTGGGGGGCAATTTGGTTATAGTTCTGGATCTGTGTGTTAACTAGCATCCTTTCTATTCTAGGTTTTAGGCATGATCCAAAGTCCATACAGTACTGGTATCCATATTGAAACAATAATAACTGTGTCCTTGGGAGATATTAGATGCTCTACTGATATATCTATACGTATTTATCTGTTGACATATCTGACAGTTTTTTTTCTCCTCTCCTCTTAGGTTTGTTAGTCTCATGAAAAGTCCTATAAACAACTATGATTTACATTGTCTTTTTAATAGTTTTCAAATCTTGGATCCTGACTATGTGTCATGGCTGTCTCATCCTCCAATCTCTGCCCTTCCATCTCTATCCTCATCCTAACAGTATTTCAATTTCTCTATCTGCCAGTGCACAGGCTGCAGGCCTGCCGGGGGGCACCTCCCATACTTTATAACACTGCCTTCATTACCCAGACCGCTGCAGCTGGCCATAAATGAAAATCTGAAGATGTGGGAGGGAGGAGGGGAGGAGAAGGAAGAGGAGGAGGTATAGGGAAGTCGAGGAAAGGGTCAAAAAGGAAAAGAGAGTCAATCGTGAAAGAAAGAGTAAGGTTAGAGATGGAGAAAGAGAGAGTGAGCAGGAGGTTCAGGTTACAGAAACAGACTGAAAAGAGAAAGAGGAGGGAGGAGCACTGTCATAAAATCTGAGTTAGAAGTTATTGGAGACGGCTGGCTGAAAAATGCCATCGCCATAAAATAATATTAGAATTGGTCCGGCCTTTTGGCATTGATGAATACAGATGCTGCCTGGTGGGGTATTTGGCTGGGGGAAGCAGGCTAATTTGAACACCACCTTACCTGTGTGGGCGCTTAAAAAATATTAAAGTAAATGAAATAAAGGTTCACTGTCAGTTTTTTTAGTTGATGGCCCCACTTTTCCATCTCATAGCAGGATAGCTGTCAGACAGAAGAACTTCTTGCCAAGATGGCTGCCAGTGGGGCTGTTAAACGTGTGCAGAATTTATCCTTAATGTCGGCACAAATTAACTACAAACCTGAGCAGAAAGGGACCTGCAGTAGCTTTTACCACATATTAAGACAGGAATCAAACCTCTCAACTTTGAACACAAACATCTTAGCTTTATCTTAACCCCACAGCTCACTCCAACACATAGTCAATAATTGGCCCAGGGGGAGCATGAGAGGAAGCAAACTGACAACTGAGTGAACAGAGCGCAGCTGAAATCTGATCAGCTATTGACGTGGGGATATTGCAAAGACAGCTGGATGTCTTAATTACAGCAAATGCTCTTTCATCACATTGGAATGGTGTTCAAAGCAGTCCATCAGAAAAGCATGAACCCATTTTGACCAAACGGGAAGTCAATGAAATGGAACTTGAAATATGTCGGACAGCTTCGCAGTTATGTCGAGCGCCCCATGTACGGAGGCTATTGTCCTCGTCGCAGTGGCTGTGGGTTTGAATCCAAACTCGGCCCCAAGCTGCATGTCAACCCCTACTCTCTCCAACTTCTCCTGTCTCTCTTCAGTGGTCCTATCCAAAAAAAGGCAAAAAAAAAAAAAAAAAGCACCCAGAAATATCTTATTTTTGAAGACTGAAAAAATGAAGATGGTGGGAATTAAAAAAAAAAGGATTCATATTATGTAAACTAAAACACATTGTTACAATACATTTGGGCTGTTTTAATTTCATGATCAAAATCTATACATGCAGTTTTAGTCCTAATGTGCACATATTATTGTGATTCCTCTCCACTGAGCACATGATATTTTACTTTGCAAATTAAACAAAACATTGATTTTCTCTGCATGTTAGACTCATGGTGGTTATTGGAACTGGATCAGACAAGACTGATCCTTGAAAAGCACATTGCATATATTTAGTCAAGTGTCCCTGCTCATACACACGTCTATCTTTAACTTCCTGTCTTTTGAGAACGCCTGTCTTTCTCTTACCTATGAAAATCCACCATGAACCACCTGATTTATGCTCCATTCCAGTGTAATGGTTATTTTCCCTGAGAACAATATCAGCGCGTGCTTCAAGAGCCTGTGGTAAGGTCAAGATAATTTCAGGCCTACACTGCATTGTGTAACCTTCATAGGGAAGGGAGAGTTAATAAATACGGGATAGAAAAAACAAAGAGGAAGGGAGGGGGAAAAAAAGCACATTTTAGATAATGTCGGCCACACGATGGGGACGAGTGAAGGGGTCTTATCTCTTCCTTGTGGACAGCTTATTACCAAACCATACTTCACTCTATTGTTTGTGTGTGTGTGTGTTCATGTGTGCACTCAGTGTGGGGGATAGTATGGTGGTCTTGCCGCTAAATGGCTCAAGATTTCTAGGATAACTTCATTCACTATAGATCATTTATATGTGAAATAAAAGGGAAAATGGATTTAAGAATATGAAAGGAATAAATAAATTAAGTGAAACTGTGATTTTGTTCCAAGTCTTAGGCAGTTGATTTAATACATTAACGCCGGGCTGTTATGTTCTCTTTTATATCTCTCTATCAGTGTCTGACAGTCAGCCTTTTTGATCAGTAAAACACCGTTTTCTTATCTTGTCTCCACCCAGCAAACTGTTAAAAAAAACCTCACCTTACTTGACTATGTATGAGACATTTGTAGACTCTCATAAAAAAATACACACTCCTCCTGGACAATTTGAATGTGCAAAGCTGTGGTGTGATGGCTGCAACATCACAATGCCTCACACAATATTCAATTTTTCTAGCATTTTGGTTTAAGTGTTTATTAATTTTTTGTGTGTAACTTTTATCTATTATTAGCCGTGCTTCCATCATTTTCTTTACTCACAGTCACTCTCAGTTCCTCCTTGTTATGTCTCTCTGCTACAGTTGCTGTTTTACCTCTCATCATACAGATCTTAGCTTTGTTCTTTAACAAACATACTTTATGCTTTATGAAGCCAATAAACAGCTCTGCTTTTTACGGTGTTGACAGTGATGTAGTACCTCAGAGTGGAGGGGTGGGGACATAGGTGACCCAAAACTGTCTTGGTTACATGTTACCAGTGTCTAACAATGGTCAAATGTATAGGAGGAGTACTGTCTGTGCATGCTGCGTACAAACATCATGTCATTATTCTACACGATCACATACCTGTGCAAACAAACACAAATCAAGGGATTTTACAGTAAGTAAAACATTCACTTAGAATACTCAGATGATTGACCATTTGGACTATAACTCTGAGGATGTACCATCAATGACGGACAGGTAAACTCTAACATGGATCTCAGGGATGCCAGGTCTTCACCAACATGATGGTAAATGGTAAATGGACTTGAGATTGTATAGTGCTTTTCTAGTCTTCTGACTACTCAAAGCCCTTTTACACCGCAGGTCACACCTACCTCACTATATAGTGAGATAATCAGAAGAAACTAATCCCATTAATAAGCATTCATACGCAGCCGATGAAGAGGTGGGAGCAATTGGACATTTGACTGCAGGAACTGGGGATGGGACCCTCCATCTTCCAGTTGAGAGAAGACGGCTCTACCACCTGAGCCACAGCCACCCCTGATGATGGGTGAAACAGCAGTTCTTGGACAAAAAGGCGGCCTCTAGAAATAGATTCATTCAGAATATAAAACTGTTTGACACTTGAGATGATCACTTCCTACCCTTTGTTAAAAATGAAAGAACATATCTCATTTAAAAAAAACTGTCTCTTAAAGTCATGTGACTCCAGTTCAGGGTTTGAAAGTGATTTTTATGATCTGGGATGGTTTAAGCGGATATGCGTGGGGTTTGTTGAAGCGTAAAACAAGAAAATCCTTGAGAGATTTCTCTGGCTGTGATTACAGTTTCGTAAGTGCGTTTAAGAGAGGCTGTTAGAGCAATTTGAACGATGGCATCAATTGGTTCAGATAGATTCTGCTGTGCTGAAGCAATCTGACTCAACTACATGGTGCCTGAAATTTGGATAAACGAGGCTCCATTGTGACAGTGTAATTGTAACATGTCATATTAGGCATATGTCTGTGAAGTAATGGAGGCCTGACTGTGGTTTGTGCTCATCACCTCCATCTGTTCATCCATCTGCCCTGACTAATACAGATGATCAGCAAGCGAACTACCAAACTTCTCAAGTCGCACTAATTGGGGACATTTGATAAATCTCTGTTAAAAATGATCAAATTAATGTGGTTGTATACTCAGTCCCTCCAGGATTTTGTTGACTTTTTGTGCTTTTGTTGCAGCCGTAAAAATTATTTTTAGCCAGTCTTTATTCAGAATGTTGTAATTTCTTTATTGTTTGTTGTTTTCAGAAGCAGTCTTCTTGAAATGTACTACAAATTTTGAGGAGTGCATATGTGAAAACGGCTATATTTGCAAAGTGAATGTTTTTAACCATGCAGTAGAGTAAAGTGTCAAACAGTGCTATCTTGTGTGACACTTTGACCCAGGAGCTGATACAAACTGATCACCTTTAGTTTCTTAATAGGAGCCAGTGTTACTGTTAACACTTTATGTCACACGCTTTATTGAGGAAGTGGCACCAAGCTAATTACAACGGCGTCTGCATGACTGCTGCGGGCTGTTTTTTAAGCTGCTCACAACGCGCCTGTCAGAGGAAAATCAATACAGTTCAATACACACAAGAGTGATATATCCTCAACTCCAGTTACACTGAAGGGTATCTTAGAGCACTGCCTGTCAATATTTACATCCTGAAAACTACGACCTCATAGTATTTAGTTATTTGACATCTTAGAATACCACCTTTAGTGGACTGCTACTTTAAAACATAATGTGTCCCTTTCAAACTGAAAATGTTCTTTGGAATAATTGAGAAAATAACTCATCTCTAATACCAAATACAACCAACTACAATTCCAAAGATCGTGACATGCAACAACCCACACCTCTATAAGTCAGAAAATGTCTGCAACAATGTGGTCGACACACCAACTTCCCATCCTTCTATTCTTCTCAACATGTCCTAAATGATAGAATAGGTCCGAAGCCAATGACCCCCAAAAAACAGCACAAAAGACAGTTGGCAAGTTCAGGCCACAATTGCTCAATACAAATAGCGGACTCTCGGTTAACCTCGTGAAATGGGTGCTTTTTGTTTTAGTTACCTGAAAATCTCTGAGGCAATGTGTGGCGGCTGTATAATTGTCCCGCTGAGTGGCCCTCTGGGGAGACAAAATGACCTCTTGCAATAGAGAGGGTAGTGCTCGAGGAGGAGGGAGGACATAATTCTTGCATAATGAACTAAGTAATGGGACAGAAGAAACAGCACACACGACAGCGTGGTGTTTAAGGAGCTGAGTTATCCAACAGGATGATAGCGACATTTCGGGTCAATGCAAGGACATTTCTGGAGAGGCTTCTTGATGTGAAGACAAAGACAAGAGAAATTCTTGAAGTTACTCCGTTTTTAAGATTGTAGAATAAACAATTCAGGACAAGTAACTGGCTGACAAATACAAAAATTGCACAAACTACACTCACAGCTGCTAACTGATATATCCTGGACTTAGCGTCCTAACAGTGGCACTGCTTCCTTGTAATTAGAGTCCATTAGGTAAAATAATGACAGTGGTGTACACCTCTAGCAAGTCAATTATTAAAAGGGGCTTAATTTAATGTTAGCAAAGGTATTAAGAAACTGTTGTAAAAGCAGACCACAATGTTGGTTGCAGTTGTGGTACATTGAGTCCATTTTGAGTGATTAGCATAGCCTCCGGGGAAAGGCTGGTGAAAAATAAACAGCCCACCTTTAAAGGTTGACCTGTAGCAGCCCCATTATGCAAATAAGAGCCATTTGTAAGCAAACTTTTATGTGAGTAGCAGGTTTTATGTTAACCACATTTAAGCGGTAAGAATTAGTGCTGAAAAGGGTAAAATTCTGACCTGCTATTACGTCAGGCCCGTTAGACATAATAGAGTTGTTTAAAAATACCAGAGAGGGAAACAAAAATGCATTATTCCATAAAAAACAAGAGATGTCTGGGTTACAGCCTGAGCTACACATGTTTAAACCTGCTACCCCCTGGTCTGGGAATTATTAATGGATAATAAAACCATTCATTTAAAATATTTAAAAGCACATGGAGGCGTTACTAATAGAAAGTAATGTGTGGTTCATGCAGGATGAAGGCAGAGGAATTCTCACAATGGCTACCTTTGTATAAATATTTCTATGTGCAGACAATGTACTTTCTGTGTGAAAGCTTCCTCTTTTACAGACACACTTTTTAATGTGATTGTTGCTATCAAAGTGACAAAAACATCACAGAATGTATGTGTTGAAAAGTGAAAGAAAGTACCTCTCTTGGATTTTTGCTCATCAAAAGATTTGTAGTGTACACTTAAGTGCTTTTCCCTGTTTGGTTTGATCCATATTCTCCTGGACATGGTGAAGCCATTATCTGTCCTAGTGCCTGCTTTGATGTCTCAGTATGTTACTCTGTCAAGGTGACACCGACCGACTTGTCAGGGATTGCACATATCAGATTGTAAAAGATACCTTTTGTTTGACGGCAAAGGTTCTGCTTAAGACTCAATCAAACCCTCCGACTCGCTCGTTGCCCTCCCCTCCAGGCTCACACACAGTGTCTGGAAGCAGGAGAAAATAATTAGGCCAGAGTTGCTGTCTGAGGCATAAAGATCCATTAGTAACACATCTTACACATTACAGGCTAGCTTTGCAAAGGTAGCCTGGGACTGATGAATCAAAGAGAAACCACAGATCTCAAAGGGAACACATTTGTCTTTCCATTGCACTGTATTTAAAGAGCTGGAGGCTGACATGGAGACTGCTAGCTGTGCTCATACATGTGTCTAACAGTTTCTCTCTTGGTAAAAAACACCTGTGTGACTAAACCTGGAATACTCATTTAGCCAAATGCTTCCAACAAATGCATTCATTAATGATTGTTTTTTTATCATTCTTAAAGGATGGCCTCCACTTATCAGTTTCTACTTTTGGAACCTCCACACCTGCAAACAATTACCGAGAGGGACTGAACTGGGGTGCATTATTGAGGGTGCTATGCTGAATTGTTTTTTACTAACAATCTATTAACTTCATTTTTTCACAGGCAATTTCTGCACCGCAAACTGAAACTGAAATACAAAACTGTAAACTGTATAATGAGGGTAGACATAATGTTTTCTCTGGTTCATTAATTTCCATATCTTAAAATAAAAAGTGAGTTTCAAAAGTAAAAACATATGAGACATATACATATGCCACATGTTAGTGACAGACCGGATGAATTAAAGAATGTGACGAGGGATGTGCTCCAATAAGAGAAACACTGAAGGCCTTGCAATTCAAATTTATTCTACAAATCTGTGATTTTTAACACTAGAAAAAGCCATTCCCTTTATATCTAGTGACACATACAATATAAGAAACTGAACACTTTGTAATTACTGTGAACCATTTATAAACTACTTGAAGAAAACCAAAACTGTCATTCATTGCAAAATATTCATAAAGCTTTCCTTTTCATAACAAAATGCACACATAAATCATGTAGTATGATTACATATAGCCAACATTATCCATCTTTTGTGTTAGCTTACACACATTAACCAAACACCTTGCATAATCAGTCAACCCACACAGCGCTGTGTGACTGTATGTACATGCAAACACACAAAAATAGTCCAAAATATAATGTGAAAAAAGTAGGTAAAATCACACTGAAGCTTGGGCTGCCTTCACTCTCTGAGCACTGAAAATAGCTCCAAGGTCATTGAGCTACCACTAGGGAGTCAAACCATAGAAAGTGTTAATTAATGTGAGACAAGTGCGATTGCCAGCTCTTTCTGTTGTAGGAGACACAATGCAAAAAAACAGTTTACTTGTGAGGCTTATCAGAGTCAGATCATGTTATTTAACTTAATTTAGTAATGTAACAATGCAGGTGGAAAACTAAGCTGCATTCTAACTGAACAGCTTTTATGAAACCATTCAGCTCTTTCACAGGCTGACAAAGATGATGTGGTAATGTGTTAATGTAGGCACGATCAACAAAAGCTATGTGGTACGTCACAGTGGTGTTAATATCTCTCTTTAGTCCTGTCATTTTCTCTGCTAGTGAGTGGAGTTTCCCTGTTTTGTAAAATGTATGGAATCCCTTTGTAACAACATTTTGACAGAAACAAATAAATGTGTTTTAAACAAACAGGACAGTGATGGAATGAGGTACAGCTGGTGAAAAGGAGAATGTGTGTTCATTACACAGCTGTCATTTGACAGCTGGTCCATTCAGGGACCAAAGAAATGTTTTGGTGTTTTTCTCTTAATCATAAGTACTCTATAAACATGCCAAGATATCAAGTTACAGTAGTTGATTTTTGAATGTGTTTTCTCTACCTTCCACCTACTTCTATGCATTTGCATAATGGTAGAATCTAATTGGGAGAGTTATCACACTGGGCATCGTCTTTGCTCTTGAATTACATTGCCGTTATGTTTTACAACTACAGAAACAGAACTAGAAGAGTGCTCAGAGCTAGTTCACTAAATTGACTTGGCATTCATTTTCCTCTGAAGTAACACTCAAGGTGGAAGCTTTTTAAATCCTGAATGTAGGTCATCAGAAAAATCACAATCAATTCACAACTTCCTTATAAATAAGAGACTGAAAGAGTGAAAGTGTGGATGGACATAGGGGTGTGAATCTTTCAATATATCACGATTCCATTCAAATCTGATTTTCCATTCAAACCAATTCATGATACAGTCCCTATTTTTACAAAAGTGTGCTTAATTCAGGATCTACTGCAGTCTGCTGTGTACTTTATCATTTGAGAGTGTGGAATTATTATTTGGCATTAAAAAGCTCAGTAAAATGTGATCGGGATAATGCAACTTTTTTAATTGTGACATTTTTATTAGCAAATTTCAATAATGTAAATAAGTGGAGAACCTAAAACACACACAACAATTATCAATTTTAACTCGCAAAATACTTTAATATGAATACAATTTGTGGTGTGAAGCCTACTGAATTATTATTTATCAGAAACTTGACAGTGAAGAAATCAATTGTGTCAGCAATTGTTGGCCGTTTTCCCAAATACTTTAACTGTGAGCGTATTTGAAACTTTCCTGAGATACTTTACTTTCATTTTGCAGACATTTCATATTGAATACGTTCGTTCACTGCATGATGCAAAATGCTCTCTAATACTTGCCTGCAATGATGACAGTGTTACACGATAAAATGAAAAAGGCATATATTCCTATGGTAGCTAGCTAATAAACATATTAGTTAGGAAGAAATGTATCTCCATCTCATGATTCAAAAGCAGGGGTCTAGATTTTAGTATGGGAAATGTTGTAATGTAGTACGTTTTAAGTCTCAGTTGTTTTAATCAATCATAGATCAGCAGACTGTATGCAGGGAAAAAAAAGTCTTCATGGAGAACAAAGCATGCGAAGCACAATTTGCGTTGGTTACATCAGGGCTTCCATCAGCTGTATTAACTAGTTAAATATCTCACTGAACAGATATCTGCATGCAAGTGCTGCAAACAATCTGTTCATCAAATATTTCAGCTTGACTGAACAATATGATTGGCGTTGTGTCGCAAAGCCAATCAACATTTAGATTTCCTTACTTCCTGAAATGCATCAGAATTGGTCAATCTGGAATGGGTTCAACAAACAGTTGTATTAAAACTTGTTTTCTTCTCATATTGAGGACAGACTTGACAAAGCTTGAATTTTAAATTTTTACAAATCTGTATCATGATGACATTAATTGGGCAAAACTGATGTTTGAAGTAAATCACAAAACAATGTGTTTCTTTTTTTGGACTTCAAAGTAAGTCAGAGTGAAGCCTCTGTGTATCTTACTATTCTACAATTATTTTAATAATTAGCCTTCTCCATGGCAGACAGGGACTTTGACACTGAATAAAGTCACTCTCTCTCGTTCATCCAGAGAAAGAGGAAAGGAAGGACTTAAAATATCAGCCAGTTGAACTTAATCAAAAATATGTATTCATGAGGAACAGGACAATAGCTGCTGCACCTTTTCATTCCTCCCTGCATCTTCGTATCTACAAACCATCTTTTGCCAGTTCAGTTACAGAAATAGGATGCACAGTGGAACAAAATTAGATTTTATAGAAATAGGCATGTATTATTTTTCTGTGTCAATAGTCCTCCTGTTGCTGCTTAGCATACACACCGCCGAGCATATACACTCAGAAATATACTCTTACTTAAACACGTGAAATTCATTTTGTTCTGAAATACGGATGGACACACTGCTTCTTTTGCTCACAAATATACACACAGGCAGTATCTCCTCATGAAGACAAGTCCATTTATATAAGACAGAATGTATGAATCTATAGGGATGGGTATTGAAATCCACCTCAGTATTAAATCATATTAGTTCTGATGTGGAGCTGAAAATGCTGGGAGGATATCTGAGAGCAGCTGAGGTAATAATAATCACATTCTCCTCCTTACAAAGATCAAATGAGAACTCAAAGTACTGTGGCAGACTCCTCGTGGTGCAGTTATTTTTTTTCCTCATTGTGTAAGTCAAATTATTTCATTTACATATTTGACTGGAGGTGAGATAGTGGTAATGAGAATCTTTTAGATGGATGGAGAGAGCAAAGAACATGACCGATAGGCTTGTCTATTACTGAGCAGACTCTGCCAGTTCATATTGAATATGAATATGAACTGTACAGCTCTCTTCTGGATGTTGCTACATCAACTATATTTGACTAATTGCAGTCTTGGGTCATTTAAAGTGCATATACTGCTATAACACGTGTTTCCTTTAAGATTGATTTACCAAGACCGGCAACATTTATGATTTACCAATAGAGGTGCTGCTGTACAGCAGGGTTATATACAATACATCAGTGTGTACATGTAGATCATATGTTTGGAACAATCACATTTGTATGTTTAAGCTTTTTGAAGGCCATTTAGAAAATAGCCTTGTAACCATGTATTTAAAGGTCTTATTTACAGAAATAATAAGTGAGAGTCTAAAAGTATTTGAAATCAATTCCAATCAAAAAACACTCACTATTTAGTTTCTGTATAATGTACTGTATTTGGTTTAAAGTGGGCGTGGTAAAGATCAAGAATTACCAAGTATAACAACAATTACATAAATAAAGCCACTTATTCAAGAAAAAATGCAGACAAAAATGATCTTCCTCCTCTGGTTCTGTCTCTGACAGCCCATAACATACTAGGGATTCACAATGCAGATTCTCACATGTCACTATTGTATGTTGAAATAAATAGACGTCAACTAAAACACAATCTTTTATACAGACAGAGTCTAAATAATTAGTTTAAACGATTAGTTGTTTTTAAAACAGTTATGAATGCTTCATTTTTGTTAGATTTTGTAAAAGTTTAACAAGTCAGTTAACTTTGATATAATATATGATTTTTAATTTTTAACGGTCTTTTATCTACAATATAGCCACAAAGCATGATTAACAGTACCTCAAGACATTACACGCAGCATGAAAAGAGACGGGATTTAGCCTGGCTGTTTATTTGTTGTGTTGTATATTCACACCGTGACTGGACCTCCTGGCCAAAACATAACATTGTCCTGTTCAGAGAGGCCGAAAGCTTTTTGCACATTATCAAGACCACAATGCTAAATGAAGCATCAAGACACTGTTTCCAATGGAGGGAGAATTAACGTAGCAAAATTTAAAATGCTGCTTAAAAACCATGTTGAGTCAGGAACTTGAATGTTAAACTGACAGTTTGATGCTGTTATTGGTAGCTTTGGTTCTTGCAAGCAATTGCTCCACAGAAAAAGCTTCTTTTTTTTATGAGCTTAGATTTGATTGTCTTAACTTTTATCTCAACATTAGCATACTTTTTCACACATTTGCAAACAAAAAAGAGGACACAAACATAAACATTGTACAAAAGGTAAGGAAATTTGTATTTGGTAGATTATTAATTTGTTGTAACAATGCGTCTTGGCAATGAATCTTAACCGTTGGGAAGCCTGTTTATTTCCCTTTTAAACGGTGCCACATGCATTTGAGGGATAAGCAGCAGAGCTGAGTATGTGGGTTGCGCCCATGAAAAACTTGCCAAATCTTCTCAGCCAATTCCAAACAGCTTATTCTGCTGTTGCTATTGACTCTTGTTTTGAGCTTCTGATACCCCAGGTGCTGACAATCAGGTGCCAATCAGGCAGTCTTCTACAGATTTGCAGTCAAGGTTTGCAGGACGATATAGCCGATGGCTCTCTACCCAGAAAATCTGGAAAAGACTGCACACAGCCAATCTTCGGTCTCATATGGCTGCCATTAGGCCTGCCATGACTGCCCTTCACCGTCAGGCCTGTTTGCGCTGGTGTCGGCAACAGGTGCACTGGAACCTGAACATGTGGAGGAACATTATGTTCAGTGATGAGTCCAGATTCTGCTTACTGCAGTTGGATCATAGGGTCAAAGTGTGGAGAAGAAGCAGAGAACGCTATGCTGAGTGCTGCAACAGCTTTTGGTGGAGGCAGTGTAATACTGTGGGGCGGCAACGCTGAGGCTTGTCTTCATTGGAGGCAATCTCAATGCAGACAGATATCGAGATGAGATTCTGCAACCAGTGACAATCCCATATCTCCACAGTCTGGGACCGAACTCTATCCTCCAAGATGAATACGCTTGCCACCACAGAGCGGGGTTTATCAAAGACTAACTCCAGAATTTGGGAGTGGAGAAAATGGAATGGCCTGCCTGCAGTCCTGACCTCAACCCCATTGAACACTTGCGGAATCTGCTTGGGCCTGCTGTTCATACCAGAGGGACCAACACAACCACATTGGCTGACTTGCTACAAATGCTGGTTGAAGAATGGGATGCCATCCCACAACCAGGCTGTTGTGGCTGTGTATGGTTCTTTCACACGCTACTGAGGCTCCCGTTTTCACTCCGGATAATATCTAGATAATTAGGGAGGACTGCTCCGGAGATTATCCCGACCTTGCTGTTCACATATGCTCCTCACAGCAAGAGACTATCCCTGTCAGACGGGAGGGGGATTTCCTGAGGTAGGACGTGACGTAAAAAAACAACGCGGAATTACAGGCGAAGCAACAGAGTCCTCTACACAATGCTATAATAACAATATCCGCCTTTATATCAATGCTATGTGCAGTCCAATGGAATGACAACATCAACAAAACAGCAGCGAACAACATACTGGTGAACAGAAAATGTGATGAAGCCTTTTGATTACGTGCATGGAGATCGTAGTGGTGACGTGCAGACACTCTTTACACAGTGCAGCAGTCACAGTATACGTCACTCCCTCTAATGCCTCGAGGTAAATTATCTGGAGAATATCCTGTGGCGTTATCACATCAGGCCACTTACACTTGATGTGGAAAACATACTAGGGGTCTGGCTGGAGAAACTCCGAGTAAAGTCCGAGGGAAAAAGCCCCACCGGGTACTCTCCTCAGTTTTTCAGGATATTTCCGTATGTGTGGAAAGGGTATATGTCTTGTTTCTTCAGACTTTCAACACCAAACAAGAGTCAACAGCAGAATAAGTTGTTTGGCATTGGCTGAGAAGACTTGGCAAGTTTTTCATCTGCGCAACCTACATACTCAGCTCTGCTGCTCATCGCACAAAAGTATATTTATTACAAATGTGGCACCATTTATAATGGAAATAAACACGCTTTCCGGTATAAGATTTATTGCCAAGAAGAATTGTTACAACAAAGAAATAATCTACAAACACAAATTTCCTTACTTTTTGTACAGTTTATTTAACTTTACTGACACAAAACCTAAGAGACCACTTACTTTCAATCAAATCTCACCACAGTTCTCAGACCACTGCTGGATTTGTAAGTTCAGAGGTGTGAGTGCTGAGAATTTATTTCCATTTCTCAGCTTGACATCAACAGCCATGGTTAAAATCATGCATGTATTATTCAGTATAGAAGATGTTTACCTGCTGTAAGTTCTCCTTTAAATTAAAACAGAATCATTTCCAGTATAACAGTATACATGGTTTGCTGGATGGTGTGAAGTACCTTGCTGCAATCAGAGCTCTAGCCATAACCTTGACAGACTTAACACTATATAGAACCCACTGAGATACTGTACCACGGTGCCATATAGCCACTAATGTGAAACATTTTTACTTTAAAGCTTGTAGGGTTAGGTATGGACTGTCCCAGATTTTCAGCTATGCTGAAAACTGAAAAACGTGGATGTTCCATCCAGGTATCCAAGTGAACTCTCTGTACTTGCGATATTTAAAAATAAAAAACAGTCATGTAAGGTCATGGGTGAGAGTGGCGCTGCTCTGCGGCTGACACGCACACGAGAGCTCCGTGTTTGTCTGATTGTAAGGGTTTGTTTTAGCATTTTCCAGTCTATCTTGATGTATTTTTAACATGGCAAACACGTGCTGTTTTTAAGGATTATTTTTAAACTTTTAGCAAGCGGAGAGTCATTCATGACTTTAATGGCTGTTTTGAATGTACCGACTGGGAAGTGTTTGAATGCACAGATATAAATTAACATACTGATGTAGTAACATCTAAAATTAATTTCTGTGTAGACAATGTGATCCCTACCAAACAAACAAAAACATATGCAAACACTAAACCCTGGGTTACTGCTGAGACAAAAAAGTTTTTAATTGAAAAAGAACAAGCTTTTAGAATAAATGACAGACATAAAGGGAAACTAATACATAGAGATATACAAATGAAAATTAACAAAGCAAAAAGGGACTACAAAGCTAAAGTTGAGCAACTACTTACAGAAGTCTCAACAGATTAATGCTTCATATACAATTGAATTTGCCAATGACATGAACAACTTCTTTGCATGATATGAGACTGAGAGTCAATCCCCATTGGAGCCTGAGGCAGACTGGAGAAAATATGGCACTTCAATTCAAATAACAACTGAGGAAGTGCAGTTTGCCTTCTCCAAGTGAGGAGATCCATCAGCCCAGATGGGTTAGACAGTAATACACTTAAAAAATGCTGTAAGCAGTTAGTTCCTGTGTTCACACAACTTTTCCTTAAATTCACAATTAATCCCAAAATCATGGAAAATATCTAAAAAATTACCAAAAAAGACAAGACCCTCTGAATTCAATGATTTTAGACCCATTGCCCTGACCTCACTTGTCATGAAATGTTTTGAGCGCATCGTTTTATCTCACTTAAGGTCTGAAACAAACAGTCAAATGGATCCCCTACAATTTGCATATCGAGCAAAGAGAGGTGTTGAGGATGCAACGGCAGCATTTCTTCACCAAGTTTATAAACACTTGGAAACACCATCATCCTATATGCGTATACTATTTGCTGATTTCTCATCTGCCTTTAACACTGTCCAGATACAACTATTGGCTGTGAAGCTGTGTAGTATGGGAGTTAACCACACCCTTATTAGGTGGATTCATAACTTCCTTTCTGAAAGGCAGCAGTTTGTTACCATCCATGGGAAAAACTCTTCAGTAATTAGCACTCAGTGGGGTACCACAAGGGTGTGTCCTCTCACCTTTGTTGTTTACTTTGTATACCAATGACTGTACAAGTCATCATGACAACTGTAAATTAATTAAATATGCAGATGATGTTGCTCTGATAGGTCTTTTAAATGACAATGAGACCAATAACAGAGCTGAGCTAGACAACTTTTACAACTGGTGCTCTGATAACTCATTGATTTTAAATACAAAGAAAACAAAATAAATTATTATCGATTTTAGAAGACAGTCATCTCTCTCCCCTGTAAATATGAAGGACACAGAAATTGAAATTGTACCAGAGTATTAGTATCTTGGCACAATAATTGACAACAAACTGACATGGAACACCAACACAAAAGCAAGGTATGCAAAGGCTCAACAGCGCCTCTATTTTTTGAGGAAACTAAGAAATGTTAATGTTGTCAGCACTATGCTGAAATTTTTTTACAAGACTTTTATTGAAAGTGTGCTGACCTTTTGTAGTCAGTGTTGGGGAGAAGCACTGTCCTTACAAAATAAGAACAAAATGGACAAGGTTGTTAAACTAGGCAGCAAGATAACTGGGAAGCAAATGTACAGCATCTCTTTCCTGACAGACCAGTACACACTGAGCCATCAATATCACAGCTGACCCTCTGCACCGAGGGTTCATACTCTGATCAGAGTATGAACTCTTGAATTCAGGGCGCAGGTACAGAATGCCCAGGATGAGGCCTAAAAGAGGCATTACATCCTTTGTACTGCGCAGTATTCAGCTGCTTAATAAGAGCTGATTATACAGGACGAACTTGGCACTCTGCACTTTATTTAACTTGAATTCAATCGTGATGCTTTAGTGTGTTTTTATGTGTTCTTATGTGCTGTCCTGTAAATGTCTGTTTGTAATTGTGTTTTTTTATGCTCTCTGTGCAAGGCAAATTCCAATAAAGGTTTCATTCATTTATTAATTAATTCATTCATTCATTCATTCATTTCATTCATGGCCTGAATTGGTGCATTTCAGAATTTGCTGGATTCTTCAAGCTCTCAGGCTTGTACCTCTGAAGAAAACAAGGTCTGGCCTGGTCTATGTTATTTTCTCATCTTGTTTTTCAATGTTTTGTGTACTGGCAGTACGTACAATGTGGTCCACAATTAGAAGCTTAAATAAATAATGAATATGATAAAAAGTTAAAGGGAAAAATAGAACAAAACCTCTCTTAATTTCGGCAATTTTGTCATTTGGAAGCCAGGTCATTTTATACAAACTCTTCTCCTGTTTCTGCTATTTCTCTTTTTTTCTTTGAGTATTCCATCCATGGAATCCACTCATCAAATTGCTAAATTAACAGTCACATGTAGCATTCATTGAGATCTTTGCCAAGAAAAATGTAAGACTTTTTTTTTTGTTTCTCCAGCATGCTAATCACTTGATCTGACACCCTCACCCCCAGCAGCAGTTTTAGGCATTAGGAGTAACGATATAGAAGTAATCACTCTTCTTCCTGATGGTCTTGTTTGTTTTTAAAGGTCACACTTAGAGGCACAAGTACTCATTTCAGTCTGTTTCAAACGCAGTCAAAACTCTTCACATGAGCTTTAAGCTTTTCCTTCTGTCACAGTCAGCATTGGTTTTTCAAGCATGGTCCTTAGCCTGAGTGGAGTACATAGGTGAAGGAAGAGAAGGACTCTTCCCTAATGGTGACTGTTTCTGGGTTAAGAGAATTACATATGTACTTGGACATATCTGTAATTAGAATTAGTAAGTAGGACATGATCGACAGACAACAACAGATGTGAGCAGGAAAGAGTAATCAGAAGAGAAAAACCTCTCAAGGTAAACAACATTATCACTCTGCCCACTCACTCACAGTGAATGTTTCAGACTATTTCCTGCTGTGCTCACACATTAATTCACACAATTAAAAAAAATGATTTGCACAGATTGTATACAGGAGCTGGAAGGACAGGGAGTATCTCAAGTGTGAACAGTTTAGTACAAATTCTACCTGGACAATATCCAGAACTTTTCAGGATTGCAGTGCCTGAGTGATCTAATTAGTTCAACTTGAGAAAAGAAAGAAAGTGTCTGTAGTTATGGAGATGAGACTGGCATTACATGAGACGAGACTTCTGTGCGTGCCATCTAGACTTGTTGTTTGTTTTGCTTCGTCACTTACATTTCTCTTCTCGTTCCCTATGACGCCAGCTGAGCCAATCAGAGTGATTTCTCTCCCAGACTAGTCGCGGCCGATTCTACACTGATTTGGGCACAAAGCCTCCGACAGGCCCCAAGCAGTACTGTCACTGCTGTTCACACCACACCTACCATAACCACTGACTGTCTCTGTGAGCCCCAGGTTTTACCTACCTCTGTATTCTCTATCTAATGCTATGTATGTATGCAAATGTATCTATGTGGCAGTTTAAATGCAAATGTAACCGTGCCATTTATGTGTCGATATGTGCATTTAACCTTCTTAAGTGTGTTGATGCTATGCATTCCAGATGGCTAATTTACCACCTGTTGTTTCAGTATACTGCATATTGACTGGTAAACTGATGGACATGGTGAGCTGCTTTAGTTCTAAAGTGGAAGAAGTAGATTGACAAGAGGGTGTCAGTGCAAAAACCCCTTCCTGCAACTTTTCAAGATCTCTGTCTTAAAACAATGAGATTGTGTTTATGTAGGATCAGGCTACCTAAAGATACATGGCAACTGACCCCCCACCTTGTGAGCACCTTCCTTTCATTCTCTGTTTGAGAGAATTTTTTCAGTTTTTATCTCTTTCTTCTTTTCAGTTGGTCTGGGGGAAGTCAATGTGCCAAAACATGACACATCATTTTTCATGAAAGACATTTATAAAGCCTTCAATCAGATGTCATGATGAATCATTCCACATTATAAGTAAGACCTTGCTTCCTGGGTTGGTTTTCAGAATGTGATTGCAATTTTAATAGTTTCCCATCAATGACAAATAAGAATCGTGACAAAAAAGGATCTTAGCTTTTAGGGAGAGTTTGTTTTTACATTTACATTTTACAATGTAGCAGCTCTCTCCTCTTCTATTTCACGTTGGATTTCCAGGGTATGGAGGCTTGAGGGCAATGGGAAGTTGGAAAGAAATGCAGATAGTGATATCACGCTCTCTATTCTAAGCTTACTTGTCAAAAGCAATACATTTTTATAATTCATAGATAGAAGATGTATTTTACAAACTTTTCAGGGGAAGGGGTATGCAGCAAAGGATTTGTTCCCCTCTCATTAAAGGCATTGTTTCATAATGCCTCTGATGTGGAACAATACTTCAGATCACTCAAGCAGCAGTTTTACAATTAAAATCACAGAACAGTATGGTAGTACTGTATTCCCTGGAAGGGTATTCTTTTTTTCTGAAATAAGATGATTTTATTTTTTAATTTTACTCTCACTATACTACACAGGCAGGGAAGAAGTCTTGCAACCTAATGATACATAGCAATTAATGTAAAGTTGCACTTCCCAGACATATTTCTCTTTTTTACAATTCTGAGGACTGTGTCCATGTGCAATCTGCACGCACGAATCCGTTCACAGACACGCGAACACAGGCAGCAGTTAGGAGTGGCATAAAAGAACATGGTGTGGCAAAGCAGAGCAGCTGGAAAAAAAACAGGGGACACCGCTTAAGGCAAATGTCACAGCACTTTATCTTACCAATAAAACTGAAGAAAAGCACTGTGCTTTTCTTAACAATGGAACATCTTTTGCCTTAAAAGTAAATGTATTTTTTTATGATTTTTTCAGTCAAGCATGTCAATTCAAACAAAAACCTGAGCCCACTCA
This sequence comes from Labrus bergylta, assembly GCF_963930695.1. Lineage (NCBI taxonomy): Eukaryota > Metazoa > Chordata > Actinopteri > Labriformes > Labridae > Labrus > Labrus bergylta. The sequence continues at coordinate 27,926,080 of NC_089197.1, forward strand.
ACCTCATCAAAGACCACATCTAGTGCATGGTTTGAAATGTTTAAGTACAACCTAATATTTTGAGATTAATCTGTTTTGCATTCCTCCGTCAGCTAACATTCCATGTTAGTCGTTTCATTAATGCCAATTGCATGAATAGTTACTACAACAAAAACATTTCCTTGAAGTTTTCTGCATTTTCTGCTGAAAAAAGAAGCTCATTCCTTAAAGGAAGAATATACGATTATTCACACTTAAATGTAGCAGAAATCAAATCTATCCTCTGAAAATAACTCTGTGAGTCATGACTGTCGACAATGAGTGTGACACCTGAGTCCCACTGTCTGTGACGCTTTCTGAGCTTTCCAAGCCGTATCTACACTTTCCGGGATGGCCGGCTGGCTCATCCCCTTGCATATAAAAGTTGTTTAATTGAGGGACTAGAGAAAAGTAGAATAACATACTGTACTCACTGCTTGTTTGAATGTGACGTAAGCGTTTCTAGATCAGTCATTTTGTGTAAATTTACATGCAGTGTGAAGATACGAGCAAACTAACGAGCATTAGCATGCTAACACAACAATGCAGCGCGAGTTGCTTTGGTTTCATGCTGGTGCTCAAGGGCGACATCTGCTGGATCAGAAAGTTGCATATTCTTCCTTTAAGAACGTAAAAAATCTATGTCTGAATCAATGAGGCAACCACGACTGAACAGAAAGAAAAATGGTTGGTCTTTACAGAACAGAGCAGACAATCAGCAAAGCCCCTCAGTGCTTAGGGGCAAATGAGCAAATCATGTCAAAGGAAGTGTAAGGAGAAACGCAGATATTGTACAGTTTTTCCTATAGAAAGTAATAAAATATTTGAATGCTTTGCAGCTTTTATTCTCTATAAGAGCAGTCATTTATTTTGTCAAAAATGAGGAACTTATATTGGTTGCATTCAGTTGTAGCTGTTTAAATCAAAGCATCCTGGTTATGCTGAGATTTCTGCCTGTCATAAGGAAGTTTTTTCTTACCACTGTAACTTTTGCTAAAATGTTGCTGGATGGATTAAGCTGGGTCTTTGTAATACAGCAATGAGAGAGGTATTTTTACCTGCTTTTTGTAAAGTGTCTCTAGATAACACTTGTTATGAATTGGCGCTATACAATTAAAGATTGATGATTGATTTATTGATTGATTGATAGTTATTAGCCCATTGCCTCACTTTTTTAATTTTTATTTTATTTTATTGCAAAAAACAAAACAGAAAGACAATAATAGATAAATGAAAATAGACAGACAGTACATAATGATTAGTTAATTTAAAAGATATACATGTTGAAAGAAATGTGCTGGAGAAGCCAAATAAAACCAGAGAAGCTTGTCGAGTGGCCCTCCTAAATTTACTCACTTCAATGGACTAACAACTTCTTTCATGTTTTTTTTTTTTTTTTACATCTGGTCCTTGTTACCATGGCAAACATCAACCTCGAGAAAGAAGGGCTTTTATAAACTGTACCTTTAGTGGTCCCTTTTATTTTGTAGTTTTGGTACATCATAAACAACTGTTATTAAAGAAAGCTTTCAAAAAATGCCCCTGGCACACAAGCAGGGGTCCTTAGAAGCATTTTCTGAAACTGTGGTATGTTGAGGCTGATTTAAGTAAATTCATATAACAAAGATCCCCAAGAGTCTCATTTCAACTCCCTCTGCTTAACAGAATATATTGCAGATTATCCATGGCAACTGGAGTTTCCAGATCAACAGAAGTTTGAAAGAGTCTAGTTTATTTCTAATGCATGCGTTTTAATTATGTGCTGCAGAACAACCAAAGTACAACTGTGAATTTAGAGTAAAAATGGATCGCTATAAAAAAAATCCTGCTCATAATACATATCTTCAATGACTTATCTGGCTCAAATAAAAATGACCAATTCTTCTTTGGCACAGCAGGGAGGAGAGAATTACAGCGAGGATGAAAATAACATAAGAAAGAAGACACAGACTGTATGCACAGAAACAACGATGGAATATGCAGAAAACACAAGCAAGACCAAGAGTCATGCCCAAAAAGAAAAATATATTGACAGTGCCACAGACAGTTAAAATTGGTAGCGCACACACGCATAAAAGGGGCATAGGAGCATGGGGTGCCACAGAGAGGTAGACAAAAATAAGATTCTGAAGTGATGGTGAACCAAGGGAAGAAAGTTGAGAATTTGCCACGTTGTGTGACTCAGGCGGTATTTTGGTGTCCCAATGATTCACCCTGTGGCTTCAGCCCCAATTCTACTGAAAGGTCAGAGCTTCTTTAAAACTACCTGTAACTGCTACTCTCTTTCTCTGACACGGTCACTGTCCTGCATAATCCGTCAAACTGCGTGTGTGTGTGTGTGTGTGTGTGTGTGTGTGTGTGTGTGTGTGTATACTATATTTCCACTAAGAGCCAAGAGCAGCAGTGCCCATACTGCTCCAGCCAGGCCTGGTGTCACCCTGAAGCACAGAGCAGCATGTACGGTGACAGAAGTCTCCGTCCAACACAGACAGACTAAATGCCACCTAGCCTGCTGATTGTTTTCATATAAATGTGTGTGCCATCGTCAAAAACACCAATTCTACAGTAGAGCACTTGTAGTACTGCACTGGGACTATTTCTGAAGGGAGAGTGTTGGAATAATGGATAATGCATCCTTCTCTCGACTCCAATTGCCAGTGACAGAAAGGGTGATAACTGCCAATGCTGTGAAAGGGCTTGTGTACATTTGGAGTTACATGGTCTTATTCTCCATTGATTTATACCGTCGTTACTGACAATGGCACAAGAGGCTGGTGCCAGTTTCCTTGGAAAAGTCAGCCTGGCTTGAAAATCAGAACAACATAGCATTTATCTTTAATTAACCAGGCCTGCAAGGATGTATGTATTCCAATCTGTCCTTAGTAACTGTCCAGAAAATCCTTATACACAGCTACTGACACTTACTTTGTACTTACTGGTTGCCTTTTCTGGCCACCATTAGGCTTTTAAAGTTCATTGAACGACCTTAATCAGAAGATAAAAACTGCACACAGCAAGGACTGTGGAAACTTGAGAAAAAAGCATCTTTGTGTTCAGGTTAGTTCAAATGTAACATTTGAATGCAATTTCACTAAAGTTTCAGTCCTTCTTGGAGTCAAACAAATCCGTTAACTCTGACCGGGAAGATTCAGTTTGACTTCGGGATCTCGATTTTCTGAGTCTATCATGACAAATGTCCATTGATCCTATCACAAAGGACACTCCACATAACTCCATAACCTAACTCTGATAATCATCATATAACATCATTAGGTTTTCTTCATTATCCACAAACAGGAAATGCTCATAGCTTATTCTGCAACATTGCACTCTTTAATGAAGCCGCAGCTTTTTCATATGATACCTATACTGACCTTTAACCATCTTTATCAACTATAAGTATTAAAATAAACAAACAAACAACAAACTGCTGGTGGCAGTGTGGGTAGGTTAAGTTATCTCAATTGTGTCTACGGTGGGGCCAACAGTGTCAGACTTCAGGGTAAGGTAATACGTTTGTTTTGCTGCTTTTGTGTCAAACTGTTTCACATACAAAAGACAAACAACTCAATCCATAAAAAATAACAACCCTGCAGACTCATCAGCATCATGACTATCATCATCATCTTCACCCCCACTGGTACACACTGCTGTCAACAAGAACATAATCAGCATCATCATCAGCATCATCATTAACACCCCCCCTCCCCCCTCCCAAAAAAAGAAAAAAAAAATTGCCACTTACCTGGATGTATCATGAAGAGTTCTGAATTCACAGTACAGAACTGATCTGAACTAAGCTGGGTTAACTTGTTTTATCATAACCAGTTTTTTTTTTATTCATTTGTTGGGTTTCTGAACCAAGTCCATCCCATCAGTAGAGGCTACTCGAAGTTAAACCCCGCCAGCTCACTGCCCCACTGCCTCAGTGGTCAGAGTGCCAGGTCATAGGTCAGCTGCTTGATACAGGTGAATGATCATGATGGAAGATGGGGCAGATGTGTTACAGAAATGTGTGATGATGTGTTGCTTTTTGGTAAGCTTTAGTGAAGGCAGTTTTAGTGGCTGCAGATTTATGGAAAGTTAGCTGCATCTACTTTTTGGGAATTTTAAGCAGGAAGCTCGACAGAGGGAAGGATTATCCTAACATGTATTTGCTCATTAAGTAGGTAGACTTCACAATATCGCACATGAAGGCCGTGCAGGATGATTAAAAAAGAAAACATACTGACTAACATTTACATTTCTGAACTAACTTATTAATTCATATAGCCCTCTGTTGAATGTGTGGATACATGTTGAATTATTAACTTGTTCAGAGTTTCAAGAACGAGAGAAAGAGGGAGGAGGTAGGAGGTGTAACAAAATAAAAAGAGGAAGGATTGAAAGAACGTGACACAGATTGTCAGCTATAGCAATAATATACGTTTTATATATGTTTTTTTTTCCTGCATGTGTCTTTTATTCAGAAGGGAATATCGAGTATGCATTTTTGCCCTAATCCTGAAACTTGTTATTAATTTACTCTGCTGTCTTTTCAGTTTCGATCTATCATTCACTCCCTCTCCTCTGTAATTCTTCTTGCTCACACACATCACACTTTGCAATGTGAATCTATCTGCTTTGGTGCATGAGTGTGCTTTTGTATGCTATGCTTTTGATTTTACTTTACCTTTATACTTGAAAGTGGGTCTATATTACTATATGCATCAGTGTGCAAGTACATCATTACAAATATATGTGCTTTTTGTACTTTCTGCACTGGTGTGTGTGTGTGGTTCAAGGTGGACGGAAGAAGGAAAAAAACAAGGAAGATGAGCAGGCAGAATTAAATATAGAGGAATGAGGAAAGAAGGAGAGGAAAATTAAGTTTGAATAAAAAGTGGATTTTTTGTCACTTCAATGCAAAAAGCTGAGACATCAAAAAAGAAATGTATGATGGAGGGAGCAACACTCCTGTTTGTACCCAGTGTGAGTAACATCATGTTCTGCCCTACAGTCCAATAACTGGTCTGTTGGATGCATCTGAAATGAAAAGAATAGGAGTGCCTCTACCTTATTATGTGCATCTCTCTCTCTCTCTCTCTCTCTCTCTCTCTCTCTCTCTCTCTCTCTCCTTGCTGTCGTCATGTCTTTTTGCCTTATTCTATATTTCATGTTGCTCTAGCTTTTCTTCCCTTTAAGATGGAAATAACAACTAACATAACATAATAATCTATTCAGCTATAATCAATGGCCATTCTTTTCTATTTCAATATTGTCACATACTAGCTGTTAGGTTTTTCAAAAAGAAGTGCGACTCCTCAGGTGTATAAAGCAAGATACAGATCATTGTGTTTGCTTTTCTTACTATTTTCTCCTTCACATTTCTTCTTAACATAATCATCTGTTTCTGGACAATCATTTGTGATTTTTGTCCTACTGGTTTTGACAGGGCTTAGTGTAGAGTTTGTTTTTACCACAACCTGCTCCCTTTTCAGTGCAGAGCAAGAATAATCAAATCCAGGGATATCTGAATATATCTGAATCAAAATGAATAACTAAGTATTGGCTTGAAAAATATCTGTCACTTGAGTAACTCAAGACCAAATCCTTGAGTCATTCATGGATCTTTTTTTTTTTTTTTTTTCAAAAATTACAATTCGGAAAAAATAACAGGACTTAAAGTGGCTACCGTGACTATAGCTAAATGTATATTAAGAAGATTGACTAAATAAAGGATAACCCACTCAGTAGTTCTCACATTTATACACTTAAAATAAAATTACTTTTTGGTAAGTATATGGAAAATGTGTGATCTTTAGAGTTATACTACTGTTCAGACTGCATTTCCAGCAAAAATAAGATGTGGTTGTTTCTAATTGTTTAGTCAATGGTTTCCCATCTACCTCCTTCCCCACTCCTGACCCCTCTTTCCTGACTTACTCTCCACTTTCATTTATGTCCCTCACCCTCCCTCTTTCCTCTCTCTCTCTCTTTACCCGGTAGCCTAGCCTAATTGTTACATCGTAGTGGAGCTCTAAAGCCGCCCTGTGTAGGAAGCGTGGCTGACCGCCGCTCTGTGTAACGCAGCATGGGGGATGGGGAATTGAACAAGCATTGGCTGTCAGAGCTCGTTAGCTTCACAGAGCTCCTGTCACAACTACACACACACACACACAAACACAAAACAACCTGTTTACTACCCAGGCCCCCCTGCAATTACCAGCCTCCCAGCAGGGGCTGAGCTAGCGCCTGGGGAGAACTAACAGTATCAGAAGAGAGGAAGGAGGAGAGCGAGAGAGAGGGGAGAGCCCCATTAAGAGGCAGGGTGGTGTTAAAGTGACAAATCCTACAGTGACAAGCATGGGGTATGCATGTGTGTGTGTGTGTCTGTGTATGTGCCTGTTTATGTGCGTAAGTTTGCAGCTGCATAGATTGGTATAGGAGATTTGGTGCCAAAGAAAGGGGTGGCATAGTGTTTTATTATGACAAAAGGAGAGCAAGAGAAGAGCTGGATAAAGAAAAGGAAAGGCAGGTAATTGATGTTTAGTGTTATGGGGCCCTTTGAAAATCTGCCTTTTTCTATAAGTCTATAAACCAGCCATTAAAATGATTGAATCGATGAAGGAAGAAGCTATCTCTACAATAAACAGATACAGAAGGACAAGGATTTCAGGGTGCTGGGAATGAAAATGAAACTGTATAATATTATTGATGTGGTGGATATAGGATTGCATGTGTGTCAACCTGTCGCCATGACCTGGCCCCTGACTCACGGGGACAGTGGGGCAGTGAAACAAGCAGCAGCACGGGGCCCCTAGAACACAACACTGCTTCTCAACAAAAAAACATCTTATAGAGCCTTGGACTTCAGGGACAGTTTAAGGGATCTATAGCAAGGTCTGAAGAGGAGAGGTGATCTCATTATCACTATTATTTATCAACATACTGTCATAGGATATGTCACACTGGAATAGGCGACATAGCTTAACAGCTTAATCCACAAACATTGTGGATGACTTGGTCTAGGAAGCTAATACCCGGTGTTTGTTTTTTTCAATTCCCCCCCTTTTTTAAAGCATAAAGGCAAAGGGTCAGTTGAGAAACAGTGGGTCAGGGAGCCCGTACCACCTGGACTAACTGTTATAAACTCTTGATACATCCACAGACTTCACTTTTTTCCAGGAGTATCTGATTTTGAAAATGTATTTTCTCATATTGCCCTCACTGGTGGACTACACACACACACCAGCAGGGAAATAAACCAAAGGTACACTTAAGGGAAAGGAGCTTTAAAATTGAGATAGTTGTTTTAACTGAGTATCTAATCAAGACTTTTTCTAATACTACACTTGCCTTTGATTGATCCCCTAACCAATCTTTGTACCATGCTTTTCAGCCTTACCAAGTCCTCAGATACTCCTGGAAGCCATTCCCACCAGAGATCTAATCATCCATCCAATCTGTCTTTCATCTTTCCCCCCTCCAATCTTTCTATCTCTCCCCATCTCACTCTGCTTTAGCGGTGGGAATAGCTGAAGTGATAGAGCTGTGGTCTAAAAAGTGGAAGGAGTGTTTGTTCCTCTTTCTCCCTGCCCACTTACACTGCACATCTACGCGGATGGACTTGATGGCAGCCACCCCAACCCCGTTGTCGGCCTTGCAGTAGTAGCGACCCCCCTGCACCCTCTGGATGCCCTCGATGCGCAGAGTCTCGTTGTAGATGGATGTTTCCTGGAACTTGTCTGATGCACTGCCTGCCGTCTTCGTCCATCGTATCTAGAGAGAGAAAGGACAGGAAACAGGGTTGAATAGACAAAGGTGCCATCGGTGAAAAGACGGTGTACCAGAAGATAGAATCAGTCAATGTTTAATGAAAAAAAAGTTAATATGGCAACAGTGAGAAAGTGTGAAAAAAGACTTTGACATTTGATTTTTTTTAAAACTTCCATCATTCAGTACTGGCAAAACCCAAATAAACACAAACTCCAACATCTCTTTAACCGAGCAAATCTTAATATCCATGGACACTATTAGTTTTAAAACCAATTTAAAAAAGGAGGAAATGTAGCCACAGCAACATAAAGTCGAATGTTGGGACAATCAAAAGACTTATTTTTTTTAATTTAGAATTTGATTATTAGAATCTTTTAAAATGTCCTGTTTGCCTGGAGAAGTCCATTTATTTAATATTTTAATAAGTTTCTTTTTGTCATTTTGTTGTTTAAAATAAGTGAACTAACTCTGCTTTTGAGTTACGTGGTTGTAGAATTATGCCTCCTGATAGGATAAAACAAAGGGCAGTGGGTGGAGCCTGCTTTTGAAACTATGTTCACGTTAAGCACCAAACCAAGTGCTCTGACAATGAGGGGATCAGAGTGACTTTAAGTAAGTTTAAGTATTTGTGTATGATGTCCTCCCCTTTGTATGCTTATTTTTTTTTAAAATCAGGAAATGCATAAATGTTCCCCTTATTTTGGTATGTGAACAACTGGGTTTGTTAGCCATAGGGTCTTGACCATGACGGTCTACAACACATTTTACTCTCAATCGTGAACAAAACCCAGAGATACTTGAACTCCTTCACTTCTGGTAGAGAACCATGGCCTCGGACTTGGAGATGCTGACCCACCTCCTGACTGCTTCACACTCGGCTGCAAACCGGCCCAATAAAACAACATCATCTGCAAAGAGCAGAGATGAAATTCTTAAGTCTCCAATCCGGAAAGCCTCCTCCCCTGGCTGCGACTTGAGATCCTCTCCATGAAAATCACAAATAGTGCGCCAAAACACACAAGGAACTTGTCTGACTTTGTGCTGAGAACGCTAACATAGCTCTCACTTTGGTTATATATGGACCTGATGGCACGCTGCAACAGCCCTACTATAGTCCTTCAATACTCCACACATAACCCCCATAAGACACAATCATAAGCCTTCTCCAGGTCCACAATACACATGTAGACTTGATGTGCAAACTCTCATGCCCCCCACCCCCAAGAAGCCCTGCGAGGGTATAGAACTGCAACAAAAAATCAAGTTCAATTCCAGTTATATGGACCTTGGATTGATCAACATAACATGGCTTTATGGATACCAAAGGGGAATGAGGCTCCAGCTGATTGTCAAACCATTGTTACTCTTGTATCTGAGATTTGGAACATTTAAGCCCAATTTGGACTTTAAACCTCAGTTTTCTGTGGCTTGATAACCTTGTCAACAAGAAATAGTAACATTCTGTCCAAACCAAGCAAAAATATATTGACTCATCATTCTTCCACTGTTACCACACCAGTGATCTCATTGTGTACTGACACAACCTGGAGTATATTTTTACATCACTACACAAAGGTGTAAGCTGTTAAACTTGAAGGTCCACACTGGAAAAATGACAGCAGGACTTGGTTAATACAGTGCATTGGAATTGTATTTAGTTTCTTTATAATCAGAGTTTATTAGCTACTTCTGATGACTTCTGATACTTGCTAAATATTATTTCCAAAAAAAAAGGATTGTCTTATTATTGCATGCATCTATTAAATTGGACTCCTGGTCTTTCTTTTTTTATTGGTGATATTTCAGGTCAAAAGAAAATTATTAACTGGGAAGGTCATCAAATTGTCAACACTATAAATGAAGTTACGTATTTTGTGATAAAATCTGTGTCTGCTTCAAATAGTTGAAATTGGTGACACTAAGCCTGGTACTCATGGTGGCCAAGATACTAAACTCAGACCATTAAGACTTGACAAACTCTATATGGCTTTTTCACGCTTCAATTATCCCTTCAAACTGTGGGAATGCTGCCGGGCCAACGGCAACATGATATTTTCACTTGGTTAATCAGACACACAAACATACACACACACACACTTCAGAGATACATGAAAGCCTGTAAACGCATCAGCTCTGGAGTGTTATTCATGCTCTCTTGTGTATGTGTTTGTGCAACAGTGTGTGTACAGTCCATTAATCCCTATTAACCCGTGTGTCTGTTATCAACATCGACAAGACTATCAACCATATCCTGTCGAGGAGGTCAGACAGGATAATGGCTTAAAGTCACTGATACTGTGTGTGTGGGCATGCCTGTGTGTGTGTGTGTGTGCATGCAAATTTATGTGAATAGAATAATGTGTAGTCATTTTCTGCCTTCATATCCAGTCCTCTGCTTGTGTTCCTGGATAAGTACACAGTATTGTTGGACATAACCACTGTATGATGCTGTGTGTGTGTGTGTGTGTGTGTGTGTGTGTGTGTGTGTGTGTGTGGGGGGGGGGGGGTTAGAAAGCAGGTTATATGGATTAGCAGATTATGTGAGCCTGTGTAAATGCTTTCTGCCTGTTTATTCAGCTCTGTTTGAGGGAGGGATTTTCGAGAGGCTGACTGCCATTGATCAAACCAAGCCAAGGTGAGCAATGAACCGAACCCTGTCCCTCCACGGTTTGGTGACTCGTGTTTGCATGCGTGTGTGTGTTTCCTGTGTCCGCGTTTGTGTATCGTGTTTTTGTGTGTATATGTGTGGCCTTTGTGTGACAGACAGTCACAGAGATCATTAAGTGTGCATTTCTGTTCCCCTGCTTTTATCCTTTCTATTCAAGGATTAAAAGATGAGTGAAATCTTACAAATTACAGACATTTTGTGCGTAAGTAATTCGTGGGATTAAAGTTTGAAAAAACTGACTGGTTAAATTATAAGAATTTAAAACAGCAATGTTTTGGATGGTGTTTTGTTAAAAATGGAAAGTAAAATAAATACATATTTCAGTTGTAAGCAGCTACCGTTTGCTTGCTGATGTGTGCTACTTTGTAAGCACATGATGACATGATTTTTTATTTTGGGGGGGGGAGTTGAGGCGGAAAATATGGGTTAAGCATAAAACCAGGATGATGTATTATACTCAAAAGATTACAGAAAGTCAATGGGGACGGAAGAGGCACACGAGCTTACAATAATGCTGCTGCCAGTATTGTTATATAAGGAGATCCTGAGGTGAAAAGCATAAGAAAACTACGCAAGTTGAAGAGAAAGAAAGTGTGACGAAAGAAAAAAAAACTTTGTGAGTCAGTAAGGAATACAATAGGTAAGGCGAGGGTATGTGTGAGGTATAAAAAGACTTTATGTGTAAGTGAGATATGGGGGTTTTTTTTCCAGTGAGTGCGAACGAGAGCAAATTTTATATACAGTATCGCTGGCAGCTGTGTGATGGGGGAGAGAAAAAGTGGATCACACAGGGAGACGCTACACCAGGGAGGCAAATGAAGTGAAATGGAGAGACGTGATATTGCGAATAAAGGGTATATTGTGTGCGATGCAGATGACAGGCAGGCAGGAGATGAGTCTATATCTGCCTGTGACACCGGCAGCTTCACTTGCATTCTTTCTTTGACCTTTACGCTCTCCCTCCACGACTTTTCTCCCCTCTCCTTTCAATAGATGTGTGATACTGGTCTATTTTTTCCCCTTAGGTCTGGATGAATTGGCATAGATATCTCTGTTAGTCCTCTTTCTCTCCCATCATCTTATCTCAGTCTAGGCACTTTTCTCTTCCCTGCCTTTTATTTCTTTACAAAGTACAAGACAGCAAAACACTCACTAGTCATCAAATCTTGCACATCCATTTACTCACACACAGAAAAAAAGAACCACCACACATTTCCTCTACGCTCTGTGCCCCACACATGCTGAGAGATGAAGATGCATTTGTTGAGTCAGACGCTTTTGTAATAATCACTCTTACATTTGGTGAGAAGTCTCTTACGTGGAAGGGAAGCGTTTGACTCCCCTGGGATCCAGCTCGACATGAAATGCAGCAGGTTTTGTTCGCTGTTTCTGTATTCAGTCGGGAGCTGTATGCTGTCTAGGACACAGATGTTTCAACAGGAGAACAGAAACAGTGCAGAGGAAAGAGGAACTGTCTTTTAAGAGTATAGCAGGAGGGAAGTACGGGACTATTTTATGTTGGTTTTCTATAGGAAGTTAGAGAGAGGGTGCTATCAGGCTTTATTGGTATTAGGCTTTGGTTATTTAAGAACCTGACCAAAGACAAGTGGCCGAGTATGTTCCATTAGTGATCACATGCTGTTTGATCATCATTTACAGTAATTTTACACAACATTTGCCTCCCATCAACTCATGGAGGTTTCTGTACAATATGTTGAATTTTTACACTAAAATATCCACATAAATTAATAACGGAACCCATGTTATATATTTTTGGTTGTCGAGTACTTACATTACTTCAAATATTTCAAATAGCTATGTAAGCCTTATAAATCCGGCATTTTATAGTTGTTACAGGACTTGTCTTATGGTGGCCATGCCCCATGACAGAGCCACCATGCAGACACGTGTTTATCGTTGCCGTGGAAACACCGGATGTTGCGTCAAAGACCACTGCATAACGAAGCGGACATCGCTACTGAAAGCTGCCGTACTGTTGCTGTGTGTGCTGCTGACAAAAAAAACGTAAATTATTCTTGGATACATCGTTGGTAAACATATTCTCTTCCTCAGGTCTGATTCACCCGTTCATCTTCACTACGGTCAACTCGGACTTCGTTTTCATCCGGGGTGGGAGGGGAGTAGCTTAGAGAATCACTCCTACGATTCCCTGGCAGCCTCAACGTCATCTTTTGTTCTTGTTTTGATTGAGAGCCCCCTGGTGGTGGAATTTATACACTGTGCTTTTAATTTCTAGTTGTCTAGTTGAAATGAAAAAGAAAAGTTTTCTTTGTATTTTTGTGATAATTGAAAGGAATAATGTAGAGGTAAACCCTCTTTATTCAGATATTGGCTTCATTTCAAATACAATTTAAAGTTTCACGAGGTGTTATTCAGTCCCTTCGTCCTCGAAGTTTCAATTTGAAAAAACTTCAGTGAAGACAACATCTCTTCTGTACATTTAGCGGCAGTCCTCTGCAGCAGCTTGTCACACTGCAGCAGAGATGAGTTGTTATGAAACATACTGTGGACTCTTACTGTTTCTGTAACTGAAATAAACAGACTTTATTGACATCCTCATCCACATTGCGACCTGAAAAGCAAGTCAACATTTTCTTAGCAGAATCTCACAGAATCTCCAGCCACATAAAGACAGGTGTTTTAACAAACACCCAGCTTCATACACCTTTCTAAAACTACGACAATCCAATACAACAGTCCTGCAATAAACAATAACTTTATGAAGCTTATAAAGATTTTTTTTTTCCTCAGAGTGGACAAAACATTGTATACACCCTCTGAAGCCCTGCCTGCAAACAGATATAATCACCACCTCTCTGACATACTGTCCACAAAAAGTGAGCATTATGAGCTTCATAATGTAGGATTTATTGAAGGGCACTTGTTATGGGGTGAATTGAATTTTGCTGTGTGAGCCGGATAAACTGTGCAACAGATTCCAGCTTCAAAGTTCAATGTAGTCCTCAGAAACACAGCTTTTTATGCTTGGAGACAAATCAGGCAAAGCTACATTATGGCTAATCATCAACAAAGAAGAAAGAAAGAAAGAAAGAAAAACACTTTTTTAAAACTGATGGGTACCGAAAGAGAGTAAAGAGCAAAGAAAACAAGGTGTGACTTTCTTTAGTTGATGCGAAGAGGGCTAAAGTGTGTCAAACACACTGACAGGTCAGTGGTGTGCAGCTGTCTGTCTAGATAACTCTCTGCCTCCTCTCGTTGTTGTATACAAGCATGTCTCTGTCAGTGTGCCTGCCGGTATCTCCCCCTCTGTGTTTCTCTTTCCCTTCTATGTCTACCAGTTGTTGTTTAACGCCTCTCATCCAGCTTGCCCTCTCCTTCACAAATACACACACAAACATACAAGCACGCAGTTCCCCTCCCTCTCCTGTCTGTGAGCCTCTCACTTCACCCCTCACAGTGACAGCAACAGGATCCAGCAGACATGGTCCAATGACCGTCAGAGCCGTTAGCCCTGCTGTCTAATCTGCAAACTGTCACCACTTCACACCAATGGCCTTAAAATTAAATAACCGTTTAGCCCAGAATAAAAGAGGTTGTGTTCATGTGTAATCACAGTATAGCTGTCACAAACTAGAAACAGACAAATCGGATCTGAATGTGAAATATTATTCAGCTGACAATTGGATGACTGCTTAGCCTTGATAACTTGGGTTCTGCAAAACCCTCGCTCTTCTCCAGCTTCACCCTCTTGTCCAATTATAGTCACTACCGTCTTTTTTTTTTCACTACTTCCTTTAGTAAACAAACATGGTGAAGCCCAAGATTCACAACTGGAGGCTTTATGAAGCTATAGTTAAAAAACAGTGGGTAATGTGATATTCGTCTATTATTTATAGAGTCTTTGATCCTTGTCAGCCATAAGGTTAAAGAGCAAGACAAAACACAACACAACTCTATTATAACGCTGTTCTAAAAGGACAGATGCACTGCCATTCTTTAGAATGGTGTCATGTTAGAAACATGTCATGTTTACAACGTTGATGACAAAATATAATCTCTGCTTGTTTTTTGGGCTTTTGTGCCTTTATTGGAGAGATAGGACAGCGGATAGAGTCGGAAATCAGGGAGTGAGAGAGTGGGGAATGGCATGCGATAAAGGAGCCACAGGTCGGATTCGAACCCAGGCCGCCCGCTTGGAGGACCACAGCCTCCATACATGGGGCGTGCGCTTCAACAACTGTGCCACCCTAAAAACAAAAGTAAGTATAGTTCATCTGCCAGCTTAATTAACTGTTAATTCATTAATTTCATGTCGCATTTATCAATCACATGTTTGTTAAGAACTAATGATTTGTTGATTACAACACATGGTTTTATGGCCCTGTCCTCTTCACTGCATTTCTACATATAAGTCCTGTTAGAAGCTGTTAATGCTCATACATTCCTTTTTCTTCATTAGGTTCAACCCTTTAATTGATTCATGACAATCCACCTATTCTCACGATAAACTGTAACCCCTTCATCTCCTTTATTGTGGACTGTCTCTGCAGCGTTCACATTCGATGTAAGTAACCATCAAACACGGAGTAAAACCTTTGAGTGAAAAGTTAAATCCTTCCTTGTTTGACATCACTGTAAGCAATGCTTAGCTTGCAAAGGCTTACCCTCCTCTCCACTGCTGCTTCTTCCTGGGGTGTTACAGAGTGTGAATCCTTTATATTCCCTCTCAGAAACACACCAAGAGCTCGCTTTCTGCCTGCCTTTTGCAATTTTTCTAACTCTTTTCTTGATGTAACGCCAGCAGAGTCGACGATACAGTGCTTTATCCATCCAACTGGCTCACTTACCGAGAATAGGCTTAAGATGGTAATCCTGTTATCGGGGAATACTACTTGGCACGGACGTGGACCCACACACACACACAGAATCACTAAGACATACACAAACACACACATATATGCACACACACAGGATGAAGTGTCTGAGGGAAGTGTTGAAGAGGAGGGAAGAAAACAGGCAGAAAATGACAAAAAAAGGGAGAAGAGCAGGTAGATTATAGCAGCTTGAACAGAACCTGCGAGGTAATTGCTCCCACTTTACAAACAACGGATAAATGGAGTGACTTAAAGTGACAAGGTGTGGATGACATACAGTGTAAGACTGAGTAAACCTGGCCGGAGATATTCATTCTAATTATCTGTCACTGTAATGACGGATGAAGGGCTAGAAATGATAAAGCTGAGACGAGAGGAAGAGTAAATGGATGGTTAAAAGAGACTAGAGTAAGTATATATCATTGATTTTCAAGTACTACTGACTTCGCTGATTCATAGCATCAGGCACAAGACGATGAGAGCAAAGAGTGTGGGAACAGGGAGTTTTCTTTACTTTTGTTCAATCTGAAAAGTGATTTAGTTTTGTTGTATAAAAAGGGCCACACAAATTTGATCTAAAAACTAACAAAAGAAGAGGTGAGAACAACAAGGCGCGAAGTAACTGAGCCCATTTAAATGTATAATAAGATTTTAAAAAAAGATTATATACTTATATTATTTTAGATTAGATTAGGTTTTTTGGCGGTTAATTGATTTTGATATAATTTCTGTATAATAACCACTGCTTGTTTTATGTCTAATGAATGGTCTAGCTCATTAACAGGAAAACATCATGACTAAATGATTGCCAATATGATTCCATTTCGCATTAACAATGACACATTATCACACGTCATGCTACATTGTGGCTGTGTGTGAATAAATCTCAGCAACAGTTGTCTCCAGTCTGTTTTTCACTGCTGGTTCGAAACACCTTCCACTCTTAAGAGCCAGGAGCACACAGCAAAAAGCTCAATAAACCTGACGCATTGATATTGAACACGCCACCCCCCCCACCCCCCTAACCTTGTCATACAATATGTATGCCTTTATCGCTTTTTCTGCCTCTGTAATGTGAGACTGTGGCTGTGATGGAATTACAGGAAAGAGAGGAATCATCAGCATATATATAGGATAACATCATGGTCTTTGAAATGATACTAAACTGTACATTTAGCTTCTGGGTTCACGAGGTCAGAATGTTGGTGCACAATTTGTGTTTGTTTGAAGGAAAGCTGAGACACTGAAGCTGAATATGCTTATTTTCCCAAAGGACATTTGATTGTTAGGCTCATAAAGAAAATGAACTCACTACTAGTTTTTTTTTTCCATTTGATTAAAAAAAAGCAATACTTCAAACCTTATGGCGTAACTTCAAGAGCTCACTCAAATATTCCTTGACCATCAGATGTCTTGACTCAGAGCAGATCAAACCGGGGCAGACAGTTTGAGCTGACATAAGCGGCTCTCTCCAAAAGCTTGTGTGTGTCGACAACCGTCAGCAGCAGTGTCAGCCGCCACCGTATACGCTCTGCCCTATTGGATGTGTTAGTTGTAATGAGTAATGGATGATTAGCACAAGCATGTAATGGCACAAGCGAAATCTGAGCTCCAACAGTTTTGTACGTGTGTTTGTGTGTTTGTGTATGAGTGTGTGTGGAGCAGATGATGTCATTGCTGAGTGGTATGATGATACCAGAATGTTGAGAAATGAAAATAAAATAGGAATGAGGGAAATTGAGGAAAACACCTGACTGATATATTTTCTAGAATATCTCTAAAGGTTCATCTGACAGAAGAGACAGAGACATAGCTTCAATAAGCCACAATACACTGCCTTGAATAAAAAAAATATATATTTCTGAGCTTCTGTAGTGTTTACATTCTTCATGCCTATACCAAAAACTTTTGTGTATAACCCATTCCTTTGCTGAATTATCCACCTTCATACCTGTCTCCATCCAATTACATTAACATACTAATGGATTGGTTTTGACAGTAATCCTAAAATATACAGGTGGTTCCTTATATTTTACAATTTATTTAAGAACATTTACATCTACATTTGAATCAGATGGCACAAAAATCAAGGTCCCGAATGCAACCCCAGGGGGACCCCTTCACCACTTAGTATAACTAAACAACGGTTTCTCAGGTGAAACTGAAATTCTGATAACACAAACAAAGGTTTTGCACAATCAGCTCATTTTGAAAGAGTATTCAAAACCTAAACTGAAAACACAACAACAGCCAGTATCAATAAAGTATCCTTTAATTACTTAGGAAACTGTACATTTTTAAGCTTAAGTGGACTTAACTATGTTCACCTGCCAGATCAAGTAGGTCCCCTCAGAGCTGCTTACTTTGTTTAGGTGTAAGAAAGTTATAATGCCAAGAAATAACCTTCTTTTATCACTTTGCCATTTCTCAGTATAGGCAATCTACGTTGTCCCACAACTTCATTACTTAAAGAGGACAGACATTCGAACCTACAGACATGGTCTTTATTACTTTTGGCCTCAGAGGGGGGCTTGTCTGCACAGTACAGTGCGTTACCATGGCAGCAGACACGTTAGAGATACTCAAACATACAGACGAGGTATAGAGGACTCCAAGACTTATCACCTGCTATATATTTTTTTTCATTTATGCTTAGATATCTAATCTGAATGCTCTCACCTCAAGTAGTCAAGGACACTGACGCAAAGTCTCACTCATAGAGGCATCTCGTCTTGTGTTATTTCTAGATTTCTCTTCTACAATGAAGTGTGGACTAAAGGGATACAAGGACGCAGCATAGAAGCTTCAGTTTAATGTTGTATTCATCAAGAGTTAGATAAGTGATTGCAGTGAAAAGGTTCATAAGCCTGCATAGTTTATGCAAACACTTCTTCATTAAGTCAGGGGCAAAGCAGAAATCTCATCTACTTAAAGCACGGCACAGAAAGTGGAAAAAGTTTTATCCATTTCAGTGACAGTTTATTGACATCACTGCTCAGACGTATTGCGGACACAATTTAGCTGCTAAATTTTAACAACTTTTTATGCTGTTTCAATAATTCTATCTGTCAATTGTTCTGTTCTTTGTTTCACCATTCATACTCTAAAGCACACTAATTTCATTACCTTGAGCGTAAGGTTGTGGGACTAACACAGTGTCTCTGTTTAAGGTTGGTTGAATTTAAAATTTCATAGAGTCAAGATCTGTTTCATTGTCTTCTTTTGCATGTGGAAATGTGTTTTAAAGATTTTAAGATTCTCATGTCTGCAGATGCTTCATGCTCTTCCTGTTTTCCTATATCCCGATCTTGTCTGTTTTATCATGCACCTTCCCAATCTACATCCTATATCTTGCTGCCATGTTTGATAATTCCCATAGAAAACCAGTAAAAATGAAAAAAAGGAATCTGACAACCTCGTCTTTGCGACTGCCAATCAAGACCCCCAAATCCTTTTTCTATCCTTCGAGATTTTCTTTTTCTACTCTTTTCTTCCTTTTTCTTTATATCCTCCCATCCAGTTAGGGGTCAGGCAGTGACCTTGTTTGCGTCTAGGTCGTGTTCCTGCTGAGTGCCTGTGCAGCCTCGTGCTGCCACCCGATCAGCCTTGCTTTCAGCCTCACTATCGATCGCCTTCCACTCACCCCTCAAGGACGGAAATCCAAAACCCATATTCCAGACCGCAGCCCTCTCCTCCCCTCCTCCCAGCTTCTTTCTTCTTCCCCTTCTTCCCCTTCTATGGCTCTCTCTACCTTTTTCCTCTCTTATAGAATTCATCATACACACACACACACACGCGCGCGCACACAAGCGGTCTCAAGGTTGCAATGACCAGCAGACCCATGAATAAATAATAAGGAGGTAGGAATCACTTTCAGAAAAACCATTTACTCTCCTATTGTGTTCTTGAAGAAGCCATGAGAGTGTGTGTGAGAGAATGTGTGTGAGAGTGTGTGTGGGTGTGTGTGCATACTGTATGTGTGTGCCTAACAAGTAAGGCTTTGTGAGTGGGACTACAGTGCTTTGTTAACTAAAAGCCCCGCTGTCCCTGGAGTTAACTTAAGCGATGCGACAAGCACCTTCTAGGTGACCCCTAACACTGGCTTTTTCTTGTGTGACTCTTCTTCTTGCTGTTTTTCTTTGAGGAGTCTTAAAATATTCAGAGGAATAATCTCTGTGCTTGACAGGAAGACAATGTAGAATGAGAATAAGGGTTTCTCACCATTTAGAAATTAGCCTTTGTCTTTTGGTGCATAAGAATGACAGAAAATAAAATGAAACTATAAAAGTTTGATACTTGATTTTGATGTGAAATAGAAATGAAGAATAAATCTGATAAGAACAGTTGTTAATGAATCCAAACAGTTTGGATTAAAATTTTATTTTAAATGTTATAGTTATTAATGAAGCCCAAAGTGTCCAAAGGGAGGGTTAAGTGTCACTGTCAGCAGGAGTCCTGGGCCTTGTTAATGAGGCAACCCATTCAAGAAGAAGAATGAAATCTTTGCATAACATTGCCTCAGCTGGCCTACAGGCGCCGAACTTAAAACTACTATTCTTTAAATTTTTTCAACTAGTTTACGGTCATGTTTGAGAAGAGAAAGATAGACAGTTCCAGCTGCTATGTTTCTTTCTGCAGAAACATGCACATACATCCACTTTTCCTACAGTAAGCAGCTCATTCAGGTGGCTTAACGGTTTCTGACTTGATGTAGGGCTTGTTACAGTGGGTCTGAAGTTTGGAGAAGATAAAGACGTGATATGGCCTTAAAGAAATAGAGAAATAAAAACATATAGGCGATCTACAACGAGAAGGGAATGATGAAAAGATCAGTTTGGAGAAGAGGAAATAAGACAAGGATGAAAGAATCGCAGGGAGAACAAAGTGAAAAGACATGTGAAGAGAAGGGAAAGTATAAAGACAGAGAAGAGCTGGTACAGAAAGAGACCGTATGAGGGGGAAAGACTGCAACAAAGAGATGAAGAAAGAGAGATAGACAAAGAAGGAGAGACAGAGAGAGAAATGATTAGATTCCTCTCTCCTCCGTATGGATCAGGGCAAGAGCTCTCTTTTCCATCCAATCACGCTCTGGCAAAGGTAAACAATCAGTCTTGATAAAGGATTGGATAAATCCTCAATCAGACTCATTCTCAGTAAAGCAGATATTTATTGGCCTGGCCTCACATGGCCAAATTGGATCCTCCTTCTTTTGACAGAGGTGAGGGGAGAGAAAGAGATAGAGAGTCTACATCATCCCAGTCAGAGCCGCCATGGATTAAAGTTTCGAAACAAAATGGCCTTTGCATTAAAAAATAATGCACAGGATAGTAGTTCTTTCCTGGTAGTACCGAAGAAAGCTGGAAAAATCCACGGCCAATCAGAACTCATACATCATATTCTTATGATCTTAAGTAGAGCCCTCCGAATGTGGGACACGAGCCGCTCTCTCCCAAAGCTGGAAAGCAAAGAGACAGATAAAAGATCCTGAACTATGAAACAGCTCAACTACATTAATAAAATATGAAGCTCTAATGTTTTTAAAGAGTCTGTGCGGTCGGCTTTGTGGTGAGTGTGTTTATCAAGAAATGTATTAAAATGTTGTCGGCGCAAATTTGTTAGCCTATTGTTTCTCTGAAGGATGAATACAGAGAGCATTAGGAGGACATTTACGCTAAACTGGAGTACATCAATAAATAATCACACAGCAGCCAGAAGAGTTCTGGAATATTTTGTGTGTCTGTTGAAACCTGGAGGCCAATACAAACTTCACAGTGAGGTTTTTTTTTTTCCCCTCGTGAAAAGAAAAACATGGTTCTCTTCACGAGCTGCTTAACTGCTGTGTGTCCTTTTTTCTTCTTTCTGAGGTGAACTTAGGAATGCAGACGAAGGATTCTGCCTCTGAAATAAGCTGAAAACTATCACATCTACTCTTACATAGCAGTGCTTGTATGAATGTGAACAGCACTTAACTTTTGGTGAAGGATGTAAAAAAAAAAGCCAAAATTGTATTTATATTGCTCAATATGGACAAACTTAACGATATGCTTTTGATCCTCCTGACAGTTTGAGTTGTATCCTTAAGAAAACTTCCCTATTTAAATCTTACAATATAGTTAAGCATGCACTACAGTTGCCTATCACACACTTTAATCACTATGTTCCTTTATAGGTTAAGATGATTAGAATCTGTGAAAACACAGGTCCAAATTCAGTGCTTTTCCATGCTCTTCAGGGCCACAGTGACGTCTGGCTTGTAGCTGGGATGCCATTTATGAAGTTGGAGTTATGCTACCTTTTTTGGTAAACATTTTAGGATAACTGGAGTATGCACTCCTCGTGACTTAGTGCCCTGAAGGTTTTTGGTTTTGCAGAGGATTTTCACCTTTTCACTTGCAGATAATACAATACTTTGCAGTAGATTTGCAGTGTTTTATAGGCTTAATGCTCCTTTGTAAAAAAAATATCCAAAGCTTACCATAGCTAAAGATGTCAACCACCAGATCACTTTTGCCAAACATTTAGTCGCTGCCCAGTTACCTTCAGACATCCCCCTGCTTTAAGGCAACAAGCCAAGGGTAATAATAGTCGTTTTACCACACTGCTTTCTGTGCTTGATAAAGCTTTAAACTATGATACTTTTCAGGTACACCAACATATTTGTCTAAGCGCAATGCTGATTGACTTAAACATGGAAATGTCCACAATCTTCTCATACTGCAAAGTGAATCACCTTTCATTTATGTAAAATACATGCAAGAGTCAGCAAACAAGAATGTAAAGCATGCCAGAACAAACCAACTTCCTCATTCTGAGTCATGAATATATTTTAGAGAAGCAATAGCTGGAAGCACTTCTACAATAGGTCAATGTCACAGTCTATTTCCATTAAGCACCTTGAGCTTTGTGTTTTTTTGTGATTTTTCTCTCTCTATCTGAAAGTTTTGCAAATAGCAGTAAAGAAGTAAAAAAAAAAAAAAAAAAATGTGTGACTTTTTGTTGGCATTTTGCTCACACTGAAAAATCCAACTGATGAATCCATGCAAAACCAAAACTTTTTGTAGTTATGGAACAGCCCAGGATTTTTTTCTGAAGAAGAGGAGGTATGGAAAGCTGTAAGGATGGGTGAAGGAGAGCTGGGGTGACATGGATCAGATTATCAATACAGCCGATGGAGTGCAGTGGAAACTCTGTAAGCCCAATGGGACTGACTGCAGAATGCTGCAGTGTGCTGCCCCAGCACAACACACTGGGACAAGGGTAACTGTTTACTTCTATTTATTTCTAATCTATTCTGTGCTCACAGCCTGAGAACATGGCGCTTATCTGACAAGCCTGCTTAATGTGGGAGATTTTTGTCAAATTTTGACATTAAAAGTCTTTTTAGATTTAACCATCCAGCACAGAGAGGATGACAGCTAAAAAGGGGCGGGGGGCATATGGGCTGACATGTGACAAAGGTCAGGCAGTCAAAATGTCTTACTGAGTGCAGCAGCTTTTAGGATGTACAGTTTCCTAGAAATGAAATCTTTGCTTTTGACTTCTCTAATGCTGATGTCCTGTGCTACATTTTCTGTGCAGCGAGGGTTAAGTAGTAATGCATCGTGTTGGTGGAGATAAATACACACACACATACAAACACACACACACACACACATACACACACACACACACACACACACACACACACACACACACACACACACACACACACACACACACAAATATAGACATGATTATCTTGACTTTGAATTGTTCTTTCCTCTTTATCACACTAAGAATCACCAATTTTTCTCGTATCTCTTATCACTGTATCTTCATTCCTGTTTGTTATCATAATCTTTCATCACTCAATTTCTCTTTTATTGTCCTTACATGGTTTCATCATGTTGCAAGTATCTAATCTCTACGCCTTCATCTCTCTCTAACTGCATATGATGTCTAGAAATGCCACCATCTTCTTAACAGCTATTTACTGCATGTTTTTTTTTTCTCGTTGAAACATGTTGTTGCCAGTTTATGAGCTGAATTCTGATGTTGTTTACACCTTTATTGACACGTGCTGAAAAGTAAATTACTCTAAGTGTTTCATTAACAGGAAGAATTTCCAGTGGTTGACCCTCACTAGTTTCAAATATGATGCACAGCAGATGTAAGGTAGAAAAAAAAAAGGGACTTTGGAATAGGGAATAATGAAATATAATCTTTGGAAGTCTGAGGTAAAATTGTATTTTTACATCATATGTCTACAGTTCATCATCACGTGGATGGAAATATCTTTTGGGTATTTCTTCATGATTTCTGAAGGTTTGGCAATTCCTAGAAAAATCCCACGCTTCTTTATTTTTCATTCCACTCTCAACACTTTTGTTCATTAATTAGAAAAGAGCAGAGGGTCAGTACAGTGTTTCCAATCTGATGATGATGGATGTCATCTCTGTGAGTTTGTTTAAGATATGGAATGGCGTATTGGGGTGGGGGGTTGGTAACTCACTTCTATTCACTTGCTGTTGTTGTCCTTTGTAAACGTTATTTAATGTATCTGACAGGTCCAAGCCCCTCCATAGAAAATAGGTGGAAGGAAATAGCACCCTGCAAGCCTTTTCATGGGAACTTTAACATCCACATCTCAACATACACACAACACATTTCAACAACTTTGCTGTGTTCATCAGCAAAACAAAAAAAGAATCTCAGCTCAAGTGATATACTTCATAATGATGTCTTGCTTGATGACTTTTAAGGCTACGGGACCTTTACTGAAGATTTTCTTCTCCAATTCATTCAAAGGAAAGAATCTGCTCCAATGTGTAAAATATATCCGCGACATGCTTTTAAAAAAGTTCCCGCAAATCTTCTATTTTAATTAAAGATTTATTTTGGGGCTTTTTATGTTTTTATTAACGAGAAAAGAACATTGAATAGAGTCATAAATCGTGAAGAGAGTGGGAAAGGAGCCACAGGTCAGATTTGGACCAGGGGCCGTCCCCTTAAGGCCCTAGCACACCAAGGAGATCGTCTTAGTTGGACCGTCGTTGAGCGGTCGTTGCCATAGTTTTTGCGGTGTGTCCGGCTCCATCGCTACCCATCGACCTTTTTTTGGCCAATTTGACATGTTGAATTGATGTCTGCGGTCGGTGAGAGGAATGTCTCTGATTGGCTGTTCAGAGGTTTCATTTATCTCCAGCTCTCGACACAGGTTTGGGAAAGCCCCTTGAGCATGCCACTGTAGTCCATGCTCTCACCCATTAGGAGCGGTTTCTCCTTATTTGTCGCCTCCGCTTCTTTTTTTCTTTTTCCACTAAGACCAAGGCCTGACAGCGGCATTGCCATTTTCAACTTTTAATCAGACATTATTCTTGATAAGTAGGCTACATATATAACGAGTGGTGCTTGACAGCGGTATGAAAATGGTCTCGTCGTTTCACAACAACGGACTACAGCCGCCTGCTGGCATGGCGAGTTACATGGTGCACTCTTACTGTCAGATATTAAGTGTTACTTTGTTTCCTACAAGTCTGATCAAACATTATGAACATATCATCAAAGGTCTGCTATTATCAAACCACAATGGAAACTTTTCTTGAATCATGCAATAATTATGAACTGACCTCTACACTTTTAATTAAAGATATAAACCTCTGTTTTCAAACCAGAGGATGATTGACCTTCTTAAATGTTTCCATTGCTAAAACTCTCCGTCTCAAAGTGCGGTCTGTTTCTTTGTATTAGCCTATCTTTCTTTGTTATTGTGTATCCACATTTCCACACAGGCAAAGAAGCAGAAAAATACACACATTTGTATTCACAGACACACACTAACTCAACCGTTGTCTCTTTGCCAGGGGCAGTTCAAGTCTTGTTTGTGCACACATTATATACATTTTATATTCTGCCAATGTGGCCGGCGTGATCATTATTCAAAATAGACTTCCACCTCCGACCCAAAGAACAAGCAATCACTGACGCAATTTCCTACATCTTTGAACAGCTCCAGGGGAATAAACTTGTGCAGTATGTGTTTTTCAGAGAACATTTTTATAATGATTATCATTACTATGACGTTGGACATTTTTTTTTATATAAACTTGGTCTGCTTTGGTTTAAGGGAACCCGGCCTGAAAATTTTGTTGTGCATCAGTGTGTGTGTGTGTGTGTGCATGAGCGAGAGAGACAAAGAAAGAAGAAGGGGTGGAGGGGCAGACTGCTTTAATGAGAGTGATATGACAGCCAGTTAGTATGGGCTGGTCTGATCAACTGTTCCGTTTGTGATCAGATATAGCAGCATTGTGTAAATGAATAAGATGCACTTAAAGAGACACACAAACATATGCCTCTTACAAACATACACACACGCACACACAGACTGCATACACACGAAAACACAAAAAGTAAAAAAAAAAAAAAAAAACAAGCCCTCTACACAGGCACTGTTTTATTCATGATGATGTGATGCCAGTGGACATGCACCCGTGAGGAACACTGCTTTTCTCACCTCACACACTCCCACATAAATATATACAAAACACACAATCCCACGGCAGTCACCTTAGTTCAGTCTGCATCTATCTACGTCAACTTATACACACGCAGAGAAAGAAAGAGCGAGAGAGAGACACACAGACAGAGAGAGACAGATCCTTGTCTAAATATGTTTTGCTTAAGTTCAACCCAGGAAACCAGATGTGTCCATTTTTGGCTGTTTCTGCTGCTCTGTGTTTGTGTGTGTATTCAGTGCTTAAGTACTGTCATACATAGAACATCATAAAAGTGTAAAGGCCATGGTCTCTTTAAGCCAATAATCAGCTGCACTCCAAACACAGCATGTTCAGCTCTTGTATAACAGCTTTTGTTATTCTGTACTTGTTGACAGTGCAGCCAAACAGGACTTTGGGACATTCAGCAGCAGACTGAATTTGACCATCAATCTTTTCTTTGATTTATTACATTTTGAAAAATATAATTATCTGCACTGAAATCATGGTTACTAAGTCTTGTACTTTATTTTTATGCGTCATAGTTGAACAGTAAGCCTCGCTAAAAGGCTAACTAAATTTGTAGGCACGGCTCACAGCAGGCTGAGAACATTTAGCCACAAGCTATTTTGGGGAATTAAACCCGTGACCTTTAAGTCACAAGCATTTACTGTAAATCCAGAGCCACTGCTGCATTTATTCATCAAAACAGTGTGTACAATGTTAGAACCAGTTATACTGAATGTGTCACTGACAACACAGAGGACTCAGGTAAGAGTCAACTTGTATCAGTGTCCACGGGAGGACACTGAAGCCGGCCATGTGTTTGAACTTAGTGCCACTGGACAGTAAAAAAAAAGGGCGAGTGTGCAACTCAGCACCAACAAAAGCACACACGTAGTTTTACATGTATCATATTATTAATGCTAATCGTTGCAGCTCAGGTTTGGTAACTGATGCTGATCACAGAATGTGTCCATGATGCATGTGGTTCATTCTTTCATTATGTAAACAAAGTGTTTGACTGATTGAAAGAGGCTGTAATGCCTTCTATCTGCATCAACAGCGTGATTAGACTTTGGGCTTTCATATATTTGTGCAGGAAAATTGTGTTGTTGTTTATTTAAAAGATGGAATCTGAAACATTTATTAACAATCTGAAGAAGTAGAAAAAATGTGCAAGATCGAATGAACTTGAGGAGTAAGGTCTGCAAAATAAATTTGCAACACACTGTACTAAACTCTGATTGGCTGGGGGATTAGATGTTAGATGTATTTGTTTTAAAAATTCCAGGCACTGATTTTGAAGATTGATCAACTACCGTATATGCAACATTTTATGCCATTAAGTTGTTAAGATTTAGATTTTTATATCACAGAGCCAAACCGTTTCTAAAAACAAGTTTTCAAAATAAAGCATTTCAAATCCCTGGGGGTTTTCTTACTAAGCTCTGGAAAAGCTTCATACATCCTAACATTCATCCATCCACCCACCAGTGTCCACGTTTTCTTTGTGTGTGGAGTGATTAGAGAGAGTGCAGCATGCTGGTCTGCTGACAGAGCCACAAGTGACACTATTGTTCAAGTTGTCCTTGAGCAGTGAGTCTCTAAAACTACCTACTCAGTCAAGTAAAATCACTCCACATAGCAGGATCAGCTTTAACATGTATGTAAAACAGTCGGTCAACAAATATTCTGACACAGACATGCACACACACACACATGCTCAGCAGGTGTTTTTGGAGCTTACCTGTGGTCGTGGGTGTCCTTTAACAATACACTGAAGCACAAGTGTGTCTCCTTCTTTGATGGTGTAGATCCTCTCACTGATGTTATCATCCTTGACGTTACATGCAGCGCCTGAATGCACAATCTGAGCGTTGGCTGGAGCTGTAAACACATGGGCACACACACGCACACACACGCAAAGACAGGCATGTAGCCGCGCACACATATACATTTACATACACACACCCCAACACAACAAAGAGAGGGAGAGAAAAAAAAAGTACATATTTAGTAACATTTCTGCAGCAGAGATAAAGGTCATTGTCTTGTGGGTGTATGTGTAATACAAGTGCTCATATCGATGACTCAGGTAAATAAAAATATCGCTTTAGTCCTGAATCTGCATAAACAGAGCCTTTTGCAAAAATGCTTAAGTGTTGACTTTGAAACACTGGGTTCCATTGGAAGGTCAAAACAGATACTGTGTCTGAAATCACTCACTCATTCCCTACTCCCTATTCACTATATAGTAAGTTATATGTAGTGGACTATATAGTGCACTCATTTGGTAAAATTAAAAAAACATTTTGGACACTACTCGCTCGGCCGCTGACAGTGACGTCATTGTTGTCGAACAACTGAAATGTGCAGCTTAAGTCCGGCCGAGGATCAATAATAAATAATATCAATAATAATATCAGCGAGAACTAATATGATACTCAGTGTTTTCAAAAACCACTTATACATAATGGAAAAATACAAATTTAGATTTTTTAATAAAGAATGAAATGTATTTTTACTCCTAAACTCATGTATTTGTGCTCACAGACTCAGTTATCGTGTCTGTTATCATCATTAGGACAAACTACTGTACCGTTACTACGCTGACAATCTCTTACTCTTTATTAAAACAGATTTCATGTTTTTATTGTATGCAGTACACTCTTACAAGGTATCTGCATGTTACACAGGACAAAATGGATTCAAAGATATCTTTGTAGAAATCATCGTACTATGAAATCTGTTGGGAGGCATGTCAGATAGAGCGATTAAATGGATGATAAATTATTGCAGTAAGAGGAAAAGAGCCAAGAAGAGACATGACATCAGCTCATATCATCTATATGCAGCTCTCGCATGTTTGACAATGGCTGAAGGATTTCCAGTTAAAATACTGGGAACCTCAAAGAAGGAGGATGATGTTCTTGTGAAGCCAACTGCAACCAGAGTTTAACAGTAATAGGGCTTTCACACTAGCAGAAATCTCCTGAAAAACTCAGGATATTTCCCAGAGGAGCTGCATATGTGAACGCAAACAGCCACATTTTTCGCTCAGACTTCACCCGGAGTTTCTCCTGCCAGACCCCTCGTATTTTTTCCACAGCAAGTCTGAGTGGGCTGATGTGATAACGCAGCAGGATATTCTGCAGAGAATTCACCTCGAGCCAATAGGAGGGGGAGTGACGTTTCTACACTTCTATACTATATGTTGTTCTCCGTTCTTTTGTTTATATATTCCGTTGGACTACACATAGTATTGCTATAAAGGCAAATATTCTCATAATAGTGAAATGTAGCGGACTGTTGCTTTGTCCACTACTTCCACGTTGTTTTTTTACATTACGACTTAGCTCAGGAGACCAAACTCCCGTCTGACAGGGATAATTAGTCTCCAGCTGTGAGGAGCATGCCAGGTCGGGAGAATCTCCGAAGTATTCCTCCCAAAATGATCTAGATATTTCCCGGCTTAAGCTTTAGTATAGTAGCCCAAACAGTGTTTTGCAGAAGGCCTACATGGAGAAAACATGCAGACAACAGGAGGAAAGGAGAGTTATTATCAGAGTCAGTCCAACCGTGAACCAAGGGAGGTAGCCTGGCTTGTGCCCTTTGTCAGTACTTATGTTTGGAGCAGATTATCTGGGAGTGTGAGGACGTTTTAGATCAAATCCTTAACCTCCAGAACAGCTCAGAGACTTACATTTCAAACACGTTTGATATTAAGCATTTAAATCTGGATAGAGGTGATAATGGTTCCAAGAAATGGTAAACATTCTAGGTCTTGAGGCTAAAATTGTCTAGCATGCTACTGCTGACAAAACTCACTGTTACAATCTCAACTCCAGTTTTTACCGAAGAATAAACATTTTCTCAACCAGGCTTGTTAAGTCTTCTGCTTTTTTCCCCTCACTGCATAGCATCACTACACTGAGAGTGATGCTGTATCGAAGTCTGTCTGTGCTTTTGTTTACGTCTGCGTCTCTGTGCGATCACATGAGATCATACAAAACCACCTGAGGTGACAAGTTGCTGCCTCTGGCACACATGGTATTTTGATAATACTCTGTAGTGAGTGATGCAGTATTATTTTTACACCCTGTACTGTGCTTATGTTTGAGATTAGAGAGATGACTGTGTGTGAAGTTTTTTCTTATGTTTGTAACAAAACCACATATAAACCAGTCAAGACTTCCAACCAAAAAGACACCAATCATTCGGCCTTGACTCAGGTAGATCATATGGTAATATTCAGGTTTTGTAAAAATCGAACTCCCAGGCGATTCCTTGTCTTACTTATCCAATTGAGAGTGGCTAAGCATTTTGCCAAAAGTTCCATATTCAGGTCTTGTTTACAGCACTGAAGAAACAACAGGATGTGGTGGCACATGCAATAATCTGGGATGAGAGATGCATGACGGGAGATCTCTGAGTGGGCGCAGCGCTGACCCATGAGGAGGTCTGGCTTGCGTGCAAGTAGCCTCAGATGGCTTCACCTCGTCTGTGATGAGTGGAGACAGGAGGGGGAAAAGGGAGGGACGCAGACAGAGCGAGGGAAGCAGCGGGTGAGGAGAAAAAGGCCAGAGAGGAGTGTGAAACCCCAGAGAGAGGAGAGAGGGGACGGGGGAGCATAATGATGTAATTAGCATTGATTCGCAGGGAGAGCAAATCTTCGTTCTGCACTACAACTGTTATCACTGAATAGACAGCAAGGAAGTGGGCGGCATGTTCACGTTAAAGACCACCTCGCAGGTTCAGTAGGAAAATAACTTCGAAAGAATATTTTCAATGAAATGAATACACTACAGTGACTCCTGTGGGCATTCTTGTATGTTTTCTTCTACTTGTTAAAAACAGACAACAAGATGTGATTAAGAAGGGGAAGTCTCTCTGATTAAGGTTATGTGTAATGTTAATAAATATGAATATAATTGAAAGTGGAATCAATATAGAGGAGGAAAATAATAATTCATGTGCATATAAAGGACCACATGCTTATAATTAAGACCCTGTTGGGCATCAAAGAGATGAACTAGGAGCCAGGATTAGGAGAAATGACGGCCACAAGAGAGGAGTTGAGTTGTGGCGTTACAGGAGAACAGTGTCATGGTTACTGACCAGGGTGATAATCAACGATGTGTTCATGTTACAGCATGGTTATGTTTATCACATATCAAAGGCTTTAACAACAAACTATATAGTAGTAAGCGAACCTGATGAAGTGAGTATTAAAGGGATCACACATCAGTCTCACACGGTCCCGAACACCATCATGTTGCAAGAAACATTATCCTCCTGTTGAAAATCAGCATCACTGACTATCTGACATCCGAAATGCCCCTCGTGGACAACAAAGATTTTACAATCCAAAAACAGTCATTTTCCATTGCTTTATTCTTGTCATCTAAAAGTGCCTATTTTAGGAGAACAAAGGAGCAAGAGTGTTTATGGTACACACCCCAAATACCGCACATACGCCTCCCTCTGTTTGTGCGAGTGTGACTTGAGGGTATGATGGATGAATCATGCACTGTTTGAATTTGAGACTTAATGTTCTTGATGCACGGATGAGATCATCAACAAAGCAGTCAATCATTTAGTGTTTTTCAAAAGACTGGTTAAGTATCCCACCACACATTTTTCAAAACTCTATGTCGCAAAACATGCACACATAGCACAACGCACAAACATTTGAACACTTAAGAGGCTTTTCCTTGCTAGTGTTGCAAAACATTGCAAAGTACGTGCTTAGAGTCACTCTAAAAAATCTAACAGAGAACAGTCTATAAATGTCATCAAGTGTCCTGAGATAACTGTGATTGATAGATAGATAGATGATTATCGTCTCTTGCAACAGATTATTGCGTTTAGCAGGCTTTTTGTTCTTCTTGTTGCTTTGTGTACGGATGAGTATCAAAAACTAGTAATTTTCATTACTTGTACGTGATTGGCCAGTACCAAGAGTATCGTTAAGCTCATGGAAAAACAATGCTCCTATCGGTATTTAACTTAACAGTCCCTCATATTTAATTCAGGACTTTCAATGAGTGCCGGCTGTCAGCAAAACAGCAGACTATGCTACTTCAGTGGGCTTCTTTTCTTCTATTGTTGAGACTCATAAAATAGTTCGGATTTTCAGGTTTCAGCTTGCTTTTCCTGTATATTTAAGAAGCACGTGCCTCCGTTTCAAATCAATATACGAGCATTAGATGAATGTCTGTCCGTGTGTGTTCACCAATCAGTGTGTCCGTGTACTCAGGCTCTATAATTTAAGCAAAATAGTTGAACAAAAGAAGAATTGCATGTAAGTGCACAGATGAAGTGTACATGCCTGATGAATCAACAAATCAGTGGATTACCTTTATACACCACATCTGTCCAGGTACAATGATAGCTGAAGATTTTTATCAAATCTTTATTTTCTGCTCGCTCCTAATAAAACAGTATAGGGGATCCCACGATGCCTCTCCAAACTGCAGAGAATCGTTCATGTAAGACAGCTGTCCCTCTGTGTGTTCATATTAACAGAGGTGCTGTTCATGAAAAAAACTGAGGAGATAATGTTCAATAGTGCAAAAACCTAGAGTGACTCCCAAAGCTGTAAATATGTTTGATGTAAATAAGACTTTCAAACATAAAGAAAAGAAGAGATTTTAACTAGTTTACTCGAGAATTTAACTTTGAGATAACGATTCACACAGTTACAAGCAGCAGGGCTACCCAGTATAATCCCAGTCTTTATCTGCTGGCCCCTCAGCACACGGCAGTGGGGGGTTAAGTGCCTTGCTGAAAGGCACATTAAAAGTATTTATGTGTGATAAGAGATCATGTTTCATTTATGTTCCCCTCTTTTGTATTTTACAGCTCAGTATTGACCATTGCTATTCCAGTAAAAAGCAAACTGTAACCTCTAGGCAGTTTTTACAGTTTTCCTGGTGTAAGTCTCTGTCAATCAATGGAAACGTAACCACCACAGGATAAAAGTTACGTGGGGTAACAGAGCTGGGCTCCAGAGGTGGGCCGTGCTAACACAGAAAGACAGAGAGCTGATATAAATGGTGAATAATTGTCTCCTTACAGCTTATTGGCGTGTCGACATTAGTTTGCCTCTCCAGAGAGGGAGGGAGGTCGGACAGAGCGGCTCCTCTGTCTGCTCTCGCCTCCGGCAGCTTGGCTGCTTCAACTGTCTGATCGACTAGAGGCTGAGAGAGAGGAGGAAGAAATAAAGGCAAGCGAGAAAAGAGGAAGAGAGAGAGAGCCAGGAGGAGAGGGAGAGCGGAAGAGCAAACGGAAGATAGAAAACAGAAGAAAAGTACAGAAACACAGAAGGAGCTAAAAGAGAAGAGAATTCAAAAGAGACACAAGAAAAAAACACTGTGGTAGCAGAGCTGAACAGTAGTGACAAGGAGAGAGGGAGACAGACTGAGAGGAAGAACTGGAAGTCCTGAGAGATGATTTATTTTAATCAGGGATTTTTTAAGGCAATTTAAAGAGATCTGTGGCAAGGGTTATTTGATTGTAATAATCACAAGCCAGTGAAAGAAGAAAGTGAATTTAGACTGACAACTTGGTCAGATGGAGGATCGAGAGAGGTTTCTCAATGGGGAGAGTGAGCATGTGAGCTCCAAAAAAAGAACCAATACAAAGCAAATCTGACTGTCTGAATATACATCTCAAACAGTGTCCCAATGACTGAGTCCAAAACCGCAGACTTTCATACTATCCTGACTATGAAGTCACATAGAGTATGTACTTTAATGCGGTCCTGAATCACAGAATGCAATTTGTGTATGCAAGACTATACTAAACCGCCCCACAATGCATTGTTTTCATGTAGGAAAATGGAGACAGACTTTAGAAACACAGGAATCATATAACAGCTCTTAATGATTTTTTAAATGTTCTTCTATTTTACCTTTAGGACATCTGAAGATTTTCAACTAAAAGATCTGCGTTTCATACTTTTATCTGACACAGCCCAATCAATGGCCGTAATCAATCTAAATGCATTGGCAGAAAGGGGAAAAGTGCAAGATATTAACACTAATGTTGTGGCCAGCTCAGAGGTGCATCAATTCAGTTAGTGCAGAAGATGATCATCAGTCATAGAGCGCTGCTGTTTTGACAGCGATCTATCCGACTCGGACGATTCATCGATCAAAAGTGTTCCGCGGGATGCTGATTGAAAGTGTTGTCCATGCATTATTGGAAACTTTCTGAGACATTCAATGCACATTAGTTGTAAGTGAAACATAACTATCGGCAAATGCCTGGCCTGATTAATTGATTCGTCACCGCCTGCCATGTTTGTTTTTGTTGAGGGGACAGGACATCTCTCACTAAAACTAATGATGAGACGGGAGAGCTGGTGTCAGACCGCACTGACAGCTTGACAGAGTGCCAAGCAGCATGTGTGTGTGTGTATGTGTGTGGCTGAATAAGTAAATACGTATGTGTCTTTGTGTGGGAGCACTGTAAAATAAGAGCCTATGAACATGCACGTGTCCATGTAAAGGCATGTGTGTGTGTGTCCGACTTCTCAGTTATACTGTATATTTCTGGAGGAATCCTAAAGAATGTACTGAATCCTGGTCGAACATGAAGACACACAGAGCATGACTGATACGCATAGTTACATGCGCTGCTCATGCATGCCGATGAGCTCTGTCTCAATTCACTTCATTCACTAAGACTATTTAAATGCTTTGGCCATTTCCCTGCCATTCCAAGAATAAAGAAAACAAAAGGAAAGGAAAGGAAAAGAGAAAGGCAAGATGAGTGGTAGAGAGTTGGTGCCCAGGAGAAAAGTCACAGACTTTATCGATTAACTGGAAATAAGGGAAGCGTCCATCTCACCCAAACAAACACTCATCACACACTCACACACTCACTCACACACACACACACACACACACACCAAAAAAGCAGCATTTTATCAGGCTTTTTTTTCCTGCAGACAGGATGAAGAGAGATCAAATGGTTGATGTCATGACCCCATCCTTTTCATTTTGGCTCGATTGGAGCTCTAGATATCAAATCGAGCCTGGGACATTGATTTAGCTTTTGACCTACCTGATACACGGACGTTATAAATGAAATGATTAACCTTCAGTCACCTTTCAATAAACTGGACACCACTGTTGTGTGTCTTACACAATCAAATAAACACACACATGTGGTCACTATAGAGACCCAAGAGTTTTGTTGTTACTGTAGTTCTTTCTTAATGCCAATCAATAAGAGGCCAAGCCATCTTACTGTTTTTTCAAAATTTTTTCCACATTAATTATAAGAGGGGAGCCATGAGAGTTGGCAAAATAGTGTGTGGCACACAGGTACGGCAACACCACTTACAAAACACATGCAGAACTACACAAACAAGGTTAAATGTCTTTCAGGTCAGATTTAAGAAAAGAACAGAAAAATCATCGGCTGACTTCAGAGCAAAAGTAGCGAGTGAAGTCAAAAGTAGAGTATTTGTCTTTCAAATGTTTTGGAGTAAAATTAAAATGTTTCCCCAAAATAATAATACTCAGGTAAAGTACATGAGTATAGCACATAGACAGCACATGCAAAAATAAAGCCAACAACTAGAGCTTTGATTCAACATGTATCTAAATCTTCCCTTATACTTCAGAAACATGAACCTATATCATGAAAGTTATGTGTTTGATTCTGTGTTCGACAGTGATTAACTGTGTGTTTTCCACCGCTATGACTGGAAGAGGAGAAAGAGATCGTGCAATCCACAAAAGTGTCAGATGACAGCAGAAGCTAATAAAGGGGGATCATGGGAGAGCAGAGGGGAGATTGGAAGAGCAAGGTGTTGGAGAAACAAAAAAAACTGTAATGGGAAAAAGGAGAGGGAAGGATAGCAGCAGATTCTTTGCAGTACTGCCGGCTTCATATCCAGGGACAGGGAAACTTCTCTTTGAAATATTGTTCACTGTAGATTATTGGCAGGCGTAGAACATACAATCCTTGAGGAGAGCGGGGAAAGATGAAAACCAAGACCAAACCAAGATTCTTTTAAAGTCATGAGAGATATTTTTATTTTCCATGTCAAGCATACCTTCCTGATGAAATCACAATGAAAAAACCTAGAATACTGTTTTTGCTCCTTTGCCATTTTGGTGAAGATATAGCAAAAAGGTGAAAAAAATAAAATAAAATTTTAAAAAAGCAGAAATTTGACAAAGATTAGCAAAAGCAAGATATAGGAATGGAATCCCTGAGTTAATATTCAAAAACATACAGAGGGTATACAAGGCCAGTGCCACAAAAACATGTATTTATTTGTGTATAAATGACAGTAGCAGGGAGGAAAGTTGACAGAAAGAGGTGAAAAACAAGATAAACAGAAAAGACAACAAGTCAGGGCTGGGAGATGTGGGGTTGCGTCTGTTGTGAGGGCTGAAGTGATGGGAAGTGATGGGGGGGTTTGTTGAGCGCGGTCAAACATGGCTCGTTCCCCTCCATGAGAGTGTGTTTTCCACACTTGAGCTTTCTCGGGATGAAAAGGTAACGAGAGGAGAGAGAGAGAGAGAGAGAGCGTTCCAACAAAGAGATGAAAACCGCTTAGATCTTTGGCAGAGACGGACAGAGGGGGAGACGAGAGAAGAGCAAGGAGCGGGAGGGGGGTGGGCTGAAGAGGAGAAAATAAAAAGGAAAGGAATGTATGACTGGCATTCACCATTCACAAAGCCTGTCGTGTCCTGTGTACAGTGTTGGAACTGACAGGCAGAGAGACAGGAGAGAAGTGAAAATGTAGACGGTTTATTTCACACCAGCTAACAAGCTGTTTTTAGGTGCGTCCCCCCACCACCACCACCACCACCAACTCAACTTACAAGTAGTGTTGCAGCTCTTGTGCAGAGTTAAAAATGATTTTATTTTTTGGTACCTGCTGACTTGACTTTCATGTTTACCTGAGCTTGGCCTTAGGTTAATGCTTTATTGGCTGGTTAATGATGTGGATTTGCTGGTTAATGATAGATGTAGTTAGTAGACAACGTGAATGGTTTTTTCTCTTTTTTCAAGCTCTGATTGACCTCTTGGTTTATTCGCTTTTAAGAAAATTAGTTTTTAATCAATGAATTTTCAGAAATAATGACATTTGAAGCTGTACTAGCATCATGGCAACATCTCACATACAATCTGATAGTCAGCGATCACCTTGATCCACAGTGCTGAAATGTATAAACAATATTCAAATGGTTTCTATGAAATCTTATACAGAGAGTTTATTCATGTTCCGCAGAGGATGACTCAAGCAGACTTTGGTGATCCTCTGAAACTTTTGATGGAAGTGTTTAACAAAAGAG
This sequence comes from Labrus bergylta, assembly GCF_963930695.1. Taxonomy (NCBI): domain Eukaryota; kingdom Metazoa; phylum Chordata; class Actinopteri; order Labriformes; family Labridae; genus Labrus; species Labrus bergylta. The sequence continues at coordinate 27,963,179 of NC_089197.1, forward strand.
GACACCTATATTGTGTAACATGTCAACGACAATATTACTTTAGAAGTACATTCATAGCTTGATGAATACTGATGACTTTGGTGATCTTTCACTTCTTTGGTTCAACCTCACCTTATCTAGCAAAATATCTCAACATCTACTTCATGAAATATCTCAACATCTACATCACATTTCATACCGACATTCATAGTGCCCTGAGGGTGTATCCTGCTGACTTAACTGATGCTTCGACTTTTGGTTAAGTTCCATTATGAGGTAGACATTCATAGTTAGAGGTTGAATGGTATGTGTTGCATTGCCATGAATTTGGCTACACAATTGTAATCTATTTGGTGGTGGTCTGACATTTCTGGTGCCATCAGTGGGTCTAATTACACTTCACCACAGGTTCTGGTATACCAAAATACAAAACACAAAAATAAATACCTGCAAAACTTATGAAATGACTTTGTTCATGGTAACAAGCACATTTGAGTCTGTTAAACTAACATTGTCATTGTTAACCTAGCAGCATGATGAGTTATCTTTTTTGCTTAATGCACTGCTGTGCCAAAGTGCAGCCTCTATAAGACTGAGAGTGTTGTTCTTAAAAAGCTCAGTGATAAAATCAATTACGAGAAATGTGTTGAGTAACTGTTGATGGCAAATCAATTCAAGTTAACATTTCAGCACATAAGGCTACTGGAGAGAACAATTTTGAAGTCACTTAGATGGACTGAATAAAACTACTTCCTGTTCATGGACCTGTTTTCTTGTCCAAAGGTCATCATGTAAGCATGTATACCTCTGTGCCAAGTCTGAATGCTAAGTGTAAGAACAGCGCTTTGCTTACTGAGCATATATTGGCCAGAACTGTGAGAGTGGAATATTAAAGCAAAGGTATTAGTTCAGAAGTCGATGTGCAATTATTTTGACATATTAAAAACATCTATGCAAGAAAAATGATTAGTGGATTAGTTGGTGCTTTTCAGTCGTAAGTAAAGGTAACAAGATCCTCAATTACCTCCATTCTGACATTGTGAGTGCAGTCAGGGTAACAAAAGCGGGTATTGATATCTTCATTGGAGTTTAAAGTGCTCAGACAAAGTCCCTCCATCCACACACACAGACAATCATTGCTCTGAGTCGAGCTTAATGTTGCTGAAAACAACCCAAAGCTTGATGATCACATTATTACATTTTAAGCTTCTTTGATCTAATTCAGAACAAAGTTAGAACTGTGAACAAAAACACTACTGTGTTTCTGAGTGGACTGTGTGATAGAGGAGCTAAGAAAGACAAAAAGTACTTAAAGGGTCTTAAATTAAATCAAACCTTTATTACAGACACAGATACTCTTTAACCACAGCCCTCCTCCTGGGGATTTCCACAAGTTATTATCACTCAAATCCCTTAAAAGTCTGCGACTGAGCTAATGGAAGTTCCTGGCGAGCAAAATATAAACTCCTGCTATGTGACCTTTGAGCTCATCTCTTGACTGGTGTCACAGGTTATCTATCTTTTCCACCGTCCTGTAAGTTTCTGTTGAGGCTAATATCATCAAGAAATAATTTATATGAAAAACCAGGACAGGAAGTATGATGACTTGGAGCTGCAGATTCACAATTCCCACCTTTTTGTGGAAAGCTTGACAGTGCAAGGGATGTTTGAGATTCTCACCTCACACTTCCTACATCATCTTTCTCACCAACCTCTGGGTCTCTCAGAGCAACACAAGCATCTGTTAAGACAGTAAATAAAAAGAGAGACGGAGAGAAACCCACAGAGGACAGTAACAGCTGGTGAAGCAGAGAAATTGCAGCAAAAGCTTTACTTCTTTTATTGTGTGTTTGTGAGTGTGTGTGGTTTCTTTTTGTGTGTGCACAGCGTATGGCAACACAAACCACCTTAGGTGTAACATATGGTTATTCTAGTCGATGAAGCTTTCTAGAGCAGGATGTGCATGATGAGGAGAGACAAGGAAAAAGTATCCATGCTCCCTATTTCTGTGATTATACGGTGTTGAGATAAAAGAAAGCCACAAGGCAGAAAACAAAACACTCAGATGACAGGGAGGAGTGAAAGAAGAGGAGAAGAGCTCTGTATTTAGGAGAAAAAGTAAGAGTAGTGCTGAGAACAAGGCAGCGTGACGTGGACCTTTTCCTTTTTAACCATAATGCTCCAACTGGCTTTGTTACTGCATACCTACACACACACAGGCGCAAATTTAAGCACAAGCACACTAGATCACAAAACGCACACTTGACACACACAGGCTGGGCAAATGAACAACAGAAAGAATTCCTAAGAGTTTGTGTGTTTTAGAGTGTGTGTGTCTGTGTCTGTGTGTGTGTATGTGTGTGTGTGTGTGTGCATCTCCAAGGAAACTGCAGCAAAGCAGCCGGCAATGCATAGTGTTCAGTCCAGGTGAAGTGGTAGGAAGGAAGGAGGCAGTAAGAAAGGATGTCGATAAAAGAGGAGAGCGAGAAGAAACGCTTAAAGGTCAGAGCTGGAGCTGAAGAAACAGACAGAGCAGGTGTGTGTGTGTGTGAGTGTGTGTGTGTGTGTGTGTGGGGGGGGGGGGTGTTACAGTGGAGACAAGATATGGAAAAGAGGCAAGGTATTATGTATGCAGCACAATTTAATGATCATGCCAATAAAGTGAGTGAGATTGGAAAATGGAAAGAGAGACAGGCGGACAAAGTCGCAGACACAGAACTGCTGAAGCAGACAGAGAGTCTTATTTGCAGACAGAGGCAAAAAGGTAAATGCCTTAACAGTTAAAAGCACAATGTAGAAATCATTTAAAGAAAAGAGAGGAAGAGCTGTAGAACGGACGAGGATGTGACACCACATGTGAGAGTTCGAGAAAGAGAGACAATAGAACTCCCTGCAAGCCGTCAAAAAAAAGACAGACTTGGGATTTTAAGTGTAATGTCAAACAACTGGATCTATTTGACTGGTTGATAAGTGATACTTCATCAATGAGTCACACTTTGTTTCATGAAGGCTCATTTCAGCTGCTTGATGATTTGCTTAAAGGCAGGTATTTAGAACAGTTTTTTGTCATGTTAATGGAGACAGACAAGGCAGTAGTGGGATGGATTTGGTCGAACGGCCTTTTTACATTGAGGTTCCGCTGCATCTTATGACTTGGCTAAATCTTAATGTCAGACAACACTTACTGGCTCATGCATGTTGCTGACTAAACTGTGTGTCTCCCTGTTAAGTTTCAATCTTTCAAACTCCAACAGTTCTTATTGATGGGTATGAAGAGTATTTTCATTTTGAGACATGATGATGTAACACACTTTTCCTTCCCTGCCAATCTGCTACCATTATATTATTCAGAGTGAAAAAAAGACTGATTAGGCGTAGAGGAGGCTAACATCTGGTGCATTTGAAAAACAAGCCATAACAATCATAGCTGCTGAGGATGGGTAAACAGCAGGAGGAGGGAGGGGAAAAAACACAAGACAGGAAGCATGTTAACAACTGTTTTGTGAATTGGTGAATCTGTCTCATCTGAAAAGAACTGAACTTCACACATTTGTTGGCTGTAACTGAAAACCCTACAAAGTCAAGTTAAAAAACACAACTCTTAAATGAAGTCATCCCACCAGTTTTGTATTAGGTTCACAACAATGACGAGAGTTTGTGAAGGGAAAGAAACAGAGAGGGAAAGTTTAAATAAAAACTGCAAGTGAGAGACAAACATGTAGTTTTCATTTGCTTTACTTCAGAAGAGTTAACACACAGATGCACACATTAGAAACACTATTGCTGTGCTCAATATGGTGTGTTATTATTTACTTAAAAAGTGTGAGTGTGTGTGTGTGTGTGTGTGCGTGTGTGTGTGCGTGTGCGTGTGCGTGTGCGTGCGCGTGTGTGCGTGTGTGTGCGTGTGACCCATGCCATCAGCTGTGATGGATTATGAGCTATAGGCCTGCCCTGGATGAGCCCTTAGATGAAATTGGAGCAGCGAGCTGTGCTAAAACCTGACAGGGACATCTGGCCGAAGATAACCTTCATGTGCCTCTACAGCTTCAGAGCCAAAGATGGGTCAATGCAAAAAAAAAAAAAAAGGTCTGCAAGGCTACTCAGGAGCAGACACCTTTTCTTTTTTTACTTGAAGTGCTGCCTTTGTTGAGAGAAAGATAAACTATTTTCACCATGCATGCAAGTGCTTATCCTGTTTAGATTATATCCCAGCATGCATTGGGTGAGAGGCAGTGGATATGCTTGAAAGTGCTAAAACATGTAAACAAATGCATTTACACCAAAGATTTACACCCTCAGATCAATCTGGAGCCCTAGTTTGGGAAACGTGTTGTCACAAGTACACAAGGATAACATTTAAGAGAATTTCACCACTGTTGAATGAGATTAAACTCACAATCTCCCACTATGACCTGATGAAAAAAATCCTAGAGTGTGAATGTATAGCTGTAAAAAAATATTATACCAAATCGCTCTTATCATTTAAAAATGTTTTTAACTTTTTATTATTTACCTGTATCCTAGCAACCTATCAAACCTGGCAGGGCTGCACAGTCTAACCTGGGTTTCCAAATTCCACCAGAGGAGAGACATTCTCAGATCTATTGGCCTTGAGAATCTATAGGAGCCTTTGGTTAGTTGTAAGAGTTCATGAAGACAAGAAACACTGCATACTGTAATTGGTGTGACATCAGGCCACGAAGCCAGCAAAAGCAACTTGCTGTCAATCACACTGCCATGCATATTAAGAGATCATGAAAAATACATAATGAAAAAAATTCAACTCAATTCAGAGTTCTGAAGATTACTTCCTTACTTCATAACCTTTTTTTCTGTCATGACGAATGGAGGCTTAGTGGAACTCAATCTTTTGCTTTTACTTTTTTAAATTCTTTTAGGCTCATAATTTCAATGAATTGCGTAAACTTGTGTGTTGCTCATAGTTTTTCACCTACCTCTTATTGAACTTTTTTTTATGGGCTCAATTAAATTGGTTAAATAAAAAGATCCATTAACTCAGACTTTTTCAGATTTTTCTGACTCAGTCAGCCTGGGGAAAAGTCTAGCCAGAGATACGAGATAAAATTACCTCAGACAGAGTAAAGGTTGTGCAACACAGAGAAGAAGCTGAACAGAATAAGAAAGAAAAACTTGTACTGAAATTTTCACAGTCTTTGAGGGCTTTCCTGTCAGTCTGCTGCCGGTTTAGTAGATCTCTTTATATATGAAAATGCCTCGGTCCCCTGTGACATATTTGATGTAATATAAATCAGCCAAACTGCAATCTCACACATCGAGAAGAACAGAGGGTGGATGAACATCCCAAAGGATTATTTTTTGACTGAGGATGCATCAAATCTGGTCTTTGCTAACAAGAACGAGAAGTAAGTCCCAAAATTCATCACAAGAGCAAGACTTCAGTTCAGTTTTCCAGAGTTTACACTCAAGACATGCAGCATGTTGAAACACAATGTGGACATCTGTGCATATTAATTGATGCTGACAGCCTTGCTCTTCATGACAACATGTTTGATTATTTGCTCTCTGAGGAAACTGAAAACTTGAGAAACTCCAAGCAATACTGTAGCATTCTTTGCCCTCTTTCAATCACATCTTTGAAGGTCTCCAACTTTCTTTTATTCTTGTCTCTTAACTTTGCCAAACCTGAAGAACAGTTTATCCATTACAAAAGATAAGTAAAAAAAGTGAAGCCACATATATTGCAGCAGTACTAGTGTTTTTAGTGTGTGTTTTTTTTTAATGTGGCCCAGCCAGAGTAGGGAAACTGTGCCTGAGGGGTCCCGATGGTTTGCAAAGACGGCTGACATGTTTTTTTCCGAGCCATTTTTCACAGGATGAGAGACAGAATTTCCCTGATTTGCTGTGTAAGCCACTAAAGACAAACACACCATGGGACTTAATGTGTTTGAAAGACAGACAGAGACTCTTCTACACTGTGTTATTTAACAGTAGATTAAATATTAACTAGCAGTGAACAGTTGGACTGAAAACCCCTGAGGAGGGCGGATTGCAAGACGATAACAGATTGACGAGGAGAGAAACAAAGAGGGAGTGATAACAACAAAGACAGAGAGAGGGGCTACAAGGAGAAATTCACAAGTGTTAAAATGTCAATGCATACTTTAACAGATCCTGTATGGACATGCTTATGTAGTGAACAACACCTATTGGCAAGAGCCTAGAGCCTAAACCTGTCTTTCACAACACCCAAAATCATTACTAAAGACTTTCATTAGTTAAAAACCATGCCATCATGAGAGATAAAAAAGTCCCTCCACCATTTATTGGGCTCTTCTGATTGTTGCAGCCTAGTGTTTTAGGGGCCTGGATTTATTTTGGGGCTTTTTATGCATTTTTTGGAGTGACAGGACAGTAGATAGAGCAGGAATTTGGACAGAGAGGAACAAAATGAGGTAACGTAGCCACTGTTGGGATTCGAACCCAGGCCGCCCGCTTCGAAGACTGCCACTCGGTCTCCAACGCCCCAAGTTGCAATATTAAAGGCTTTTGTGTGTGTGTGTAACTCAATACATATTAACTATTGGAGACGTGGACTAACGTTCCACTAAAGTCATCCAGCCGAGTGAGTTGGCCTTCTGACATCAACTCTGGTCAAATTCCTGTCGAGAAGCGGTTTACATTTAAACAAAGTCAAACTTTGCTGAATTAAGTAGTATAAATCATGACACCAGCACTGATACATTCATAGCCAGAGATAAGCCATAAAAGACTTCCTTTTCTGAGCGCTGCATTGTTAACAGTCCAATTAGCAACAGATGTCTTCAAAATAAATGCATGGTTTATAACATCCACTGTTTCTTCTTATTTTAACTGCAAATAGTCACACAGAGACTTCTCTCTGACTACTTAAGCCATACTTCAGTCTTGAGTCACTCAAGTGGAAGTAGGGGGATTGGACACATTTTTGTAAAAAGTTAAGGTTATTGATCAAAATTGAACAGGGAATGAATTGATAATAATTGTGGCAACTTTAACTTAGCCAACTTCGTGGAAGCAATCATCATACTGTGTGATATGTTAAACAACTCTTTAAAAGGAGGTGGGAAAAATCAAATTCAGAGTGCCAAATAGATATTTAAATAGAGCACTAATGGATTTTAAGATAGTGTAAAATTGGGCAAGTAATGTTGTACTTTGATGAAAGAAAATTGCTGTATTGGCACACTTCAACACAAAAAAGAGAGCAAGTTTCAGACTGTGGTGGAACAAATCTGAGAAACAATTAGTGTGAAGGTGTATAAAAGGAAGTCAGTCACACACAATTAAATACAGAAACACGACAAACACACAAACCACATTAATTCTGCATTTCTTTGCACACAGACACACAAACATCGGGCCCTTTGAGCTCTTTGTGTTGTCATCTTTGCACCACTGTAGTTTCACTCTGGGCCTCAGACGGAGAAAAGTGGAGGGGGGAAACAAGACAACAGAGCCTTTTGAAGTTTCTTTCTCCTGTTTTGTCAAAGAACTTTGACAAGAGTGGAGGAGGAGCGTTGATGAAAATAAAAGGAGATGGCTCCTAATTGGCTGCATGAAGAGGAGGAGGACAAGGCCGAGGAAGAATCTAGATAGAAAATTGTTAGCTGTGAGGGAAAACGTGTGTGTGTGTGTGTGTGTGTGTGTGTGTGTGTGTGTGTGTGTACTGTGACAACATGTGTGTGTACTGTGACAGTGTGTGTGTGCGTGTACAGTGACAACACAATAATACTCCATTGAGTATTGAGATTTTCAAATGGCAAAATGTCATAGTTACTAAATCTTTAAAGAGGACATATCATACCTCTTTCCTCCTTTTCAAACAGTCCCCTGTGGTCTAAATGAAATATCTGTGCTGTGCTTTGGTCAAAATATAACATGAATCAAGCACCAGAGGAGGTTTGTGACCCTGTACAAACCAGCTCTCTCAGAACGCTCCATTTTGGTGTGTGTGTCTCTTTAAATCTAATGACCCCCCCCCCCTGAGTTTTCCCGGTAGACATCAATTCTCTGTAGCAAGGTTAAAAATGGTAGACCAAAACTTTTGTTCTAGGCTGGGGGTGGAGTGGGTAGATATATCGGGTGAGGGGAGAATCTTTTTTTACCAGAATCCAGCTTCTGACATCCCAAACAGAAAATTTGAAACAGAGCACTTTTCTCTGTGTTGTAAGACTCATGCAGACTACAAACAAAGGACTGGATGGATTTCATATTTTATGGGTCAGTAGACACTCAGGTTACCCGAATATGTGCTCAAAAACACTGTAAAAGTGGATTTTTCATAATATGTTCCATTTAAAATACCTCAATCCATTTAGTATAAAACAGTGACAGTTTGTAATAAACTTTTGTGAACTCTGACTTTTCCACCAGCAGGAGGGGATTGTGCCAGTTCTGATGTACGATGACACAGGGAACCAGAAAGTTCAGAGTGCAGGACACTAATGCAGCCTACTATCTGTGTTGCACCATTCACTTTTATTCAACCTCCACTCAACTACAAATTTGTAAAAAAAAAATAATAATAAAATAGTTTGCAGATGGTTATGAGACAAAAGTCAACAGTTCAAGAAACATATTTTAAAAAGAATGCATGTGAAGTTTTCTATAAGCAACTTTGCTAAGGGGCCTGGGAGCTGATAGTTTAGCACATAGAAGATAGTTCTACCATACTGGCTTGTAAATTCAAAGTTAGCAAGCTGCAATAATCAGCTGTAGTCAGCAGTCAACAGACTAGCCATGTTGTCATGGTGACGCTGACCGTTTGTTGTAACAAATTTAGCGAAGTTGCACAGAAAGATGTCTATAACATTGATTATGATAAAGGTTTTATTCATCATACAGGTTGACTTAAAGAGTATCTGTTTATCAGCCCCATCTTTAGAAAACCATAAGGATGCCACAGGATGTAAAAGAAGGCAAAAAAACTGAAAAGTCAGAAAATGAACATTTCTGTTTTTGTCAGTCGGCGTTTTTGCACAAAGACTGCACGTTATCAGTTAACACTGTCTGAAAAAGGGTGCTGGAGCACAGCATTTCATTGCACTAATAATACAGTGCTTTCCTGTGATAGTGTGATGAGGGTAGAGGTAGGATGGGGGATTTGTTATCATGGCCTTACACATATAGATTGTTCCAATGGAGAGATCTTGCTCAAGGACAACCATTGTTGGTATGAGATACAGTAGCAACAAAACCTTTTCTGCTTCGCTCATATTATGTGTACAGCGTGATGTGTTCTCGATATTCTGTCAAATTGAGTATTCTGTCACATCTTCACAGCAGAACCACAATATGAGACATTGAGGAAGGAGCTGAGAAATATATGTAACAATAAAAAGACAAGACAATCTATAATCGCGCACCCATACACTCAAACACACATTCATCCACACAACAACTCGAGCAGAAAATCCCCTGGTGCTGTTTGAATCTCGCAACCAACTTTTCATTAGAAGCCGGGGAGAGAGGAGGAAGTGCAGATAAAGAGATAAAGATAGAAAAAGGGGGAAAAAAAGAGACTTTAAGAGAAAAATAAGGAGGAGAGAAAGAAAGTGAATTGAGAAGTGAGAAAGAAAAGGAGCAGGAGGAGAAATGAAAGAATGAACAAGAGGTAGAGACAAAGTGAAGGAAAGGCTTCAAAAGGGAAACAAAAGTGAGAAAGATAAAGCTCACAAGAAAAGACATGAGGAGGAAAGCGAGAGAGGGGAGCGGGCTATGTGCTGTCACTGAGTGAAATGCCACCCAGCCTGTCACATATCTCTACAATATTAATTACACTGTGCCACGCTTCTGAATAATGAAACAGCCCTATTTAACCAGAGTGAATAATTTAGCAGCTGCTTGGCCTAGTGTATATAACAGGATCGATAAGCAGCGAGTACAGGTAATGAAATTCCAAAGGGAAGCTCAAGGAGGAAAGTTGAGTTTACCTGCACGAAGACTTAGAGCCCATCCAGTTGACCATGAGAGTGTGTCGCTGTCTGTTAGTGTGTTTATTTACTTCTGTGCTCTATGCACTATAGAATAGAGTCCTTTGAGGAAACAGTGTGTAGTAGATATGTACTAATATAAGCTTCAAGGTGAGGAACTTCATGTACGCCTTTAAAAGTTTTCCTATTGGATGAAAAAATGCTTAGCAGGAAAAAAAAAAGATCTAATGAAGATCTATTAATAATCTTGTCTCTTTTTTATCCAAATTGTTGTATTTATGATGCCAGATCAACATTGAGTGGAACACCCGTTCAAGGCATTTTATACATTTTAAACAAAGTACTATCTCAGTTGAGTGTTCAACATTATAAAACCGCCCAAGGCAAAGTGAAGCTCCCAGCAACTGGTCAAGAGACCTGCTGTTAGGTTTATGCAAGTTAGTGTTACTTACACAAGTGACTGATGTGTTTTTCATAATTTATCCAGGGTAGCTGCACTGCTGTGAACATATAGAATACACACTCACAGAGTTTACACAACCACAGTCTAAACTATTCCTATTCTGTTCTCCTGTTCTCCCAAGAACTACAGCATTGATTGCTACAACAAACCCCAGAAAAATATGTTTTGAAAGCATAGCAATCTTCTGGCCCTCGGTTGTTTACCTAAAGTTCTCTTTGTGTGTCTAAACCTAACCAACCTTCCCCATAGCAATGTAAAATCAAAACAAAAAACAGTGTTTTGCAAGATTGATTTCTTACTGTTTTTAATAATGAACAATAAAATACCTGTCCTCCTGACAGTATGAGTGCTGGATCAGAAAACACATTTGTGTATCACTCTTAAGGGACATAGACATTTGATATGTTTCTTTTCATTTTGGAGGACTTAGCAAGATCTATCACAGAGGGTAGTTGGAAGTTAGGCTGGGGATCAGTTTTTAAACTCCAGAAACCATGGAACTTAACATTAGAGCCCAACTGATTTATCAGCCAGCCAATAATATCAGCAGATATTAGCATATTAAGTGACGATCGGTATCGGCTGATTTTATCGCAGATATGCGACGATACTACTAGATTTTTCACCAGTCAAGAAGCATTTCATTTAACTTTCGTTGTATTACATTCGCAGTTCTCTATCACCAGCAGAGTGTGCTGCTATTACATCAAGCATTATCACTCTCCAGAGTGTCAAGTGGTTTGGTGACCGTCTTGTCTTTGTTATACTGTAAATCTTTTCCACAAGAGTTTAATAACTACATTTCAGGGATAGATGCGAAAAAAAGTGTATATCTATATTTAACTATCTCTAAAGATCGGACATAGATCAAAGAAAGATGTGATTTATCGTTATCAGATTTTTCTCTTCAACATACCAATATCAGTGGGGCCCAAATAATTATGTCACCTTCATGTATTTTTTTGACCAAAAGGGTACTATAAATGAATACCCAATGAAATTATATAAAGCAATTCAAATTGAATAAAAAGAGTGAAACATCTTCCTCTCTTAGATTTGCTGAAGTATAGCTCCATCCTAGCAGAGTGACTTTCCATCAGTAAGTGCATGAGATCCATGGACACATTGAGGATAACACAGAAAAAAAGCAGTGCCCATGCTTTCAAACTTACCCACTCATCACATACAGCCCATGATAAATGTACAATAGGTGTAATTCCCCTGGCTCCACCTGGCCTACATCAATGAGGTTTAATCCGCTGGGACATGCAAGCTGTGGTTGTAAGCTGAAAAGATGTACTTTGACGTCTCAATACTGAGCTTTTTTTAGGCTCTCAGATTTAACAATTAAAGGGATACTTCACCCATTTGCATTAAGCTTTGTATCATTAGAAACCAGGTAGTATTTTTGAATGGTCGTTCATCCCGCCCTCATTTTCCCCTGAGACTGAAAGCTCTGTATTTTTTGTCTGAAAAGGAGCCTCCCATGACACAAAAAATCGTCATTTTGCGTCATCAGAGGCTGTTTTGGTTTTAAAGCCTACATCGCTTGTTCCTCATGTTTTCAACCCGCCCATAGGTGGTGGGACCTCACTCCCAGAATCTAAAAGCAACGTCGGCCATCTTGCTTGGAAGCTATGCTAACAGGCTCTGTGGAGAAAGCTGAGAAGAACAATGACAAAGGCGGAAATTATGTTTCAACTTCAAACTGATTTGAAGGATTTTGAAGGTTTTATGCTCAAATCGGATGTTCATGGCTATCTCTACGAGCCTCAATATAGCAACGAGCAGTTGATGCTTGATGGAGGAACAGGAGCCGCACAAGACCTGCCCGTCGGTGGCGGTGAGGAGGAGGAGCCCGGGCCGGCTCGAGCTGGGGCGGAGCTGTGCATTCTGGGAGTTGTTGTCTTTCATACACGAGCCAAAAAGACACTTTCTGCCTTTTCTCGGTCATGAAGGCATCAACTTCAAAATGTATTTCACATTTCTATGACATATATGACCCAATGTCAGTACAGATTCATGTTTCAACGGGTGAAGTATCCCTTTAAGAGTCTTGAGCAATACCTGACACCCATTAAATAGTTCATAATGGCTCCTATATTGTTAAACTTAACACAACAATATTCAACAAATTAGGCTTAACAGCTTCGCAGACATGACAAAGATAAATTAATAGAGGTGTAAATATAAACTTAAACTGATTTTATTGTTAAAGATCTGAACGAATCAGTCCGCAGAGGCCTGGAATCGATAAAAAGTAACTACGAAATGGACAATTGTTCAGTTTCAAAGATATGAACCGGTTCACTGAGGTTTTGCCTCCTATTCTGCATACTGTGTTTAGCATCTGTAATCCCGCAAAAAGTTTGAGTTTGACCTTTGACCTCCCAGTAAAAGCGAGAGAGTGACGTGAGCTTAGGGAGCTTGCAGTTATTAACGTAAGTTAGCTCACAAGGAGAGAAAAAAGAATTTCCAAAATCACTGCAGCAATTTTCATACTCAGAAATGAAGTGATGTGGACTCACTATGAAGAAATAGAAACTTTCCAATTGCCTGCCGGGCTGTACACTTTGCAGGAAAGCGATTAAATACAACAGAATGAAGAATCTGACCTGTTGAGATGGAAAACCTGTACTAGGATGCTAACATGAGCAAGCAGCAGTCCAAGCAGACCCGAATAATAAACACTTTCTTCAGCGGGCCAACTCCAGACAAAATCCCGGCGTCTATAGATCAACGTATAGCTAAGGTTTACAAACTAACTGTGCAGTTGGGGGATGATGGCTTTTTAGCATTTTTAGCATTTAGCATTTTAACATACCAGGAATGTTTATCTTTATTTATTAAGTTTAAACAAGAACCATCCAATGCAGAGCAAGTGTCAATCACAACCAGTGCCTGAAAGTGACCATTAGAAGGAACTCATATGTTATAATCAAAGAGATACTGAAAGGAAAAAAATTATGACTTGAAGTGTTTCCATTATTTGAAATGACAATTAATTATTTTATCATCAGTCCCATGAAATAAAATAAATCTTTTTGATTTAATAATCCATTTGTAAGAAAATGTTTACTGTACGTCTCAATTGCGTTGTACCTCTGAACTTTCTTCAACTAAAATATATTTAAAAGAAAACAATAGGGGAGCCGGTAGCCTAGTGGTTAGTACGTGGGCCCCCTGTAAAGAGGCTATAGTCCTCCAACCGGCTGGCCCAGGTTCGAATCTGACCTGTGGCTCTCTTTCTGCACGTCATTCCTCAATCCCCACTCTCTCTCCCCAGTTTCTGACTCTGTCCCCTGTCCTATCCATATAAAGACATAAAAAGCCCTGAATTAAACCTTTGAAAAGAAAATAATTATCAATTTGTACAAGCTCAGATGGATCGTACAAAATCGCACTAATTCTTGAATCGGATTGTAGCTCAAGAGAATCGGAGCAAATCATCAGGAAAGATGCACACCCCTATAAATTAAGTTACATAGCTTAAAACAGCTCCTTGATAAAAACACAATATACTTTTTCAAACATGTATAGACTCACAAACATAAATGTAGACTATATAGTGGACTGAGTTGCATGTCAGCTGCTCTGTTTAATATTAAAATTTTAAACATGTGGATGCGTGCCATGGAACTCTGCTCTCTGGAAAAAGGTTGAAGCATAGTGGCGTTGTGTTTCCAGTCAGTCTGTTTTTGTGTTCACATTGTGTTTGTCTGTGTGCTTCCCTCAGGTAATATAGCCTTGTGCACGCATACACGTGTGAGTGTCTATGCAAATGTCTTTGAGGGGCCTGTGTGTGTATAAACCCAGAAAGGTGCTTCTGCAGAACAAGGCAACCCTCAATTAATCAGCCCTGCCAAACTCCTCTCCCTGGGAAATGGATGTAAGCAAAAAGTTAAAAGAGTTAATTCATAAATAAATCACACAGTAAATAATAGGTGTTTGTGCTGCTCCCGACATTAGAGAAGGCCGTGTGTAAGCTGAGGGAAAAGATTTACTCTCACGCTGCACATGCTGGATGAGGTAAGACCGCTGAAGTCAATAAATATGCATTACTCGTGGCTGGTAGTGAATATTACAGGTACAAACAGCTACGAGCATAGAAAAGAGGAGGAGATGGAGTGAAAGCAGGAGGGGAAGAGGAGGGGGAGGATGCTGCTAGAGATTTAAACATGAGGTAGAGATGGAGCCAAAAGGACGCAGAGAGAATGAAAAGGTGAGGATATTAAGATGTGATGGGGCAGAGAAGAAGAAGAGAGGTGAGAGGCTGGAGTAAAACAGAAGAAGGGAGACTCTAAATGTATGTGAAATGTAGTAAATTTAAGAGCTAAAATCACAAAAACTGCTCTCTGCTCTCATTGGGGAAAAAAAAACTATCAAGTGAATGTAATTTTACTTATCTGCTTTCTTTTACCGTTTTCTTTACCAATTATTAAATGAAAAATCAAATCTTAAAAATCTTGTTTTTTTAAGTAAAACCTTTAATTTTGCCTTTATAATGAAGCTAATTGCATGTTGAGCTAACAGACAAGGGGTTCTGAAAGGAAGGTAGGAAACACAAAACATAGCACACACACCTCATTGCTTTACTTCTTAAACACACATGTACTTAACATGCCATGAAATGATGAAATATTCACACACAAAGGAAGATGGGGGAGATAATCACATGCACGCACAATCTACTTACTCATATATTATCTAGTTTGCCGTGAGTCCTTACAGGCACTGAGCCATGGACTACAGAGTTATTACACCTACAAATTATCTCCCTCACTCGCTCACATTCTCTCTCTCTCTCTCTCACTGTCCCATAATCAGCTCGTTTGCTGGTGCCGTTCCTCTCAAACCTCATCTGGAAAACACACCCATCATTGAGGTGATTGTCTCTCATTGGATGGTCATTATAAAATGCACTTCAGAGCACTGCCCGAGGCTACAACAAGCTTGTCCATTAGTTGCATGCCTTTAGCGATTTGAACGGGTCATGGTAGAATTCAAATACTCAGTGGTGAAGCCTAATGCCTCTATAGTTAAAAAACAATCTGTCAACATCTAGTAATGAGCTGCACTGTGGCAATGCATTCGAGGTGCAACAAAGAGATATTCAAACTGAATATTTCACAAAACATGAAAAATCAACACGGGAAGCTAGAAACAACAGTTCAGCTGTGTGGTCAGACAGATTTCTATACATTGCTGTGACTAAAACAAATGTATTTCAGGGCCTAATCCTTTTTACACTAACACACACGACTTGCATTGGTCCATGCGTCTTCAAATCTCTGTTCCAATCCCCCTGTGGAGCCTTCCTCTTTCCCAATGACTTTCATTTCTATTAGTGAACTTGGCATCTGATTAAGTCCCTTTTGGAGTGTTAATTAGCTGAGCTGCTCTGCTGCAGCTGCCTATACACTGAATAAGGTCAGCACAACAATGACAAAACCATCAGGTTTCTTCAAGAGTGACTCAAATGTTCACTGACTGTGACAAAGCAAGCCCATTTTTCCTGTGATCTTTTGATTCCAGGGTGAGTGGCAGCAGAATGAAATAGTCAACAAAAACAATTGAATTCAAACTGAGGTTCAAGAACTGCTCAAACAAGACGGTCCTCACTGGAACAACTGCAAAGACTGTTTTTTCAAACTCTTCAATGATATTGAAGTGTCCTGCTACATTACTTTCTCTCAGCACAACGTTAAAGTTTAAGGCTCTGATCAGGTGGAAAACGCGGCATGACAAATGCTGCACCCTTGCTGATTGATTGTGACCCCAATGGGGTGCAATCCAATCAAATGACCCAGCAGAAGTCTGTCCTCTTAACGTGACAGACCATGGCCCACTATGGCTCCCAAGTCTTCAAATCATGACAACATTACTCAGACCTGCCTGATGATGACCCTACGGATTATGAAATAAGTGACCACAAAAACCTCATGATCTGGCTCCTTCAAAAAACTGATGTCATTTTGTTTTGCTAAACTGAAGGAACCTTCTGGCTCGTCCTTCAACAATCTTCTTGAGTTGGGACCGATTAATCTCATTCTGGTGGCCAAAACATGGCAGATTTAGCTGACTTAGTGGAGATACATAGGAAGGCTGCTATGGTTCAGAAGATAGAGCAGAATGTTGACTAATTTGGCTTTAAGTGAAGGCAAGAAAGGGACTCTACAAGTGGGGTCCATAAACCTTTCTCATGTCTTTTAAAGTTATTTTTTGGCCTTAGTTGATAGGAGAGCTGAGGAGATACATGAAATGTGGAGGAGAAAAAATAGTAGGGCAGACACGCATCAATGGGCCAGGAATCAAACCTGCAGCAAATGCATTGAGGACTTTGCCAGTGCATCTGGGTTGCCATGCTTTATACCAGCTGAAAATGTTGTATAAAAGCTATTTTATTTATGCAAAGCACATATGAACTGCTCTGGTGTCATCCCTTCAAGATACATAGCAACTTTTTTAACTACATCTTGCGAAGATTTTCAGCAATTACTCTACAAAATCTTGGTAAAGTGGTTAAAATGACAGTATTTTTTCCCTTGCTGCCTCAGAGTTAAATGCTGCACAGCTTTATTATATCACCTTTTTATACTTGGAAAGCTCTCTGCTGTGTGAATTCAGCATTAGTCTCTCCTACTGCACTGAATGCAACAGTCAGGTGTTTTCTGTCAACATTCTGAGAGAAGAAAAACCCAATTCAAACAAGACCAAATACATGAAGGTTGTTACAACAAAAGAGTTCATTAGCAATGTCAATTAGAAGAATTTGATTATCGACAGTAGAATAAGAGAGTCAAAGGGTTCACTGTTTATATGAGTCAACACACGCTTTTTGCCTCCACATTACTTTTTTTACACCTCTATTTCAGCCTAGTTTCTCTTTTAGCCTTACCACCAACACTCGGCTGTAACAGTGGCCCGCGTTGCCATGGCAAATAACAAGACTTGTGAATATCAAAGTCACAGAGACAAGAGGCTTATGACTTTCACACAGAGAGATCACTCAGCTGACAAATGGATTAATTAAAGCTCAGGCTTACTTTTAGCCTGGAAGCTGTTATTGTATTATTTCCTGGGCAAACAAAGGCTCCTCACCAAAACTCCAAATTTTATACAGCTCTTCCCATCAGCTTTCTTGTTTCTGTGCAAAATGTGTGTGTGTGTGTGTGTGTGTGTGTGTGTGTGTGTGTGTGTGTGTGTATGTGTGTGTGTGTGTTTCTACCTTTTTGAGGACCAATATGAATTCTATGCCAGCATTTTCAGCATTTTTGGATGTTTTCATGGTTATAATTGACATTTAATTTAAAAATAAATATATATATAAACACACACTAATGTGAAAATATGAAGAGGCGGTTATACGTAGTTCAACCTATAGAGAATAATCTCCTGAATCTGCAGCTCTCATTGGCAGTTTCAGCTCATTACTTTGGTAAGCAGCCCAAAAATTTTTAACTCACCGTCATCACTCTTAAATTTTATTTTGGCAGATCAGTAAATAATAATAAAAAAACGCTTTAAAAGATAATTGGAAGTTGTGTTGTTTTCCAAAATCAGTTGCAGTTTCATGGACGATTTGGTAAAATGGTGTCGGTGGATGATACGGAGGGCTCTAGAAAAATATGTGATTTTGAGTTTGTATTGTATGTGTGCTTTTTGAATGTGTGTATAATGGGTTCTGCTTTGACTCCTTCAGGCTCTGCTGAGTGTATAAGCTGCAGCACACAGATGAATAATGAGGCTATTACAACCACAGCAGACCACAAGGCACCACGTGCTTTCACTCAATACTCTTGGACCTGTGCTCTACATTCTCTAAGAAACACTCCTGCTGAAGCATCCCAGCTAATTCAATATTCACTTTATGGAACGAGTCCTGTGGAGAATTGTGAAACTTTTGTGTTTGAGTGTGCATGACTTGTGCTAAAAATAATAAATTAAAAAGCACCTTAGAGTATAGCTCATTGCGCTTCCTGGGGTCTCATTTATGAACGTACGCCGCTTCTCACATGAAGTTTATCTAAAAACTAACTTGACAAGCAAATGTGCTCACCACTAAGCCAACACTGACCCATGGGTTCACACATTGTTGGAGGGTAGTGAAATGTGTGACGCCGATGGTGAGAAGTTGAATTGATGCCAAGTTGTATATTGGTTAAGGATGGTTGATACCAAATTTGATTTAAAAGTTTGATAGATACAGATACACTTTGTTTCAATTTTTTTAAATACTGATACCAATCGTTTCTTAAATCCTTGTGTTACTTCCTTAACACATTCTAAATACATACATAATTATACAATTAATATGAAAGGAACAAATTAAAATACCCAAAATATAAAATGTGTGTTTGAAATAAGTAGCATTACAAGAAAACACTCAACTAAATGAAATGAATATATAGGTTTTAAAAAAAAAAAAAAATTAAAGAAAAAAAGGTTCAATGATCAAACTTTTGTCCTAGAGTTATAGAACTAACTGATGCTAGAACTCTGGCATAATGTGAAGAAATCAGTGTTGGTCCTGTAAACATATGAAACATGAGTAATGGTGGATGACGGATGTTTTCACACTGCTGGAGGACAGAGTGAATGAAGCAGCAACATGGTGTCACTGTCTGATTTTATTTCTGTTTGTGACTCTACTTCTGAAACAAACAAACAACATGTGCTATCTAACCTCCACTTCATTCACAGACACCTCAATTTCTCTGTTGCAATGATTTACTGTTAAAAAACATTTGACCTGCTGGCTCACACATTTTATGCATTTAAAGGGAACATTCCAGATGTGGGTGTGCACAGTTTTATGAACCTGAATTATTTTGGCACATGCCATTTCAAGGTTTTGTGCTTACTGTATGTACACTAAAAGTCTGGCTTCTAGTTTTATAAGTGAGACCCCTGGTAAGTAAAAGCCCTCACTGATAAATGATAGGAACATTTCTGGACACATAATAAAAGAAGAGACAAGTTTATGACTGTCATTTTAAACAGGAATCATATTAAATTAAATTATCATTTACAGTTTTACTTTCTTTTTACTGATGTGTTTTAGAAAACAACTCCCTCAGTCAAAGACGTGAAGTGTTTGTGTTTCAGACAGCCAGTGGAGCAGACAGCACATCCCTCCCTGACCTTGTCACCTCCTGCAGCTTCTGATAACAGCTGCTCTGTGATCAGTTCCCCTGTGTAAAGACACCACTGCCCTTCTCCTGTGGTAGGCTTTACATCTGTCCCAGCATAACTCTGAGCACTAGTGTGAAGAGCAAAGAAAGGAAAACCCACCCTCAAAGACAATTTACTGTGATTTTCATTCAGGGGCTTTTGGTTTTCTCTTCAGCTGCAGTGCTTTTTGAATGTTCTTTTCTTTATTTCAGGCCAATGTTACTGAGGGAAGAAAAGTGAGCATATTGAATTCTGATAACAAATCTAGTAACCATGACCACAGCTGCAGAAGTAAAGAAATTAGTTGAAAATTTAATTTAGAAAAATTTGTCAGTTCTACTTTTATTTCCTTTTCAAATGGAAAAATATTTCAAAGAGAAATTAGATGAATTAGCATTTTAAGTTCTTAGGTCTAGAGTTATCACAGTGCTAGAGTGTATCTGCAGGGATTGTGATAAGGTCAAATTAATGTCAACCTCTGCTGGGCCCTCTGGGCCAGTGGCTTTTCAAGATCACTGGCGCCACCATTGTAATCACTGGCTCAGGTACTTTTGATGACTTTTGTTCACAGCAGAGTGACAGCAGTTGAGCTGTTGGTGGCAGCTGCCTTTCAAATATTACACCAAATGCATGCAGGGGTTTAGGAAAGGTTAATGCTGTAGAAACAATTAACAAGATGGTCTCACAAGAATCACTAACAAAGCACCAGTGTCAAAGGAAAACAATGTGATGTGTGAACAATGTTTACTTTGATTGAAACCCGGCCTTAACTTTTCTCTGTTTATTCTCATCGTGTCCATAGTTATCGAGCATGTATCAGCTGGCGGCTGCATATGACATATATTGGAAACTTTATGTCATTAGCGTTATGGCCGGCTGTACACTGCAGCAGTAAACTTAGCAGTAAGATATCCCTAGCCCTGTGTTCCCTTCTACAACTGAAATAAGAGTTCATCACAAAATCTCCCCATGTGGTTGGTCTGAATCACACCCGCTGCATGTGCAGCTAGTGCAGACACACCAGTAAATGAACAGGGTGTGTTTTAGAGCGTGGCTATCGCGTCACCTCACGTGCAGTGCGCAATTGTGGCAGCTGCCCTCTGGGTAATGAAGGCGTGTGAGTCAGCATTTTATACTGGTATATTGGTTGCACCGGTGTATAAGACACAGCCAACTCTTTAGATTAAAAAATAGATATTTAAAGTGCATCTTATACACTGGATTTTACAGTACACATGATGAATTATTTTCTATGATTAAAATTACCATTCAACTCTATTTCAACTGTTTTGCCGTCTTTTTGCAGACATTTAACAGACATTTTCATCTCCATCTGAATATCTTGAGGTGTAAATATGCACGTGGAGAATGTTTAAATACCACTTTGAAGTGAAACTCTAACATGCCTTGAAACATTAGACTTCCAGATATTGCCAATAGCTGGAGAAGTTGTTGGGGTAACAAGCCTCAAAACTGCTCAGCCGTCATCCATCACTCCCTTCATGCAATGTTTGCTCTGCTGAGTCAAACCTAAATCCATCTGCACAACACTGAGAAATTACACAAAAGAAATGTAAACAGTGCAATGCTTCTGAATCTGTACATGGTTTATTATTTCAAGGTCAGATGGAAATCGACAATGAAAGAGTCTGAGTTCATTAAAACTCCAAGGAGATGGTAACGGACAGCAGCAGAGAGATAAGAATAAGAACAGAGGAGGGAAGGTTAAAGTCCGAGGACAAGAAGTAGGACATAATATTCCGAGGTATACAAAGCCACAAACACGAGGATTGCGTTGTCTCTCTTTTCACCAATTACCTTCACTTACAGATGTCCACCCACCACCCCCACCCCAAACACACACACGCAAACACTCATCAAAGACCTTGAATAAATGATAGGAAGATAAAATACATGTTTAAATCAGTTCTAAACAGACAAGCCACCCTGACTTCTCTTTAGTTATTCTTATCTATTAACACAAGGTAACATTAAATGTTCTATTCAACAAACAGCATTTCAGGGTCTTTTCAAGGACAAACTCTACACTCCTCATCGACCTGATGAATTAAAATTTGCCAAATGTTGGAAGAAATAACTAACTTTAACGTATAAAAGATGACCAATGACATATATTGAAAACCCACATACCTTAAAAACACTCCCCTTGACTTTATTAACTCTAATAAAATAGTTAATTTAAAATCACTTGACAAGCTCAAGGACAACAGCTATACTTTGAAGTGAACCTCAGATGCTTGCAGACATCTGAAGAGGTGAGATCTGCTCTAAAACCCAGCCAGAGTACATTCATCAACACTCTGGCTGGGAGCCGATATCATGGTGAGGCACATTTATATTGCATCAACAATTTTCAATTCAATTTGGCACCAATAAAAAACATATTTTCCTGGGCATGGATTCAAAGCTGTCACTGCCAAACAAAAAGCAGCAATTAGAGAAGTGGGCATCTTAAAGGAAGATGAAAGTGCATGAAATCCTCTAGTTACCCATCACAGCATTCATTCAGTGTGTCTCATGGGAGAGGAATTCTCTGTCTGCTCAGGGTCTTTTTAGTAACAAAACAAGCATGTAAATGTGTTTGTTATTTCTGTGTTTAATGCAAAACATTTATATACTGCATTACGTGCAAGTTTATTTTTAGTTTAATTATTTTTAAATTGTTTGTTAGGGGTTAAGGGTTTAAAGGTTTATTTTTGGGCTTTAATTTAAGAGACAGGACAGTGAATAGAGTCAGAAATCGGGAAGAGAGAGCGTGGGGAATGACATGCGGGAAAAGAGCTACAGGTCAGACATCTCTCTTCATTTCAGTGAACTGGAAGTTCACAAGCAGGCCAACATAATCCTGTGGATGAATGTTTTGTATTTATAGTAGCAGTTAAAGTATATTCAGTATAGCTTGTTATTGAATCAAAATATTAAAACATCTAAAAAATTAATGTACATAAAATCTCATTTTGATTACATTTGTATTATCTCAACTCTAACAAGCTCTCTCTCTTTTATTATTTTTTTTGGGGGGGGGGGGTGACACAATTGTTTTCCTTTAAGAGTAACTACAGTAGAAACGTCTTCTTCACAGTAGATCATTTACAGTAGTGAAATCTCAGAAAGTCTATTTTCCACCCAAGCCTCCTATGCAGAAGTTACAGTGATGCACAGTGGTGAAATGTAACACTGTGGCTCTCATCTGCATGCCAATGACAACCATACAATTAGCATCACTGCTGGATGATGAATGATGAATATAACAACTCAGGTACCTGCTGCAGAACAGGATAAGGTAAAACGGTAAATGTGCAACAGGATTTGTGTGTGCGTCACAGCTGGGATATTAAGCTCAACAGTTTTATTCAATATAGCTTCATGGCTGCTTTTGTCTGAGTGAATTACTTTACAGAGAGGACGAATATGTTGAGATGTAGGACTGGAATGTGTTCATTGAGCTGAAGTAACAACCTAATCTATTCTTTTTCTATTGCTCGATATTATGCAAAGGCTAACCATGGCTCTGCAGCTTTGGTAAGGGTCTGGGGAATAGCAAAACCTTCTCTTTAGGTTAAAAGATTATGTCACTACTTTGTGGAGAGGTTTATTAGGATTTTTCTTTTCTTTTGTTCATGGTGCAGAACATTGAAGGGTAGCTTTTCAACATGGCGATACCCTGGTATTTCTTTTAAAAGGTTCAGAAATCATTTTCAACCACTTATCCAATGACAAATGAACACCTGTTCTAGGTTTTCCTTATGTGATGGAGCTCAGCGTAAGTTCAGACAGAAAGACTGGTTATATACTGTCACAAATTCATTCATCCTTTCACTTCAACCTAAACTACTTCTTCTGTCTACCTGCTCTGGTGATCAGCTGATAATGAGCATTTATGTAATTAACCAACCAGATTTGGGCACAACCTCTCTCAACCAATCATCCTGCTGCGGCAAAATGCCAAAACAGTTCTCTCTCTTCCACAGTCATTCCGTCATTTCAGGGCAACCGCTGCAACCCACCTCCATTCCAGCTCAGCAGAGTCCAGATCCAGGCTCATCATAGCCTACATCCTCTTCACCACCACCAGTGTCTAGACTCCATAGGGGGGGTATCCTATCCTGCTGTCGGCCTCATTACCCTTCCGAGTACATGAAGTCGTCACGATGGAGTCTAATCCCCCAAAGACTTTGCACATTCAAATCTAAATTGTTGCACATTTATTGTTAAATAAATAATTGTTCATTCTCAATTAAGTCTCTCCTGATTGAATTGTATTTTGTCATTGTCCATTTTGACTGATGGAGCCTCAGTAGTGTCATGAAGGTCTGAAGGCAAACTGAAAACTGGTTTCAGTGCAGGAGGACGAAGCCGGAGAAAAATTATATTTTTAATATATAAATTTTTAATATCTTTTATATAACATTTTCATTTTACTGCAAAAAAGAAAGTAACCCTGGGTCAACAGATGGTTCACATGAAATATTATTTTCCATTTTAGTTTTGTTTAGTTGTGCATTAATTATATGTGTGAATGAAGTTTTTTTTTTGTGAACTTGATTTAATTGCAACTGTGACTAAAGATCCAGAAGAGAATCAGGAGAATAGCAGATTAATTCAAGTGTTTATGTAAGTAAAATGTTTTCTCATTTACTTCATTTGTACCTTCTACTTCTGAAACCAAAGCAACAGCTTGGATTTTAATTGACCAGTTGCAGTCTTAACGTGCTAACTAAGAAATTGTGTTTTCTTTACAAACTTGTTTGCCTGGTGCAGAGAGTCAATGTGTGTCAATTTCATTTTGCAATATTATTTTAACAAGAACTTTCTGTCTAAGACACTGAAGAAATATGGACGACATTGGCATGAATTTAAGACAGGAAAGAGAGCAAGATAAAGAGAGTCTGCTCAACAGAGGGGGGGGTATAGACAACTAAAGAAACTGAAAGAAAGATTGTCAGAATAAGACTGACAGAAACTGTAAAACCTTTAAAGACAACTCTTCCATGACCCAACTGTTTCAAGTCAAGTTTCCGAAAACTACATTTTGAATATATGATGAGCCGCCTTAGCATAATTCGTTAAAGCTTTATATTTGAAATAATTCCAAACGAATATAAAGTATGCAAACGGCTACATAGTTCATTGCACCGTCACAAAGTAAACATCCCGTTCCAAACGTTGTAGGAATGTTAACAAAACAACAGATCTGATCATTTGCACCCTGAACTTCTCCTCTCTTTGCCCTTAAAAACCTATCCTCCCATCCTTTCTGCCTTCCTCTGCGGCCCACTTCTGCACAGAGGGAATGGCAGCGGCGGCTTCAATTATTCACTTCCCCTCAGAACAGGTTGTGTTTGCATTGCAGGGCGCTGCAGGCGAGAATAGAGAGGGCGAAGAAGAAAGATTAAAAACAAGGAGGAATGAAGAATGAAGTCGAAATGGATTAAGACTTTGAATAGGGAGACAGGATAAAAGTGGAAGGAAAAAATATAGCAGGCGAGAGAGCCTGTTGTGAGAAATCATGATGTGGAAAAACAAGAGACTTTTTAAAAATAGTTTAAAGTGGTAAAAGCCAGAACTATATAGTCTCTCGTGAATGTCCTGAAAGGCGAGAAAGTAATGAAAGCGAGAGGAGAAATGGCGTTCGATCAGAGAACATATTGAGAAAGACTTCCCGTGAAGCGAGGAGATAAGGATGGTTAGAGTCTGTTAAAAATGCAGCAGCACATAGTATACACCTATGACTAAAACATTTGCCTTCTGATAGCTGTGAATCCATCACAAACAGAAACTAAGTGTACAAAGTTCAGTCTTTGCAACACATTATTTCAGACAGTCAGTGGTTCATCAAGTCTGCAATGTTTGAAGCAGTTCAAGTGTAATCCCAGCAGCACCCTACAATGTTGAAAAATGAAGCCGATGCAGGAGTGCTTAAAAACACATTTCCAAGAGTGTCCGCTTATTTACACAGAAGAAAATACAGTTTCATTAATAGCTCATTTCTTTAAAGACTTTACCTCGGGTGAATTATTATATAACTCGTACATTTGAAATGTAGTTAGCCCAAGAGTTATTCATAATTAGGGGCGTGGCATAGTTGACTGTTAGGTGGGTGCAATATAGCTTTTGTCAGGAGGCGCGCCACAACTTCATCTAGAATGAAATAAAAATTGGAGATGGAATTTCCAATTTGGTGACCGCCATCATTGGGCTTCACAACAGCCCCTCAGAGACCAATGGTTGAAGTCACTAAGACTAGGTCCATGTTTTATACAGTGTATGGTTTAATCATTAGGGCTCAACAGTGACCGCCCACTTTTTCTGCTGCTCTGGTTCCGGAGTAAATTTCCCCATTCAAATCCTCCCATGATTGGCGCCTGGAACCAAGACAGCCAGCTACCCCAATACTCGTGACTATATTACATTTAATTTGGCACCAAAACGGCATTAATAAACGGAAGAAAAGGCAAAGGTACAAGAGTGTGTACATAATTTTCGTCCAGAGTCAAGGAACTACCAATTCCACAATCCATTGCAAATTAGATCGTTTCTTCTTAAAAGTAACTTTTGTCGCTGTTGTAGTGTTTATACTGTCAATACAAGTGTTGTACCATCTTGTAGTTTGTGTTGTGGAAAATATAAACTACATTCAGAGCAGCATGAGTACATTTCATGTTCGCTAACTAACTACCTAGCCTGCTAGCGAAACTTATCTGTATATAGCATATACTATTGTTTTATACTCGAGTAGCTTGTGGTAAGTCTAACTTGGATAATTATGACATTATGGCTAATAATCAAATCCACTATTGAGAAAATGAATGGGATTTTTACTTCTGGCACCACACTGTTGAGCCCTATAAGCTTGGTTTCAGATGAGACCAATGAATTCAAAATGTAATCAGCCTGATTCACCTCACTGGACAACAGGCTGCAATTTGTTCTAAAAAAGTATCTTTTTTAATTACTTTGAACAGTAACAACCTAAAAAATGCATTTGTGTCAGGCTAACCTGTTGTTCAATAAAGCTAGTAACAAATGATAAAATTACAAATCCCTATGATTAAAATAAGAGCTGCAACCATTCACCAACAACCATTTATCATAAGTTAACGTTCAAGGTTCCAGATGTTTTCTAAACACAAAGGTCTTAAAAATGGCTGTTGGCTCACATTATTACATTATATTTAAGTGAAAAACTGTCCTTGAAAATGAAGTAGACCTTTGCAAACATAACTTTTGGGTAATAGTGTTTCTTTTGAAATTGATTAAATAGATTTGTTTCATTGCCAAAACTTCAAAGATTTCAACAAGCTGTGTGAGTCAGTGAGATTTTGATAGATGTGCTCTTGTACCTGAACATAGTGATTCATGAAGGAAACCAAATGTTAAAATACCCTTAAGCAAACGTTTTCAACAGGGTTTGAGCCCTCGCAGAGAAAAAAAGGAGTTTGGGTCATTCCCTTGTTTCACTTTCTCTTGCTCTCTCACACTGAGTCATTCCTCTTCTTTCTTTCTCATTTTCCGGGCCCCTTGTCGGTCTCGCTCTCTGTCTCTAGGGAAGCCTTTCTTCTTTTAGCTGCTCTGTATCTGGCCCTGCCCTTTCCAATGTCACTCTCACTGTGTCTCTTCCTTTTTTTAATATGAGCTCTCTCTCTGCCATATGTGCCTTTTCTCTTCTTGGTAAGCCAGATCCACTGCCTTCTATTGAATGAAACAATTACATTAGACAACATCAGCTTTGCATTGAAATGACTGCTCATATCTATATAAGGTACTGCATTTTATGGGGTTAATATGTCAACTCAGTTTCACATCTAAATTATGATGTAACTTTCTTTAAATATCACCTCAAATGCTCTGATATCTATATTCCGAGCACATCCCTGCTGCTCAGGGGAACTCCTGTTGCTTCTGTCTGCTCTACTGCTGTGAAGTCATTGGGTCAGCTGACGCATCAGAACATGTTGAGTGTCTCTGGTTTCTTTGGAGGAAAGTGTGAAATCTACCAGCCACATTAACTTGCTGAAGAGCTCCATCTCCTCAAATGACAGATGTCTGAAGAAATGATTTTTTCTTGTGGTACAACATGTCCTTTCTGAGCCTCAGGCCTCCTAATGATTGAGTTAGAAGCGATCTTCTCATTTAGACACCTGAATATAGAATCTCTCATCTGTTTCTTTAAGTTCCTCGAAGAACAGGTTTCCTCACGCTCGCTACAGTAGTAAAGTATTTTTGACACATTAAAAAATTAAGAATTGGACCTTATCCATCTTATCCAAGATTGTGATTTGAACAGCTCTTCTGTACGCCAATTTGGTGGAAAAATAATGCCACAGATTTTGCCAACAAATTGTGAGTGGGTGTGAGTGATTCCCATATGTTGATTCACAACAAGGAGTAACACTGTGAGTGATCTTAACCAAAATAAGAAGTCAAGATTCTGGAGTAGCCATCATAAATAACATAAACAGAAATGACTATACTGTAATTGTTTTTTTTTTTTTTAAATACACCTAAGGGTTGTTTTTTTCGGGAATCACAAACTACATGCACCATAATTAGCCAGTTTTGAATCAGCTTTGTCATGGCACAAAATTTCAAGATCAATGAATCAATAGATGCCATTTCCCCATACTGAACACATATTTCTAGTGTGTTAGGTTAGGAAGCCGCTAAGTAGCTGGTAGCCACAACCATGCTAATTAAATTTTCCAGCACTGACTCACGTGACATCATTCAAGGCAATTCATCAGAAATCCCACAACTCTCTCTGGAGACAAAAAGGCTTTTCACAGATGATTCAATCTAAGAAAAATTACTTCACAATACATAAAATAACAAACTCATTTTTTTTATTCTGAAAACAACTCATAGACTGATGAACAATGTTATGTTTGAAATGCTTCAAATGAACTCATGTGGATGACAGAAGGGTTTTGGATGAAGGGCTATTTGAACTTTTTTGTATGGGGTGTCACTCCAAAAAAATAGATGAGTGGATGAGTAAATTCTGCTTTCTCTGCTCTGTAAATGTTTTCTGATTTTTTTAACTAGAATATTAATTAATCCAAAATTAAAATAATTGTTCAAGTTAAGTCTTGTGTTTGTTCTCACCCACTTTCTCACAAAATCAAACCGCCCTTCCCTCACAATGCACCTTTCCCTCTGGCCTTGTTTCCTGAGTTAGCTGCACAGCCCGCCTGTCTTCTTGCTCCCTAGTGTCAGCCCTCCACCCAACTTCCCAAAACCTGTCTGCAGCTCTCAATGACAGTGTGGCTATGTCCTATATATGCAGTAAGTGGAGAGGTGGGTGGATTCTTGCCTCTGAATCGGGGGATGATAGCAAGAAGATGACAGGGCTTTGGAGGAGAGAAATGTTGGTTAGAAAGAAAAGGAAGGATGGTGAGGAGAGAAGGGAGAGGGGAAGGAGGGGATGAAGAAAAGTGTGGAGGAGAGTTAAAAGGTTGAAAGGGTTTGGATGAAGGGGGGAGAATTTGAATGTGGATGAAGATGTGAAGCAGAGAATTTGGTACATTTTGTCCCCTTTTTTTAATGAAAGGGCAGCTGTAGTGTAGGCTGGGAAGGAAAGCAGGATCTGTTAAAGAAAAGAGAGAAAGATGACAGAAACATCTTTCTTGACAGGTACAAGTTTTGAGGATGGGCAAGGACAGAAAGAAGGAGGAGGAAGAAATGGAGAGGAATCAGGACGTGTGGCTGGTGGCAGGTAAATTGCTACATCGACAACATGGAGACTTTTTAACATATCCGGTAGATTATACCCCGTCTCCTCTGAGCCAGCTGAGATTCATAGAAAAAAAAAGTGAAGGTGTGGGAGCAGCAAGCTTAAATTTCAAACATTTTAGGCCTCAGAAATTTTTACCAAGTGTGTTGTGGGTGGGGGGAGGGGGAGCTGTTGAGGGCAAGCGAGTATCAGAGAGTGTACGTAAAGAGGGTGAGATCTCTGAGCAGCACGCATCGCTGAATTATTGAGGCCAGACGTGTAGGAGCAGCAGATAGATTTCCAGTGTTGATCCCTTCCTGCTGTCACAAAGTTTAGTTGGACACAATCAACTACTGCTGTTGAGGTTGTTGTTATTGTTCGGGGGTTTCAGCGCACACCGCGGGGAAAAGCAGAACACATGTGGGAGGATCGGCCTCAAAAAGCGCTGTTCGTGCCGAGTGTGCGCTTCCTGCTCCACTTTTGGTCTGAATATATCCTTATGATAGGGTTTCTCCAGGCCGTCTGTAGCTATATGTGCAGGTTTTATGAAGTGACAGATCGATATACGGATGTGCTCAAGGTGTGACAGGCAGCGAGAGGGGCTGCCTGCATGTATAGCACTCCGCACTCCGCAGGCTATGAAACCCCACCATTTTCTCAGTGTGAGCCGAGAATATAACAAATATTTTAACGCTCCCTGAGGAGAATTACACCTGCTGTAAAGACTGGCACAGTATGCTGATGCCAAGAGATCAGCATTGTCAAAAGATACAGAATGTAGTCAGGCAAACTTTTTGTTCTCGTGCGTTAACCCCTATAGTTACCTACTTTACTGAAAAACAGAATTTCTTTGTACAGTATTTGAAACTATTGTTGTCTGCTACCCTGAATTAAGCCTTGAATGCCTGAGCATGATTTTGTGACATTAGAACCAGTTTTGGATCCAGTTATGTGTCAGTGTGCAGCTGACTCCGGTGTAATGTGAAAACTTAGAAGCCTCCAGTGCACATACTGTACTTTGAGATCGATTCACTCATTAAGGGGGTTGTTGAACTTTTACATTGAAAAAAGGAATCAATTCTAGCTGAAAGAAATATAATGTGATTATATAATAAATATATACTGTATAAGTCTTCAAATATGATGAGCGGATTTTAAAGTCACCGTCTGAAAGATTTCAATAGTTCCAACTTTGAAACCCCCCAGAAGTTGTCAAATAAAAGACACCGTGGCACTGTTTGATTTTCAAAATTGAACTTTGCTAACCATTCAAAAATAAAGTTTCTTCAAAAGAACGGGGCTAAAGAAAGAAGTAAGTGCTGAAGACAAAGGACAGGGAGGTGACAGAGGAGACAGTGAAGAAGAAAGGGAGTGACAGTGTGAGAGAAGTGCAGGAGGAGGCAGACGGTCTCTGATGTAAGCTATGTTTTCACCGCTGTTCGCGACCGTCCTGTCGCCTTTATGAATAAGTTAGATGCCAAATGTTCCCTCCCTCTCATGTCCACGCATGCAGAATCACACACACACACACACACACACACACACACACACACACACACACACTCACTGTGACCCTTGTTCTTTCACTCTCAAGGCGCGAGATCAGGGCCCTTGCATGCCAAAAAAATAAAAACAGACATGACAAAACACACCTATGCTCGAACGGCTTTTGTCATCCAGCCTCTATACCTCAGTGTATTCAATTTTAACTTGTTCTGCTCTCCAAAATCATTCTTACTTTCCCTCCTGAAGCAGAGCCAATGAGAGGTGCTTGATAATGTCTGACAGAGTGACAGGGGAACGGAGAAGAAAAGTGAAACCTCTCTGACAGTTTTTCCTACTCACAGGGCAACCACGTCATCCTGCTCTGGACCATCTCATCCAAACATGTAAGTGTGCGTGTGTAGGCCCGTTCGTTTTTACCACGTTCGTGCGTGACACTGACTAACTTCCCCGCTACAAAAGAGAGGAGAGTGGGTGAGAGTGAGGTAATGATCTTTGAGTTCAGCTAAAGGTAAATGCAGTGAGAGATGTTAGCTCACGTGCAGGTCTGCAGGTGCATGTATAATTTGTGTGTGGGCTCTCTCACGCGCGTGGTTTTGAAGCGTGGAAGTGATCTGTATGAACAAGAACATCATCATCCCAGAGAGTGAATTATTAAAAAAAATAAATTATAATAATTCTGAGCTCTTCATAAGCAGACATGCTGCAGGAGCCTGAAGCCATTCTCAACATTTCAATCCTCAGTCTTTGATTTCTTCATGCCTGAGTTGGGAAAAACTGAAATATGTTCAAGAAATATAGATCATATTCAATTAAATCTGAATCTGTATTCATTCATACACACTCAATGCAGAGGATATGGATTCAAGTTGCTTCGCTGTGTGGACCTGCGGAGGATTATTTAAAACATCCGTGGAAACAAAGAGTTTATTAAAATTTAAGGTCAATGTTTTTTACACCTCACCTTTACTGTGTCCTGTTCCCTCACACCTTTGCTTTTCTCTTCCTCTTCGTTCTTTAACCATAAAAGTGGAATTCACTAGTCAAAAAAACTAGACATGTTTAAATTGTAAGTTTTCTTTCCCAATACCAATACCTGAAATTCCTGAAATTAGTAATCTTCCAATACCTTATTCAGTTCCGATATTAGAGCAATAATCTTTTACAGACTGACTGTCAAACTAGAAAACCTGAAACTGCCTTATTTAGTGCCGCTCTGAAACCTTAGAGCATTCTTTAGAGCATCACATTATCTTATTATTCACTGTTGTTTGCCATAGTCACATGACAAATGACCTGAAATGAGCTCTTCTTCGTTGTTTCAAAGCTTGCTGGTGGCAGGTTTAATAGAATACCCAATCCTGCCTTTTTAAGGTTATGAGAGGCAATCTGGATCAGTATTTGAGCAACTATAAGAAGAAGAAAATCTCCTGTACCATTCCTGTTCAGAGGGGGTTAACTTCAAAGTAAACACATACATTAAGTAAACATAGATTACAGCAGAGGTTGCAAGACTACGTTTTCTAAGGAGATATATTACCTTATGAGGGGACCCAGTGTGCCAGACCGCCCACAACTACCTGCTGCTGTGCACCTACTCCCGGCTCAGAGTGTAACTAGTGGGAGGTAGGGTGATAAATCAGACCTCCCAGGACGTTGTCTTAACGCTCTTATCCTTTAGCCCCAGGTAGTAATGCAAGTGTAAACCACAGTCAACATATGACTTTGGACAAAGGCCTATGGCACTGGTGCTGACCTGTGGGTTAATAGAAATGTTGTCAGGCTCTAATATCCAGTCAGCCATAAGGGATAAGAGAAAAGAGAGAGGAGAGGAGAGGAGAGGAGAGGAGAGGAGAGGAGAGGAGAGGAGAGGAGAGGAGAGGATCAAGGACATTAAAGTAGCAATGAATGAGCTGAGTAAGCATCAAAATAAGGAGGTTTTGGTACTGTACTGTACTGTACTGTGTTAGAGAATTTTTCCAAGATATGACCCTTATATTAAGGCAGCACTGCTGCACAATGAACCTGGTTAGCGTAAGAAAAAAGCAGGAGCAATAATAGATAATGAAAGCACCATGTGCAAAATTATTTCAGCAGAAGGGAGTAGATCCTGAAGACTGGCAGAGACAAGTCGAGACAGACAAAAAATAAGGCAAGACAGCAGACAATGAGGGGGAGCAGGCAGATAGCACCATTCTCCTCTCGTAGTTCACATCTGAATTTTCAATTCTGTTTGAATAGTAGTGGTGAACAAAGAAAATCTGATATACCGTACAACCAATAAAGGCACTTGCCAAAAT
Organism: Labrus bergylta; assembly: GCF_963930695.1. Taxonomy (NCBI): domain Eukaryota; kingdom Metazoa; phylum Chordata; class Actinopteri; order Labriformes; family Labridae; genus Labrus; species Labrus bergylta. The sequence goes on from NC_089197.1 coordinate 27,996,284, forward strand.
TCATCAGCTCTCCAACCCTGCCAACCCATTATCTCCTGTCTGTTCATTGCAGAGAACAGATCTGCTAATCGCCGGGCACTCTACACCATAATCAAGCTTCCTTTGCAGCAAATAATGGAATTCCTCTGTCTAAATATTGACCCGTTTCTTATGCAACCTATCTATATAAACATCTATCTTTATATCTATCCAACTAGTTAAAAAAGCATGAAAAAGCAGTGTGAGCAGTTTTAATTAAATTCCAAGGACTTTAATTATGTGTAATGAAGAGGGAAAGGTCATTCAACTATTGCTGACATTACTGATCTCTGTCATGTGAGGACCACACAATGTATTCAGTAAAGGGTGTGTGTGTGTGTGTGTGTGTGTGTGTGTGTGTGTGTGTGTGTGTGTGTGTGTGTGTGTGTGTGTGTGTGTGTGTGTGTGTGTGTGTGCGTGTGTGTGCGCGTGCATGCGTGTCTACATGCACCTGTGACTGCAGTGAACAAAAAAATAAAGCAAAGTGATATAGAGTAGGGGGAGGATAGTACGTGCCTGATTCGGGGAGTTGAAAGATTATAATCAACCCCTAAAATAATGCTTCAGTCTCCTCCTATGACCATCCTCTGTGCCCCTCCAACATTGCCTAAGAGCCAGCGATAAATTATGGATGCTTATTAGAAAAGGGCAATATTCGGCATACAGAATAAACGCAGCAGCAAGACACATAAAAGAGACACAAACAAAAAGTGCTGATGAGGGAAGAGGGAGAGCTAAAGTCACAGGGGAGCTTGTGGCCATACAGGCCAGTGAAACCTGGAGAGATCTCTTTCTAGGTCACCGGCTCTCCACCCATGTGCCATGGCAGGCTAATGTACCGCAGCGAGTTCAGCTCCACATTACAGTAAGATGCTGTTCAAATGTTGGTTGCTTCTCTAAACCACACAGACTGCAAATAAAAACTGGTAATGCATTCCTGGTCTTTCATTATTATTATGGACAGCAGCGTCAGAGATGAAAATTGTGTGCACTTTGTAGGCATATCAAACTTTTGCTCCTTTCTGCATCTCTTGTGGTGCTTTGTTCTCAGGCCGGTGGCAAAAAATCTCGTTCAAATCTAAAGCGAGAACAACGTTGAGCTAAATCATTGATTGGAGTTCATTAAATTGCCTGTTAACAAGTACAAAATTAAGCATCATATTGCAATCTAATGCAGTCTGGATTCCATCTACGGTTCCCGCTAATGGTTTCGTGTGACTTTGTCGAGCAATCAATAATTTGGTGCCCCATGTGAACTCTGTTGCTTCACAGAGTTTGATGTGATGCGGCACCACCACTGATGGGGAGACAGTTGTTCCTGGTACACTTTGTCAGTACTGATTTCCCGACTGTGGCCTTCAGATGAGGAGTCACATCCTGCAAGACTTTTCTAAATCTCAACTAATCCTTGTGTTGAGAGTGACACACCATCCAGGAAATTGCAGTTTATCCATATTATATGAAACTTAGATAACACTATAGAAGTGTGCATGGATGTTTGTAACAAAGCCTCCTCTTCCATAAAATAACACAGAGTAAAGAGGAAAGAAGAGAAAAGGGCAGGCATCTATGAAAACACCTTAGAGTTGTCATCACTAATCCCTAATTGGGGGAAAACATGTCGTGCAGCTTCTCCTTTCTCTTTTGAAAACAGCATTGCTTTTCTGGGCACACATGTCCGTCCAATTGCTATTTGATGGACAGGTGTTATGAGATTACTGACAGCCTATCAGAATTCACAGAAGTACAATCAATACTACACTGTTGCAAGAGAAACTGACTGATCCACATGTCCCTGCTGAGCCAGCAAACTGTTGCAATGGCAAGGAAAGTGTGTCTGCTGCACAAACACGTCCCACTCAAACACACACTCTCGCAAAGTCTCACAGGTTTACAGATACACACACATCTCCTATTCGTGCATTCAGTCAGCACATGGACTCACACTCACATACTGGAGCACAAACACCTGCACGCACGGACTCACAGGCTTTAGCTGACAAAAGTGCACGCATCCAAACACACCCCTGAGAAGGCTACAGTAAATGAACCTCACAGCCATCCAAAGTGCTGACATCAATCAGGCACGCTTACACTGTTTGGCTCCCGACGGACAGTGAGTCGCATCTGTCTGCAAGAGCAAGTGCTAAACAATTCCAAAGAGAAGCAAGCCATTTTCTGCATTTCTGCATATGCAGGGAGCTAGCAAGCCAGCCAAACTCGTTGGCTCTCCTCCAAATCGCCCCTACTCATTCTGTTTACAGCGCTTGTGAAAATTGTGAAATAATTTGTCCTTATTGAATTACTCTTTTTACTGCTTATTTACCTACATGAAAAAGTCGCAACATAGGTACACGCAGCAGATAAACACCCCCACAGAAGCCATCTGGGAATCTAGGGGCCTGCGAAAAGCTTGGCAGTATGATTTCCACAAAGCTTTGGGACTTTTGTTCCCTTAGCAGCGACTGAAAGGCAGCTGTTGCACATAAGAAAAATAACCTATAACACTGTGGGGAAAAACAACAAAATATCACTGCAGTCCCCACTGCTGGCACTGAATGTGTACCTTTCTCGCTCAACCCACTGCATATTTGTGACAGAGCCCATGAGGCAGGGATGCACAAATTCTTCATGACAATCAGTGTATCACCCCATAGACAGCCCGAAACTGTTTCATACAGTTTTATTATAAAGAAAAATAAACGAGGACAAGAATGCACAAGGGCAAACTGGAAATGTGAGCCTTCTGCAGGACAGCATAACTAGATCAGAGGGGTTTATGCATGAGGATACAACTGATGACAAAAATAGACAAACATTCCTATAAAATGATTGCTGGCGTTGAGCATAGTTCAAATCTGGACAACATGCAAGTCCTTATGTGATATTTAAAGTAAAGGACATGACAGTGTCTTAATCCTTTCTTGATCAAAGCAGGTAAAGCTACACCTGCACGAAAAAATATATCTTGGAGAAGAAAATGTGAAAACCTAGACATTCTTTGTATTTGTATTTCTTTTTTAAAACAGAAACAATTGACCTCTTGAGATCTCACCCAGTACTGTTTCAACGCTTGAAAATGTGCAAATTGGTGGTTAAAAAAATATGCATGGATGCCAAGAAAACCAATATTAAAATGATCCATGTAAATTGGTTGTAATTTACAATAATATTGACAAGCCACCTGCAGTACGAGTCTACATGGGTCTACATGCTTCAGCGCATGATAGATTGTCTGCACGTCACTGTGTGACAGCTGTCTGCGGGATTGCTTATGACAACAGCACTCCATGCTACTATGACTAAACAGACCTTGTTTTCAATGGCTGCCACATGCCTTAAAACATCAAAATCAAAGTATCAGAGCTGACAGATCAGTTTGTGTGTTTGACTTGCCCGAAGGGACAGCAGGAGGAGGATGCATACCTGGCCAACAGGCGTCTGTTGCAGAAGAAACTGAGCCTCTAAAGTACAGTGAGAAGACTCTTAAGAGGGGATAGATGTGCGCTTCATCCTCAAAACCCCAATCAGGACGAGCCTCTTCTATGAGAGCTCTGCCAGGTTTAACCAGCTTGTGTGTGTGTGTGTGCTTAAGTTAAATACTGGCCAAACTCTGACCTCCCTTCAGCAATAACCATAATACTTAAAGAATAATTTTGAGTTTGATTACACTTTGTGTAATGAAGAACTAATCCGTGGGCCTAATGGAAATTGACCATGAAGATTTATATCAACCTAAAAAAAGGAATTAGATTGGATTTACAGTAGGTGGGTTTCCCCTCCACCACATTGCTGGATGTTTTCCCAGCCGCCTCCTGTGACTTCTAAGAAGTAATATCTCCCTTTCAAGTTAATTTGCTGTCGATCTCCCTGAAGCTGTTCGTGCAGTGGTTTAAACACCAGTTATTACAATGCCTCCCATTTGCTCGTCGCACTGAAAAGGCGTACAATATGTGGCACGGAGAAGCCCTTAATTAAGGTTATGGGCTAATAATTGAACAAATTAACATTTCTCCTGCTGCGACTGAGCTCAGTAAGGCTGCACCAATTATGTATGCATTATTGTAATAATGGGAATACATTCATAAATAGCAGTCTTACCGTAAACTCCTTGGCCCCAGGCAAGAGGACAGACACTAGAAAATAACAAAATCCAGAAAAGCTCCATGTTCAGCTCAGTTCCGTCATAACCTGAGGAACAAACACATACACACACAGGGTGAAAACAGAGAAGGACGCAGCCTGTAAATCTGTGTGAGAAACAAGAGGTGACAGCTGAGTGGTAGTTATCAAAAAGGAAGAAGCGGCTCTTTCAATTGTTTTTCTCGTGTTCAGAAATGTCCCCTTTACCCTCTTAAGCCGTGGAAATAATATTACAAAGCAATTTGGCCGCAGCTGCCACAGACTACATTATTTGACTCAACTTAAAGGACGTGTAATTGAATCACAATTTTGGTAGATTAAAGAAATGTAAAAGTCCATCTGTGTGTGTGTGTGTGTGTGTGTGTGTGTGTGTGTGTGTGTGTGTGTGTGTGTGTGTGTGTGTGTTTGTGTGTGTGTGTGTGTGTATGTGTGTGTGTGCGCGTGTGTGTGCGCGTGTGTTGGAAATTGGAGATTGACAGGATTGTCTACAGTTTAGCGTGACTAAACTCTTCATCCCTCTTCTCACTCAAGGGGGAGATGAGGGTGGGTGATGTGCTGAAGGGGGGGGGGGGTGTTATGAAGGTGTGGTAAGGACAGGAGAAATCAAAGGATTACAAAGAAGAATTCATGGAGGATTACCAACAACAAGTAGGGTCATGCTCTTAAGACCCCACCCACACATACACACACCTCCGTTTGATTCAGATCAATAGAACCACTATCAGTGTTTCTGAGTGTGATAGGTCTGTTAAAAAAAAATCACTTTGGGTAGATTTTTTTATGTATATCTCGGCATAAAGGTTGGTGTTATTTCTCTGCACTTTTTTATAACCTGTGAAGACCTTTGAAAATGTTAAAAGCTTCAGGAGTCAGGAGCTAATGAACCCTCTGACGTGACTCCTCTGACAGAACATGAGGATTTCCTCCGCCGACTGGCCCTCACATTTCTAGGCTGACTGTAAGCCGGCTGTATTGACAGCTTGTATTATACAGCGCGCTGTGATCAAAGTTTTATTATATGGAGCATCAGAGTTAACACGCTGCATTAAATGTCAGGATGCGCTGCATGACACTTGTTTAAACGGACGTGTTGTGTAGTAGAACGGTCCTAAAAGAGGTGATGCTCATTACAGGAGGGCGAGAATGTAGACCAAACAGACGGATAACACCAGTCAAGCAGATCAGAGCCCGAGTGCGTTTTTTTTCTGATGAAGGAATAAAATGGAATAGTATTTCTGTGTTAAGTGGTTCGCGAAACTCACATTGCATTCTAAAAAATCCACAAAGAGATGATGAACATCACTGTTTCGAAAAAGAAAAAAAAAATAGATGTCTGGGTACAGGTACGGAATCTCTGCAGCGGCTCTACCTTGTCTCCGAGGTTGCCGTCCTTTGGGTCAGTCTGCTACCCGGCGCAGCGCGCACTTCTCTCAGCTCAGCGAAGAGGATCACTCCGCTCTCCGTTAAACCAACCCGCCTCCGTCCGTGTCTCTCCAAAAAATGTCCTCAAAAGTTATATATTCTCCTCCAGTGGGCGTCCGATAAGAGCTTTACAACAATCCCGGAGAGTAATCGGAGAGTTTGCAGAGCCTCCACTCCTCTCCAATGATCTCCTTGCTGTTAAACTTTTATTTTACGCACGGGAAAAAAAAATGCCGCTAGGATCCACAAGAGAGTCCTTACTCCTGGGAGTAAAATACACTTTCCCTTACACTCAAGCAAGGTCAGTTTGCCAAAAATCCTATGCCCCGTTTCTTCTCGTTTGTACTGTCTACTTTTAAAGGCGTGTAGAGATGCTTTTTACTGTCAGTCCCTCTCTCTCTTTCTCTCTCTCTCTCTATCTGACCGGTGACAGTCTAAATAAAGTGAAGCCCCTGTAACACAATCACGCGCTCTGAAAATGAGCTCCCCTCAGCTCCTTCAATCAGCGCTGTGTCTGTGGACTCCAAGTGATGCTGGCCAAGTGGAATATGTGCGCTGACTGAGAACGACCGCCCCTGTCTGTGAAGAGAAAGAGAGAGAGAGAGAGAGAGGGGGAGAGAGAGGGAGAGAGGGGAGGACAGAGGCTTACACATAGATGCGCTCGTGCCTCATAGATCCACGGCGAACAGGTTGTCAGAAGAAGAGCATCTCTGCCCTCTCCCTTTCTCCAAATGCACCATGAAATATCAACGTGTTTGGGGCCACAGGATGTCTTTGAGAGAAAGTTGGTGCAGCAGCGGTGTTTTTATTTTATTTGGGGTTTTTTTTACTCTCTGGCGGAGTTCGCCAGCTGCGGTGCCACCACTCGTCTGTGCCAATTAGAACTGAAAGGCGCTCCGAAAGTTTTTGGCCTAATGGATGAGATTCCATCACCCCCACCCCCTCCCCGTGGACCAATTATTTATGACAGGGAAAAAAGACTGACTGTTGAACAAACCCATTCCCACACACACACTCTCTCTCTCTCTCCTACCCAGATAGCCCACACAAACTAACAGCGGCTCCCCTCCCTCTATCCCCCTCCGTGCTCCTCACTCACATGCATCAGAGTTGTGCCTGCGCGCTTCTGAGTTTCTAAGCGTTGCCACAAGGGGGCGATATTAGGGTCATTACCACTTTTGGAATGGAGGATTGGTGTGTGTGTGTGTGTGTGTGTGTGTGTGTGTGTGTGTGTGTGTGTGTGTGTGTGTGTGTGTGTGTGTGTGTGTGTGTGTGTGTGTGTGTGTGTGTGTGTGTCTGACTGTTAGGTGATGAGGTTTAAAATCAGCCTCCTGTGTAAAGGGCTCTTGTATTTCTGGCCTCGCAATCGAGATGTTGGTTTCTCTGTGCGCAGCTGGACTGAATGAGACATCAAAGAGCAGCTAATCAGAGTAAAGCAAGAAATCTGAAAAAAGTGTGTATTTAAATGTAATCTCATTCATGTAATAAAGCAGTCACACAAAATGTCCTCCCGATTTTAATATTTCAAAAATTGTAAGAGGTGTTGGTTATTGATGTTTTCTTGACTTTTTCCTCCGCTAACGGTTTTAAGTGATAAGGGGAAGTAGAGAAAGAAGAAAAAGCAGAGGAAGAACAGGAGACATCTATATTTAAAGCTAATCAAGGGATAAGAGTTGAAAGCTAGAAAAAGCTTTAAATTATCTGTTTCATGCTCTGTATTTTATTACATCATCCCTAATTGACATCAGTCAGACTGATGGATGGCTTAGATTAATTTATATGTACGTCTATAAGAACGGGTTGTATTGATCTGGGTTTTTTTTAATGATGGTTCTTCTCCCATTTAAAAACTGTGCAACAGTGAAATAAATCAAATTTTTTAACCTTGAGTATCTAATGCAGATGAATATCTGTGTGACAAATGTTTAGTCTGAAGTACTGAGTGGGTGGTCATGTTGCATATGATAACACCATGTGGTTATATGTATCCCACTTTACATCACAATCTCAGCACATAATGCAACCTAAAATAAAGCTCACAGACCTTTCACCTCTGCCTGTGAATCACTTCACTTGTCATGGTTTATTATTTTTTTCCAACGTAAGAATAAAATAATTGGGTGACTTGTATCTAACTTGACTGGAGATCTGCAGAAATCATAATCACCTACAGTCAGTGTCTGATTGATTTGTGGAACTTAGCAAATAGAGTCTAGGTAGTGTCAGACAGGATGGATTAATCAACTCACCTACTGGGCACTGCAGAGCCCAAAGGAATTAAGAGTCAACAAACAATGAAAAAAAAAAACTTAAAGGACCAACATGTGATTCTGAAACCTGGTGTTTACATTGGGTACTGCAGTCCAAATTCAAAACGTTGGAGCCATCTTCCTCGTCCTCCTCCACCCTAGACTCGAGGTGCATGCAGGTTGCCATGCCATGACAACCTTTCTGTGTTTTAAGCCTAAATTTTTCTAAATAATCTCCAATATTTATCCTAGAATTTACCAAGTTTCTGGTCGTGGAGCTTATTAGAAAAATGCAGATGTTTTTTTTTTTATGTCGGATAGAGTCAGTTATACCTGAGCCACTTTACTTGCCCACTTTCATCGCTGCAACACCTTTTGGTTTGCCGTTTGGGAGTGGGAGTGTCCAAAATGGCTGTGCTGGGGGCGCTTTAAGACCGCCTTCCTTCTCTGGTCAAAATTAGAAACAAACCGTTCTGCACAGATTGGACCTTTAAGAAAGATGCAAAACAAATAAATAAACTGACAAGTAGAGAAACAAACCTGACGAAAGGACAGAAAAAGAAACAACTACAAAGTGACACAAAACAACAGAATCTCATAACAACTACAGAAACCTGCCACAAAGAGGCATCATTATTATTACAAGTAGTTCAAGTGAAACAACAGCACAAGGGCACAAAAGACTTACAAACAACACAACTGCAAGCCTGTCAACAGATATGTGGCCAGGGTCCTATTGTGTTATAAGCCGCCTGTGCCCTCCAGCTGTTGACCTGCTCCACAGCTGCAACTGCAGATTCTGTGCTTTGCTGAAAGGAACTGAAGTAGCTGACGCATTAAACATGTAGTACCTTTTTTTTTCTTCATTTCGTTCAGCTGCCAACATTTCCCACAAATAGTCTGGGATTAGAACCAGCAACCAGTCAAACGTACATCTGTCTACAGGCAGGCTATCGAAGCCTCTGATGTTAAACTTCAAAGTGGTCTGTGCTGCTGTACTCTGAATGCCTTCTTCACTGACTTCTTCATTCTGCTGAGACAGCTGATGTAAATAATCCCACATGACAGCTTGAAATACACTTTCTAGATGTACACTTTTACTAATCATTCATTTTGCCTCAGCTTTCCTTTCCATGTTGCTACCATCAGTAAATTTCCCCTTCATTCTTGTCATGATAAAGAGATAATTTAAAGAAACTTGACTGGACTTTTTTGTTATCCATCTTAATTAAAATGATGATCACTGAGAAGAAAGGTTTTTAAAGGGCACACATTAAAACCTAGATCTTCCTGTGAATGACATTGCCTAACATTTGTACACTTCAATCAATTCTGGGCAAATCGGGCGGTAAACATTCAGGGTTTTCATCTGGCATTCCTCAACAGAATCAAGACACTCAGCAATTACTTAGCTCCCTGGATCCAAATGAATCTTTCATTCGGAGTAAACAAAATCATGGGATCTGACTCAAGAATCTGTCTCTCTCCTTCCTTCCTTTCCTTTCCTTTTTGCGCCTCGTCCTGGGCTGCAGCCAGCAGTCTTGGCATGTCTTGCTGAGAGCACATCATCACTGCTTAAGGCAATGAATCTCAAAAGACAACATGTTGTACGAACAACCTTGGGTGCTAGCCACACACACACACACACACACACACACACACACACACACACACACACACACACACTGAGCCTACTACATGAAACCATGTTTTTTCAAAGAACTGTAGAAGGCTTCTGAGCAAAGCAATAATTGTAGTGGGTGTAGTGGGCCAACAAAGAAGTGAGCACAGACAACAACAAAATACTACACTTGCCAAACTCCCTATTTGGACTCTACTGCACTATGCGCACACACACACACACACACACACACACACCACACACCACACACACACACACCACACACACACACACCACACACACACACACACACACACACACACACACACACACACACACACACACACACACACACACACACACACACACACACACACACACACACTGAATTGTAGGAGCCGCACAATCACTGTGACAAGGACATGATCCCTTCATGTATTACAGGTGACTTACAAGGTACTTAATTAAGTCTTGTGTACCTTTAAGGTGCTGAGGACTACTGCTAGGAAACAATGCATTGATGCATTTTCCTTCTCCAAAGCACTTTGTAAAGCTGTTTTTAACTTGACATTGTTTACCTCCAAGGTCAATCATCTAGCTGTCCTCTTCCTCTCCGACTTTGCTGGCACATTGCTGCACTTCTTGGCATTTAACTGCAATCTGTTTATCTTTGAAAAAAAAACACAAAATCAGTCATGAGAAGAATAACAAAAGACATTCTAAGAAAAATCCAACACTCTCCGTGAGTGTGTACTTTAGCTTGGCTACTTTATTTAATTGGAAGACATGAGAAAAGTATTGTCTTAAGAAAACAAATTGGTTTTGTTAGAATACCTGGGTCTGAGCAGCAGTGTGTTTTCTCTCGTATACTCTGGGGAAGCATTAGTCATAGACAGCTGGAAAGCAGAACAAATATATTGATAACACTACAGCGAGCCAATTTGACAAAGCATTGATGGCAACATTAACCATGTTAAATCACCTTTCTCTGACATTCTTAGGCAACAAATACAAAAACATAAGCTTTTGTAAACACTTGGCAAATGTGCATTAAGTGGACGGGCAACTTCCAAGCAGTTAGGTGGGTAGGAACTTTGACAGGCAGGTACACAATGCAATCCCTCAATCAGTCAGAATTAAAAAACAAAAAGTGGACACACTTAATACAATCCTGCATCATTCATTAGTTGTACTTGTAAATTCTGTTTTTAAAGTTTTATAGTTATCATTACTGAGGAAATCAGTCAGAAAATGTAGTCATATAACAATATCTTTATTTGTTGATTCTAAAGGCATTGAATTAGGTTATGGTGAGTTCATTTTATTGAGTGATGTATGTGAATATTTTGTCAATTCCATTTGCATACGTGAAAGGAGCAGAATATTTGAAATGCCTTTAAACTAAATCATTTCAGTACAGTAGAGCTACACTGGTCACAAAAATATCGATAACAAACATGAAGTAGAGCTATAACCTTTCCAGTGTTCTCAAAAACTTAACTCTGAAAAGTAGAAGTCGAGCGGTTTTATTTTTATCGTATTACATTGAACTTTTATACTTGTGAATAATTATCCTGCAGCTAACAAGCATGATGACTAGAAAATCCCTTCTGGTGTCTCTAAATGAACTTTGTCTCCTTCTCTGACTCTTATTTCTGCAGCCTATCAGAGCATTTCAAACTGTAAAGTAATCTGAGGTGCTTGGTTATTTTTTTCAGCTGCTATTCTCTGTAATTGATGTTCCCATCAGTGTAATTCAATCGGAGCTCAAAGTGCTGCATATCAGCACCAAGCACTTCCCCACATAGAAACAGCTAAATGGACAGAAAAGATGCACTAGAGACCGTCGATAATTTTATTTTCTGTGTGTGTGTGTGTGTGTGTGTGTATGTGCAACTGCAACTGCAATAAAAAAACAATAGAACTGTTTAACAGAGATGTGTGAACAGACATCTGAACTTGACAACTCAACACTAGGACGCAAAGAACATGTTCTCACTGCTGAGTTTGAATTGATGCTAGGTTATGATATAATGGCAATCTCTTTTTTCCTGTTTTGTAATACAAACTTTGGATGTTTTTTCTATCTTTCTTTTCTTTTTTTTAGCATTAAATATTTACTGAAACACATTTACAAAACGTATTAGTTATTAAATGAAATGGTGACTATTGCACATTTCATGTATTGTTAGACCTTTCCAAAAAAGGAATGTGCAAGCCAGTAAAATTCCTCAGAGTCAGTACCTTGTGCTGGACTTATTGATTGGGCTGTCACAGGTGGGACAAAGAGTGTCGGATGACTCTGGACTTCAAAGAAAGGGGATCAAAAATATAGATATACAGATGATGAATTGGTTGAATGTTACAAAATATACACAGATGAAGAGGTATGAAAAAGTTCAACCTAACTCACCCTAACCAACATGGCCAGAATTGATTTTTTGATTTCTTCAACTTCCAATATACTGTATATATATCATAAGTGTAACACATTTCAAATTACCTACCTCTTAAGTAAAATAATAACTTCAGTAGAGAAACTAACATTTTTTGTAGGTTATATTGGCAGCATCTGTAGACAAACATCCTCTTATATCTGTTTGCTGTACATGAACTGTAAATGTGTATCATTCTCCCTTTTACTGTCAATGTCAATCATACTGAAAAAGTAAACAAGGCTCTTTAGATCTCTAAATCACTGACGGGATTGACAGGCATAAAAAATAACAGTCCATATTGTAAACCTGATGCTGATGGTCTGGTTTTAGTTTGTAGGTCATAGAAGCAAAATGCATTATATAGTGTGACTGTTTCAGAAGTTAAAAGAAACACATTTTCTATGTGAATTATAAACAATAAATTGAATACTGTTAGGCTATTATAAATAAATGTAACAAGATAATCAAAAAATGTTAAATTGTCATGGATTAACTTTACCAATAAAGTGGAGATACCTACTTCAGCGTTAAATAATTACTAAGTTAGCCTGCTCTGTTTTTAAAACGTGTTCGTTTTATATTCCTCCACAGTTTAGTTTTACTCTAGCAAAGCCCTAAAACATTTGGCTACTGTAAATTTAAGTTACTTAATGCTAATTTTGTTAGATAAACTGAGCTAAATATGGTAGAGCTTGAACTGTAGCACCTCCTGGGGAAAAAACTCACCTGTTCAGAGTTTGTCTGCAGGTTTCAGGGAGCTGGCTGTTACACACTCATTTACAAACTTACAAAAACTACAAGCTTTTACCTTGTTATTTTGTTCTGCCTCTGTATGTTTAAGTTTAATGTTTACTATTCAGTGTCTCCTGCCTATTTGCCGACGACCTGTTACTGTGTTTTGATTGGCTAATTCACTTCCGGGCTGTTAACTCTTTGAGACCCGTGTTACAGGTGATGGGTGCACTTTAAGTCCCCAAAACTGTTAAACATTTTTCCCAAAGAACTAAATACAGTCTAAAGACATAATTTTATAGAACCAAGTGTTCTTATTATTATGCAGTTGAACATGTATTCTTTTTCAAATTATTATAAAATGAAATAGGTTAATTATCAGAAGACCAACATTTTGCATGTATGCATCTCATCATGGCCACACAGTAATGCATACAAAATGTGAAGGTTCCTTCTATACTGAGCTAATATTCACACTGGACCAGTCAGTGGAACTAATTGATGGTTTTTAGTTTAGTGCAAATCACTTGGTGAAAAATGTCTCATTTTGAACAAATTTTATTGACAGCTTACATTCTTACATCAACAACCTCATCTTCCATGAAGGGCAAATTATCAAATTGGCAAATTAGTGTTACTGACAGATTTGAAGAAAAAACGTTGTGAAGAAAATGTTCTTTTGACAAAAACAACAAAATTGGCAAAATATAAGTGCAGAAAACAACAACATATTGCGTGCAGTATCTAAGAAAGTTGGTAAACTAACATATTAGATGTCTTATAACTGGTGACTGTCATAAAAATGTGCTCTTTTGTTTTGATGCAACATCTTACCCTCAAAAAGTATTGATGGATTTGGCCAAAGCTGACCACAGCCAGCAGACAAAAAAGGCTTTTGGAAACAAAAACCCTGTTGTATTTCTCTGTTGATGGATAATGTGTTACACCATTACTGCCTCACAAAGTAAGTATATGTGAGTGTTTTTGTTTAGGACATATAGAGGAAGCTCAACCTGTCCAGGAGTGTGTGGCACCAGCTGATCCATACCAACCTTTTCTTTCCACCCAACAAACACACAGATCTGCAGGCAAACACACACACTTGCGTCCGAAAGGGTCATTTTTCACTGGGTAATTGGCGGTGAGGCACATTGCCCTTGGGATTCGATAATTCATAACCTCCTCCCATCCGATATCGGATACCGAGTAGAAATGGGCTGAGACAAGGGGTGGTGTGAACGGGGGGATGGGGGTGGGGGGGCAGCATCATTAGAGAGGAGAGGTAATGGCTCTTATTGATTTAGCCCTGCCAGGCCCCCTCACCATTTCATGTTTAAAACAACACTGATCCTCATTACCAAGGCAGCCGCCACCACCCTAAAAAGGAAGAGAGAGGAAAGGGAAGAAGTGAGAGGAAAGGGAAGAGGAAAAGACAGCAATGGCAGGGGAAAGGAGGAAGGAGGAAGGAGGAGGAAGGAAGAGGAGAGCAAAGAGGAGTCTGAGTAAGGAGTAAAAATAGAGACAGGAGGAAAAAAATCTGTGAAAGAAAGTGGGAGCACAGCTTGTGTTGTGCTGTCTTAATGCCTTTAGTTTGAGTGGTATAAGTAATTACCATCACGCTTTAATGCGTGTAATGCAGTATTACTTGTTTAAATCTCCTCCTCCATCCCCTGCAGTGTGTAACAAGGCTAAAGAATTGACTCAAACATAAACTGCAAGGATCTGTCCAATAATTCTCTTTGCTATTATCTTCCTTTGCTGCTAACGCGCAACTCCCTCTCTGCGCAATTGGCCATGGGCAAACACTATCATTACTGCAACAGTGGCATAAGCCCAGCTCCAATAAGTGTGTGTGTGTGTGTGTGTGTGTGTGTGTGTGTGTGTGTGTGTGTGTGTATGTCTCTCTCTCGCTCCCCCTCCCTCTCTCCTTACTCTCTCCTTAAATCCCTCCAAATTTAAGCTTTTATTAGAGGGAGGTAATTGCCAGCTCAAATTGCTCAAAACTCACAACTAGGGGATCAAATATTTTATTTATTTCACAGCCTGTATGTTCTAGTATTCAATGATTCTTGTATTTTTATACTTATTTCCTTGTTAGTGCTGAGTTCTGTTTGTCCATCAAAATACTGTTGAGATGTGTGTGATGGGTTTGTTTAATGGGTACGGAGATTAAAGATTTTCTTTTTAAAACACAGGATGAAATCCTCATCAAATGCTATCACCAAGTCATTTCCTGCCCTTACTAAAATGCCTCTGGGCCAATCATTAACATAGATATGACGTTTTTCCATTTGCCTGAAGCTTGAAAGCAGACATGTTAGCCCTTTGCTAACACGTGTCCCTTGTAAAACTTATGGCTTTTATTATCTTCAGCATTCAAAATAGCACATTTTCATTACTGTAATGCCACATAAAAGAAAAGGAGGGGAAAACCCAAAATCCTTAACACCCATGAAGTCCTGAACATTTTTTGAAAATTTCAGTGTCTTTAGTGCCTTTAGTGTCGCCCCATGCAGGTATATAACCATCAATGTCCAGCAGCAGTGTTACCATGTCAGTTAGTGAGCATGTGATGTTCCTTTCCTGTGCTGTAAACAATGTGTGTATATTCAGTCCAGTAAACAAACAGGTGTAGACAGACAATAGTTCAATGTTTTTCTACATTGATGGTTATCATTTATTGTCCAGCTTACAGTCTTAAACAGAAGTCCCATCTAACAGCAGCACATTCCCTCTTACATCTTACATTTTATGTAAGACCCACCTTCTCAACGAATCAAAAATGACCAGCCTGTAAATGTTACAGTTCACTTAATGATTATCTGTCATCAATATGGTCCCTACCATGTGAATTTATCAGGGGACTTTTTAAAGTGAATGTATCATTTCAAATCTGTGCCTGAATATGAATGTTCTTCAGGCTTCTCTCTCTCTCTCTCTCTCTCTCTCTTTTCACTCTTTCATTTTTCTAACTCATAACTAGTCACTGTGGAAGTCCCTCATTATGCATCAGATCAATTATTCTGCACTGGCTGTGTAACCAAGACGAAGTGAAAGCACAGGGAAAAACTCAGCAGTTCATCCAACAGGCTGATGTTGGCATAACATCTATTGATATTCATAACGGCAGATGAAACGAGTTAATTGAAGCTTTCCAATTAGATTTTCTTTTCAGAATATTATGATGTGTGTTTTTGCCTGGATAAAATATATTCTAAAAAGTACCACATCAGCTCCAGCTTTTTTTTATTTTTGCCTTTCTTCCTCCCTCACTGACAGCAGAGGAGTCAGTTATCCCCCTACTCTTGCAGTCACCCTGGGTTTCTCTCTGATGCCCTCAGACTCTGGCCTTGTTCCCTGACAGCAAACAATCAGTCGTCACTTCCCTCTCCCTTTCAATTATTGGTCCTTTCTTACACTCAGTATCCCCTATACAGGCCTGTTAACGGGGCAGAGGAGGAGGAGAAAAGGCAGAGTAAATTGAAGAGGTCGAGCCCGGAGGGGATAATCCTTGTTCAGCAGTGTGTTGAGGGTCAACTCTTTGCATCCTGTATGGTAACGAGCATAGCATGAGAAGGAGAGAAAAGAGAGAGTGATTATTCTGATTAGCTATGCATTCTTCTATCCATCTAATAATCCAATGCAAGGCTTGCCATGCACACACACACTCTCACTCTCACACACACACACTCTCACATAAAGCCTGAACCAGCCACCCATCAGATCCTGAGATAAGCCAGCTAAAGGGCAGAGTGTCCACAAAGCAGAACGCACACAGAAAATCATCTGCAGACTGACATGTCACTCCTCGTCTCCTGACCTTACAGATAAACCATCAACTCAGCCACGTCCTGAAAAGCCATCATGGCCCTGAAGCCACAACACTGCTTAAACACCATACTGTGGGTGAATACGATGTTAACTTTGATAAATAGTTATTTTCCACAAAGGGTCTAAGTCTTTGCATTCCCATCTCTTAGATGTGCAGTCTCCATTACCCCCTCAGTGTTTGTGTGGTTACCAGTGGAGACGTTCCACAAAATGCCTCTATTGATGGTAGTCAAGTCAATGGCATCCTTGCAGTAGTCATCCACAGTCAATTATCTCACAGAAAGGGGGGTTATCTCAGAGATAGTCTGAGCTGCAGCTGGCAGGGAGCCCAGAGTGTCTGTGAGGCATGACTGTCAGTCCTGAATGAGCTCCTTTTGGGGAAATAATAGGAATTCAAATATTGGGTCAGTCTGCAATGGAATGAGCTGAGAAACTGAGGTCAAGGCAGTAGAAAAAAAAATCGTTTTTCCAGATAAAATCCAAACCTAACTTCACATCTTCAGTTTGATTACAATAATTTACCTTCGATTATCCAGATGAGATATAATCTGAAGTTTTAGTTGAGTAAATTTGAACATACAAGTAGTTGCTGTGTTCCTTGCTGTAATGTTTTCAAGTTGATGATATATCTGAGGGCTCGTCATACTTTGAATGTCATTTAATGCTCTGGACATATTATGATGTGGGGATAACACAGATTATTAACTTATGTGTTTCAAGGAATTTCCTCTTTTTTCACACACACCAAAGCTTGCGTTTCTGCTACACTTGATGAGTTACCAAAAAAAACATACTCCATGGAATAAATGGTCTTTCATTACATCACAAAGCAATCTGCAGAGTGACCTTTTTTTCCTTTTGAAGATATTTCTGGGCCATTTGTGCCTTTTTATTGTATTACACATTAAAAAGAAACAGGAATCGTGGGAGAAAAGAGTGATGGGTTTGAATTCCGGCAAATGCAGGGGATCAACCTCTAACCAAGGATGGCCATGATGAAGACTATAGCCTGTGCACATGGATTGCAAGATGTATCCATTGGTGTTAAACTGGTGCCACTAACTTTACATCACTTTTTATCTCCAAGCATTTAAACCTGAGATGCATGACCATCATATCAGCATATTGCATGATCAGTCATCATCATCATCATCAATCAGTGAATTGTTTCATTGATTGCTGGGGTCGCATGAATGTCTGTCAGAATCCACTTGAGTCTATCCAACAGTGGGTCAAGCATTTTTCTCAAAGCTAGATGTATCATCTTTGAACCATAGATGTGTGTACAAAATCGTTTGCCAGTCAGATTGATTGATTGATGTTGAGATATTTCACTGGATGGAGTAAAACCTATAGCAATTGGGGGGGGAATAGTCAAGTACATGCCAAAGACATCTAAATTGGGGTATTTGATCTCTATGGATACTTGCAAAAAGTCATGTAAATCTGTCTTAACTTGTAGCGATATGGACCAGAGTGGTTGACTGACCAACAAACATTGCCATCGATTAAACAGTGCTGACCAAGTGTCCAAAAAGTGATAGCTCCACAAGTGAGTACAATAGATCTATATAACCAAGAACTGATGTTGTGAATTTTACAACGTAAATTGTCGTACTAGTCTATCAAGGCCCCTTTTTAAAAATAAAAACTGAATTGGCTTTTTTGCAACCCTTGTCCAAACCCTTCTGGCAATTCTAACCCACAGGTAACCATAAACGTCTCCTGAAACATGAAGCAATAGCTGATCTTTTTCATGTTCTATTACCTGTAAGACAGTCTATCTCACCCCTTATACACTTTATAGTGTTGCACTCTTTGCAAGGTTGTGAGCTTTTTCATTTACTGGGTCATTTGATCTATGCTCCCATTTGGGGATCCCTTGTTTGTTGATCTAGTTTGTGTTCACGTCATCACAACCATAGTCAATTAATTAACTTAGTTAATTCAATTAAAAAGAAATGATTCTTCTTAGAGACTATAACACTGTGGATACAAAGTAATGATAATCAAATGTCGTTCTTTGAGAGATTTTTTGAAATGGACAAAATAGACAGGCCTTCAAAAAAATTATAATAAGCTCGATAAAAGAGAGTGCAAGTGAAACAATATGAATACATCTCATCTAAAACCACCCAGGAGATTGTAGCTAGCATGTGTTAATTGAGCACTACAATAAATAAGCACGCATCAGATGAGACCCTCTCCATTCAGGCGTTGATCAGCTGTGGGAGAGTGATGAGAATCGACTGAGAGTCTCAATTTCCAATAGCAATCACAGTGTGACGTCGCTTTCTCTAATTAGGACTGTCGAGAAGGAGGGATGAATCCAGAGGGAACTGCTGTTGCTTTGAATAAGTTGTTGTCTGCTTAAATAGTTTATTTCTTTCCTTCTCTGACCTGTGAATGATACAGACACTTAAAAGCTCACAAATACATCTTGGAAGCAGCTAGTGTCCACTGCTGGGTAAATTGCATACCACATGTTACTTTCAAACAACTCATTTATTTGCTTGACTTCTAACTATTATGCTTCATGAGTAGAAGCCATCCATGAAACTTCAATGTGTTCTGACAATAAAAGGAAGCAGTGTGTTTAGAAATGACTTGCAAGCGACATATAATAAAAGAAGATAGTTGTGTGTTTGACTGCATGAAAACATGACATATACTGTATATTCCATTAACGTGCAGTTATGAATTATTTGATGTATTTTGATAAAACTTGCTTCATGTATTCAGGGTAACCTCAGGGCCGGTGGGTCCGTAAAGGCGAACTAGGCGATTACCTAGAGCAGCACTGTGGTCATGGTGGCAAAAAGTGGACCAGCTCTGCATGATGGAAATTGCAAAGTAACAAATTGCAGTTCCTCCTGCACAGTACGGTATAGGCTAAATGACTTGGTGAGAAATATGAAAATCAATCCGCTCCTACAGCTGCATCCCCGCCTCCCACCCACAGCTTTTAGGAGCCAATGGCAGCCAAGTCTACTGACACTGATTTAGTGTGTCTCAGAGAGTAAACAAAAGCCATGTGAGGATACGTTGATAACGCTGCATGTTTAAACAGCCAGAATGATCTGGATGTGAGTATAAAAAAAATATGATTGATGAAGACAAGAATCAGAAAACAAAGAGTTTCATTTTTAAAATACATTGATCCCGAGAGTGTTAGCAAAGACAACTCAGCTAACCAGACTACGGATAGCACAAAGTCTACTGTTCATTCCCATGGAAGCCATCCCAACGAGTATCTTTTTCTTTACTTTTCATTAAAGACACATCTGATGAGCATTTCCGACACTGCGACAACCACAAACGCATTCAGCTCAAAGTCACCAGTTTACATGCAACTTTTTTAGCGGGTTCATTCGCCTCACAAGAACGCCGCTTTTTTCTCTGAAAAGCTTCCTCCGTTTTAAGCTAGGCTACAATGAAATAGGAGATGTCATGCACTGTCAACAATCTACCTGTACTGACACAGACTATTTAAATATCGGAGTCAGATGAGCCCTTTGCGATGAAAGCTCAACATGTATATCACTGAATGGTAGGCTGTAAAACTCTTTTTTTAAACTCAGTTTCTCTCTATAGTCGTTTAAGGACGCACAAGTGTGTGTATTGTTTTTATGTAACTGTGTATGTCATAAAACTAACGAAGAATAATGCAGGTCACAGCTGCTGGAAGAAATAATGTTTTGTTTCTTGGAGATGTTACACTTTCTAAAAAAAATCTAGTGGCCATCTTCCAAAAAGGCCTCAATAGGTAGTGGAGATGATTATTCCTCCTAGATCTCACAATTAGCTAACAGAAAACTACCTAAGTCCCTTGTTCAAATGGTACATGACTTTCCTTTATAATGTGCCACCAATAAACACAAGATTGAAAAGAGATGAAATGGAATCAAAATAAATAATCCTTTATCTGATTATTTGATTAAGAATTGTCAGTTTTGTATATGTTTCTAGCTGTTTAAGCATTCATGACAAGATTTGTCAAAATAAACACACAAGCAGAGTTTGTCACGGTCCATGAATTGTAACACAAATGGTGATCAGTCTAGTAAAAGGAGATTTAACAGTGACATTGAACAGGTTCAGCCAGGCTGAGCATTCAGTAATAAAGATGTTTTTCTGTTGCTAAAATAGAACAGATGAAAGGGCCTGTAAGGGATACGATGTCAGAGGTACAACTGAAAGCAAAAACTTCACCTGTAGTAGAAGTGGAGAGTCTTGGGGTCAACTCAAATTAAGAAGTAGCCAGTTCCAGATGCTGTGTTCTGCTGTAAACAGATCTTGCAAGCTCTATTAAAAAGTTTATCAAAGAGACCCTTTTAAAAGTAAGTAACTTCCTGCATTACCTGATCGTCAGCAGTGGGGCATCTGTGGATTAGAGGTAGAGCAGGTCATCCTGCATTAGATCTGTTGTTTGATCCAAAGCGCCTTCGATCAGCATGACTATCCACAGAAAAAAATCCACAGGCAAAACTGCTTGTGAAAACATAGCCATTGATGTGATGTATGTGAATGAATAAGCTCATCATGTTGCCTTTAATAGTGTATGGGGGTGAAATTGGCATGCAGTGTGAAGTGATTTAGTGCTGGGAATACTGGAAAGTGCTTTAAGCAATGAATTCCATTTACAATTTAGCCTTTGCTGCTAATTCCATTTCTCAGTTTTGTATTGTTTCCCGTGTCTGCATTGTAAATGACTTCATCACATTTATATAACAATGTAAAACTTAAACAATTACATTGGCAGGTCTTGAGATCACAGAAGAAATTCAGATTTGCCCTAATTCCAAACAGCTGGCTTGATAAACTGACTGTAAAGTCAGCTTCCTGCACACACAGTTCCTTCAAGGCAAAATGCTGTATAGCAGCTGCGTTGTCAGAAAGCACCTTTTGTGTATAACACCTGAAATTAGCTTTGAAATTGCATTAGATTTCAGTGTAGCTATCGTTCCCATGAGTAAAGAGAATAGAGAGGCAGTGCTGCAGTATAAACAACAGAAGGCTGCATTGTGACAGATAATAGCCTGGCTCTTAAGTTTGGAAGTAAATCAAGCATGTATGCTTTGCCACTTCTCCAGGTTTAATAAAGGTTTTGAAAGTGTATCGTTCAATCTGGGTAAAAAAAACATCCTATAAACTTTTCTAGGTTTTAGTTTCAAATAATAGAGAACTTACATTTTGGATTTTTGAATTTATTTTGGATTCTGCAGTCTTTTTGTGGGGATGGGGGGGGTCTTTCTCTCAAATACACACAAATACACACACACTTACACCTAGGCAAATGCCTCTCCTCTCAAACCATTGCTGGATACAGTGATCCAATATCCTGGATAAATAAATTTGCTTTCCTACTTCCTTCCCCCCCTCAGTCCTGTCCCCACACACTCATACACACTCATACACACCACAGGCCTGTGCAAATTGTTAGCACCCGCTGCCTGTAATGTAATATTACAACAATTAGCAATTAGACACCATACAGCATTGCTGCATTAAATTTATGTTTCTGTCTGCGCCTCTTGCAGATGCAATGGTGCCGGGTGTCATTGGGAAATTTTATCACTGCTTAGGTAATAGAATCAGGGAGGAGGAGGGGATGGGGTCTGAGAGATTGTGTTGTCAGGGTTTCCTGACAGACGATCGGAGATTCCCCTCGCAGACCTTTCCCAATCATATCTCCCACTCCCCTCACTCTAGTTCTTTCTCTTCACTTTCAATTTAATTAGCTTAAGTTCACAAATAATATCAGCAAGGCAATTATATACAATTGACATATGATTTAGATAATGATTAAGCTGTGTGTGAGAGTGTGTGTGTGTTTGTATAACAGAACAGAGACAGATATATGTTGATCAAATGGTTCTATCTGAGTTCTTCTTCTCCTGCAGGGCACTGGCTGGTTTTATTTTTGAGGAGGTTTTGAATTTAAAATTGGTCTGACGATGGGTCAGATACAGTACATTTTCTGTAGTATTTAATTTTATGAATGCAAATGTCACTTTGGCTCTGCAAAGAATCCAAACAGGCAAGTTTTCTCTGAGACTCTTCCACTGGTCAAAAGGTCTGTGAGAATGTGTTTTAAGATTAATATTGCCAACATCTGCATCAGTCCCCACATCAGAGACATAAGCAATAGGACTTCCTTGCCCGGAAATCTGACACGATAAGACTTTAGCTAAGGCACATATTTTGAGTCTGATATAATCCATGGTCATAAATGTTTCATGCTCAACCCAACTGAGTAATTATTGGTGATAACTGTGTTATCATTATTCTTATACTTGTGTAGGCATCAGCTAACAAACAAAAACGTCACTGCCATGAACTGTATTGTCTGATTAGCTAAAGAAAACCATTACTAAGTATAAAATCTTACAGAAAGATGGTTTCTTAACGTCACCTGGATGCAAAAACTTAAGACATACGTCATGTTTTTTTTAACGACTGCTTTTTCAAGAGGCTCTTGAAAACTCTGTTTTTTTGGCTCTTATCTTATGTGGAGAAGAAGAAAATGTGTAATTTGGTTTTCAAAGGTGCATCCTTAACTGTGAATGTGATCTGAAACACACAGAAACATCACGTGTGCTTCTTGATGCGAATGTTTAAGATAAGATAATGAAATACCTCTGAAGTGTTTAAAATTATTATTTTTAATAAGTTTTAACAACCGTCATCATAAAATGAAAGTCAAAACCAATGCAAGGGAAAAAGTAGACGAATGGCACCCATGCTGACATTTACCACACAGATATACAGTAAGAGGAGATGTGCTAACCTACATTCAGACACAGTTTCAAACAAACATGTTGACGCTCATACACACACACCCTAGTTGATGCTGGCTTATCCAAATTCCCATTTCAGGGGAGATGATTTCTGCTTGAAGTGCTGTCCATCTTGGGAGAGAAACAAGGAAGGAGATGCATTACAGAGCTACATTCTGATTGATAAACCATGTTTGTGGCTTCCTGAGTCAACCCCATGTGTATATGTGTGTGTATATGTGTGTGTATATGTGTGTGTGTGTGTGTGTGTGTGTGTGTGTGTGTGTGTGTGTGAGTGTGTGTGAGTGTGTGTGTGTGAGTGTGTGTGTGTTTGTGTGTGTGTGTGTGTGTGTGTTTATGTGCCAACAAAGGTAAGATGACTGCAAATGAAAGTCTATTAGAGCCAGCTGATACTGATGGACTCTTGACATGATTGAGTTGTGTGTGTGTGTGTGTGTGTGTGTGTGTGTGTGTGTGTGTGTGTGTGTGCATGTGTGTGCGTGTGTGTGTGTGTCATAGACATAGATGTCATATAGAGTCAAAAGACTTGTCTATTCGCTCTTGAAAAGGCTTCTTTTCCTCCCAGCTGGATTCTCAAAAGTAGGCACCAACATTAAAGAAAAGAGAACGAAAGAAAGATGTAATGGCCTGTGGGAAGAGTCTGGATCTTGAAAATCTTGACATTTATGGGATTGGATCACAAGAAACAGTCTGTGAAATGACTGTATAAACATGGTGAGACACAATTTTATTGGCACACAACAGATTGATTAAAGACACACAAACTCTTACAGTCAGACAGAAGTCAGAAAATGTATTTTTGGTTTGGCCCTATTAGAAATGCAGTGTAATTCAGGAGGACACAGGATACTTCAGCTGCAGGTATTTTGCACACACACACACAAGCTGTTTATAATTCATTAGACACCAGTGGTTTTCTGTTGTCACAATTAACATTTATTGATTCATCAGATGTTTTAAAGCAACCTTGTGTACATAAGCTCAATATTTACTTTGTATTATTGAACATGTGTGGGGAAACATGTTGTGAGACTTCGCTGTGTCTGGGGGTGGAACGAATGAAGTCATTGACACTAGTATCTTGCAGTGAGCAGGGACATTGACCGGAACATCAACTCGTACTTCACCAGCTGTTGGTGACCTGAAAATCAGCATCTCAAGCTACTTTGACCAAGTGCTAAAAGTGAAGGTTTGGGGTGGCAGTAGCTCAGTCTGTAGGGACTTGGGTTGGGAACCGGAGGGTCGCTGGTTCAAGTCCTGGTGCGGTCCAAATCTGGAAGTTGGTCTGGTAGCTTGAGAGGTGCCAGATCACTTCCTGAGTACTGCCGAGGTGTCCTTGAGTAAGGCACTGATCTCCCCCCACCCCCACCATCAGCTCAAGAGCACCTGCTGTGGCATCTCTACAGTGCATGTGCATGTGTATGTGTATATTTCAGCCTATGTGTGTGTTGCATGACTTACAGAGTGTAATAAACTGAAAATTTCCCCATACAGGGATAAATCTCAATCTTGTGAATCAGCCTGAAAAAAAATATAGGACATCGCTGAGCATAACTGGCCACAGCAATTCAGCAGGTTCCTGGTTGGAATCTATCAGTCAGAGTTTGCATGTTTCCCCATGCTAATGTTGGCTCACCCCAACAGAAGTAATGGATTGTTCTATTATCAGGAAACTGTCAAAAAACACATTAAGAAATGACACCAGTGTGTCTGTACTTACATCTTGTGATTTGCACTGACTGAAAATCACAGATGGAGACTAAACAGTTGGTACAAGGTACATCCGCGAAAAGAAATTAAGGAACAACTAAATCATTGAAAGAATGTCTTCACTGGCACAACATTAAGCACATGCACACAACCTTATTAAAATGAATTATCTTCAGCTGAAAAAACAGAGAAAGATAAAAAATCCAGCTGCAGGACAAGACATTCATGAACTTTTTTCTGATATTATTTCTGAGGTCTGAGGGTCGAGCAGAGTCAGTTTTCTTACTCAGTGGGTGATGTTTTTTTAACGAGGCAGTAGCTGTACTTGCTCCTCCACACACTTCCACTTTGAATGTCTGTCAGGCTCTCTCAAAGTTGTGAACGTAGACTTAGGGGTTGGATTAAAAAAAACAGCATTCCAGTTGAATGTTTCCAAAGTCGGAGCCCTTCAGCAGTGAGCTCTCCAGAAATTGAACCAATACAGCCTTCTGTAACTTGAAGCAAAATATGAGTGGTCATGACCCCAGTCTTCATCCATTATGTTTACAAAAGATTTAGATAAGATTAAGTGGTTGGGAAATTGTGTCACCAGAGACCATCATCATATATTCAAGTCTGATCAGGCTTGACATCACAATGCAATACTAGAGCCACTTTCACAATCCAATCAAATGCATTTCATCCCATTTAGTAGTACTTTACTTTGCAGTGCAGTTATGGGCTTTATATGTGGTGTTACCCAAACATCCAGAAATTAAAATAGGTTCAATAGTGGTAAATTCGTTTTTTATTAAATAAATATATATGCAGAATTTATTTTAAATGTTATTTTAAACTACAAAATGGAAAACTGGATTTTTTTTTACACTACTTATGCATAAAATAAAATAAACACATTTCAGCCAATTAGTTGATTTAACACAAGAACATTTTTCAAATTCAACAGTGTTTCATTTTGTATCGGTCACTGTTAAAGACATATTCTGTCAAATAAGCCTTGCACCATTCTGAAGAAGAAATATTTTTAAAAGGATGGAAAAGCTTTTTAATAAGAGCCAAAAATTACACTGAGGGTGTATTCACACCAGGAAAGTCCTTTAGGTCACTCTCTTTGGTCCGGACTGAATAACATTTTTATTTTTAGGTTTGGTGCGGTTCGTTTTCACATTGCACTTTTGGCAAGAGGCCCAGAATTTGTAAACTAAACCACATGTGTGCAAAGATCGTTCAATCATTGGCCAAAAAGGTCTGGGGGGGTTAAGCGGTAATTGCAAAATGAAAGTAAACAAACATGGAGATCTTGCGTGCTGCACTCGTTGTCCTATTGATTTGGTTCATACAGTTACAAACATTT
This sequence comes from Labrus bergylta, assembly GCF_963930695.1. Classification (NCBI taxonomy): domain Eukaryota; kingdom Metazoa; phylum Chordata; class Actinopteri; order Labriformes; family Labridae; genus Labrus; species Labrus bergylta. The sequence continues at coordinate 28,022,602 of NC_089197.1, forward strand.
GAAGAACATTTTGAGCAGCAAGAGTTTTTGATACAACGTCGGTTTTATGATGTGATGCTTATCATTTTGCAACGACGAAGACGTGCTGCAAGAAGGCTGCGGAGGAGAGCTCTAATGCATCTAACAACTACACTGTGCTGTTTACCAAACAATTATTTCCCATAATGCGCTTTGCAACGGGAGCCTGTTACGTTAAAAAAGGCGTAAGAAATTAGAACTGGGTCGGACTGAGGTCCGGTCGCTTTCTCATCTCAAACGAACCGTACCAGGGTTTGTTTAGAAGCGAACCGAGACCACGTCTTCGGCTGGGTCTCACTTCAGTTGTTTGCTGTGCACCCGAGTTCGATGGTTTGTATTCACATCTGCCCAAAAGATCTGCACGAGGGATTTAGTTCGTTTCAAGCAAACTAAACAAGGTAGGTGTGAATACACCCTGAATATCGATCATGATTCAAGCTCTAAAAAAAAAAACACTTTCTGATAATGCAGCATAATGACATCGTCTGTTTGACCGTCTTTAGCTTGTGAAGGCCTGCCTCCTTTAAACTCGTCATCCCAGATTGAAATGAAGCATTTCTATTGGAAAAATCAAGTCTCAATTTAAAACCAACCTTATAATGATGATTTATTTTATTTATTGATTTATTTTGATTTATTTTATTTTATCATCCAATCAGACATCAGAAAGTCAATAAAAGGAGATACTTTGTACAAAGAATTCCAAAGTGATCTTTTACAGAAGTACAAAGTTGACAGGATGTTTTTGCAGCCCATGCTGCAGCTGTCAAAGCTCCTTCTTCAGTCATAACTGTATTCAACGTCTTTAACCTCAGGACCTTGGACACAGTTCAAACATACCAGCAACAGCAGTAGAGCAGAACAACGGGTAGGAATGAGGGGGAAGCTAAGACTGGGAAGAGATAAAGGTTAAGAAGATAAAGGATATGGTGAGAGAAACCAGTGGAGTAGACCGAGACAGACAGAGAGAGAGTCATACAAGCTGCCATGTTTGGCTTCAGTCAAGAGAATCACAAAACAGAGAATCAATAGTGACCCAGGCAGCCAAATAATGGCGATCTTACAGAGCAAAGATTACTTCACTAAAGGAAGGAAAACAGGACATTTTGTATGCATTGACCAGGTGTTGGAAGGATAGATGGAATGGTTGGGCAAAAATATGAAAAGCAACTTAGCATCTTCCTGAACTTGGAATATCAAGCCAATACAGAAGTGTCAAAAACTGCAGCTCCATAAACGGCCACTTGAGGCTGCCCCTAAAGACGAGCCAACACCTTTAGAGAAAGTTAAATACCCAATCTTATGGCAGAAATAAACCCATTAAAAGGCTGATACAAAAAATGGTTTTGGACTCTATAGCTTCCCAATTCATAGTTTTTATACTTCCCTATTTATATCAGGATTGATGTAGCTTTCACTGCTGAGAGGACATCAGGAGAAATACCGAGGACAGATTATTTTAAGAAACCCCATTTTTTTCATTCACCAGCCACTTGCTCGCCCTATGAAGACCTCTGCAGCCAAGTAGTGAGGTCACAGTCTCTATTAGTTTGGACTTTTTAGTCCAGCTTCAAACCATTTCATTGAGGGTGAAATTAGAGTTATCTGATGGAATTCCTTCAGAATTTGTTGACTGTGTGGATTGTTTACCATCAGTTTCCTTAAGCCTTGGCCTCAAATTTAAAGCAAGAGTTTCGTTAATAAGTAAATACTGTCCTGATAGATGATACTATAACTTGCACTTTTAAGACGAGTAATAGTTTTGAGAAATTGAGCTCCTTATTTTTGGAATTTGAAACATGAAACTTTATCTTCACATCCATTAGATGCTCACACTGAAATATAGATTTCTATATCACCAGTCATTTAAGTCTCATCCTTTCCACTAGTTTATCCCACTCTGCTGAAACCACCCAGTGAATGAAAAGAAGTGTGCACTCAGCTCCTTCTTTAAAGGTCGCTTGTAAAAAAAAAATGTGCGACTGACAGTAATGGCTACACTGGGATTGGATCTCCCAGTAGTGCTGCTAATTTCCTCTTCAACCCGACCAAATGTCAGCAGCTTAGGAGCCTGTTTGAGGCTCCTACAGCACTGTGTCAGTTTGTGTTAATGAATGGTGCCTGAAAATTAGCTATGGTATGATAGGGGATTATACTGTATGAGTCTCTAGGTGTGGAGTTACGCTATGCATGCCAATAACAATGACAACATTGTCAGGAAGGCATGGTATTTAAAGTATTCAAATTTTGTTATAAAGCTGGTTATCTTATTTTATTCTCTCTTACAACACTCAGTTTTAAGCTGTTAACAGCAATGAAAAGCTAACAGTTGACAGTCTCAACCACAGACAGCCTTCAAGTGCTCCTCGGAAATGTTGTATTAACATGAATGGCCCTCCAAAGTTGTAAACGAGTAGGAAATTTCGTTGATACCCAAGTTGTGGAGTTTGAGTGATGTTTATGGCCATAAAAATGGGGGAAAGGGAAACACTGTCACAAAGTATGCTAACAAGACAATTTTAGCAATAAAGCTAACTAGCTAAGCAGATATTAGCTAATTATAATGTTATTTCAGCTTGTAAAAAAATGAAAACGTCAACTACATACCTGATGCCCATTCTATGTTCTTCTCTCTGCCGCTGAAGCATAAAAGAGCTTTGTGTTGCTTGTTTCTGGTGATTAAACATCAGCCACGAACAAAACTACTTTACTTCTAGCGTCCATGTTTGCACTTGACTGCATGTATGTCATCATTACAACTGCACACCGGATGTACCATACTTCCGAGCAGCACAAGAAGGCAGCATATGAACACAACTGATTGATGAGCTGGGACGATGACAGCCAACAAACTTCTTACATGCTTTGTTAGAAAAATACATTTTCTAACATATAACATTTTTACCTTTTGTGATTGAGATGACATTTTTTCTAGATACTTAACAGTCTAAGTTTAATAAACACTATTTATGTAGTGTTTTATACTGTAATTGAACAATAACCAGTATTTCAATTGGTGTCAATTGGTGACTCTAAATTGGCCGTAGGTGAGAATGTGAGTGTGTGTGGTTGTCTGTCAGCCCTGTGATTGACTGGTGAACAATCCTGCCCAATGACAGAAGGAATCGGCTCCAGCCCTCCCGAACAGGAAGCGGTATAGATAACGGATTGATTTATATTCACAATATATCGTATATTGTATTGTGCTGTGGAATATTTTGTGTTTTTGTATGACTCCAAAGGTCATGATATTATCTGAGACTGCTATCTTACAGTGGAAATTCCAGCCATTGGGACTGTCAATAAAGAGCAACACTCATAATCAAATACATATTCTGTGTTATAAAGATCTCACAGATATTTCTTATGTCTATGCCATTTCTTTGAAAAATACATTTAGAAGAAATATCACCTGTATCATCTGTGGTTGTAATGCATCTGATGCAATTTCACACGCTATCATACTGACGAGTGCTCATCAAATTTAATTAGACTAATAAGGGACAGCAACATAACACTGAGTAACACCAGTGCTGCCTGGAAACCAGACTGTGACGCACGAGACTGTGAACCTGATCCTGTGATTACATTGGATATTGTTACCTTACATTGAATTTACTGTACATCGGAGATCGCTCTTTCTATAATGTGGGATTCAATTTGGGATTTTTGATCCAGCACTTACACTTAACCGGGACAAGTTAATGTTTTCCACATTATGTCCAAAAAGAGATATAAACAAGGATAGTCGACACAAGAAGGCTTGGATAGAGTATGAAGAAAGACAAAATATTTAACAAAGGAAAATCCAATACAAGGACGGTGTACATAACTGATGTTAGGCAATCAAGTCAGTGAGAAAGGCAGGCTTCTTTGTTGAGCTGGAAGGATATTACTTACCCCCTGCCACCATAACATCTCATCCTCCAAATCCCTCTCTAACACCGGGCAGCCTTCAGCAAATACAGACCTCATGCTGCTTGTTGCCACCTAATCCTTGCACTGTGCTTCATCCTGTGCGCCGGAATACAATCAAGACAACAAAAAGCAAAACGAAGTATAGACACCACTGTGACAAAAACAAAGGGCTCCAAAAAGCACGAGTAAATCCAATCTATACCATCTCTATTGAAAATAATGAAAATACCAAAAACATGTTCTGATCCTTGGAATACATTTTCAGATGCATTCACACCTAAGCTGTGTGGTCCGTTTGAAACCAACGTCTGGTACGAATTGTCGGATAGTTTGTCAGGTTTGGGGTGGTGTGAATGTTCAAATGAACTCTGGTGCGGACCAAAGAACCAAAATCTGGTCTGCTAAAAAAACAGGTCTCAGTTCATTTCCAAATGGACCAGAGTTCAGTCTGCTGTAGGTGAGAACACATTATGGACAAAACAAGGGAAGCAACCAAAATGCAGTGCATTGTGGGTTGAATTTATCCATCTGTAAATAATGTCACATAGGTTAGACGAGCAAGGCTAAGCATTGCTAAAAACACCAACCTTCAGTCCTCCTTACAGGTTAGTGTGGTTACTCATTGCGCCGGTCGATTTGCCAGTTTAAAGGGATACTTCATCCGTTGAAACATGAATCTGTATTGACATTGGGTCATGTATGTAGTAGAAATGTGAACTACATTTTGAAGTTGGTGTCTTCTTGGCAGAGAAAATGCAGAAAGTGTATTTTTGGCTCATGTGGATGAAAGACACCAAATCCCAGAATGCACAGCACCGCAGGCCACTCCCACTAAGGTCCTCTATTTCAGAATCAGAATCAGAAATACTTTATTAATCCCAGAGGGAAATTTGATCGTTACAGTTTCTCCGACATATTACTTTATTTCCATTTTAAAGATGAAAATACTGCCAAACTGTGCTGCACGACAGGATGACATTATTTCACTGTCCTGTTGTTTACTCTCTGGTCATAGTGCAGCATTAGGCTGGATGGCAGAAGCCACTGACCGGAGCTACAGCCCCAACTAGTGGCTACCTCACAAAACATTGGACAGGCTTTAGTGCGCTTGACTAAGTGCAGTTTGTAAGCAAACCGAACCAAATGAAATTGGCAACAATGAAAAACTTCACCCCTGAATCCCACCGAGTCCACCGGACTTCATATGTGAAAGCAACCTCAGTTTGCTACAGAAAGACCTGATTCCCCCACTTCAAACTCAAAACTGTATGAAGTATGTCAAAGTATGCCATGGAAGATAGAATCAGACACAAATGGATAAAATAGATATTATGAATGTCCCAATATTCTTTTTAAATATCAAAAAAAAAAATTACTCTCTTGGAGATCCTCTACAATGCTCTCTACGTGTGAGATGATGTACAGACTGACACCAGTGCATAGAAACAGACAGAAAACTCAACCACAAATGTAAAATAAGACTTAGACAAGGACACACAGGGCAAGTTTTAAGAGAGCGAAATGCCATCTGTAAACCAGCAGGGTTGTTTAAAGTTTCAACCACCTTCACCAAGGAGAAACTTCAATGACAATGACCTCACATTTAGCTCCTTACTTCCGTAGTTTTGGCTCGGTTTGGGAGAGGTGGAGGCTGAGGGATTACGCTCAGGCTGGCGTCTGGCCAGCTTCAGTGTTTGAAGACGTCTTTTGATCAAGGCTACATGTGTTTTTTTTCCTTCACAACATTAATTAGCGCAGCCAGGCCCAGAAGACTCATGGCTGCCATCAGTAGCCTCTTTGGTTAAAACTCTCCATTAGCGTGCAGACATGTTCGCACACACAAACATGCTCCAACAGATTTGTTAAATAAATGAGAGTAGCTTTATAGCGGCCCTCTGTGAGCAGTAAACAGACGTTTACATCGCTATAAAAAAACTGGCAGGATGTTCGGACATGGCAGTGAGCCAGCAGTGTGTTGCAAATAGGCTGGGCCTCGTAACCACGCTTACCTCACCCATGTATTCGTTTGAAATCATGCAAAATACATGTATTCATCTCATTCCCATACTTCATACTGCAGAGTGACTAGAGTACTTCTCTAGCTCCAACTCCCAACATCCTTCAGAGCAATCTGTCATCTTTCCATCCAGCATATCAATAAGTACACTAGAGATGTTCACTCTTTGTCTAATCCAGTTTATTCTTTCTCAGATAAAGAAAAATAATTGGAAAGGGGAAGGAAAAAGTTAAAGAATGGAAACAAAAATATAGAATTTTCCACGTTCATCTTCCTAATTTATGACCACATTACAACCAAAAAAATCAACTCTATACTAAAGTGTAAGTGAAACTTAAACTGGGTTAAATAAGGTTTTCTTTAAGATACAGAATATTCATTCATTATACATGATCCTTTCATTCCTTCCACAGTTCATCAGAAAAACGTTTGGAAAGTCTTTATTTGCTTATCTTAACTTTCAGCTCCTCCTCCCCCCATCCACAGAGAAAGAGAGAGAGAGGGGGAAGAGGGGGGCAGAGAGGGTGACACGAGGAAAAATAGAGCAATCAATAAGGGGAAAGATGAGAGAGAGAGTGTAAAGGAGGAGAATGCACGTGAGCTCATCGTTATAGCTGGAAATGAAAAGATGGGGAACTGAAGGAAGGAGGAGCATTAACGGACAAGAAAAGGAGTGAAAGTCAAACAGTGACATCTTGCATCAAAGCCGGTGGCAAAAAAATACCTTGCAAACACAACTAAGACATTATGAGAAACCTGAACTATAAAGACCATCATTCATCTCTGCTTCAGTCCAAACTCAGCGTGTACAACAATGTTTGATTTCGCCTGCTTATGCTCAATGTAAACAACAGCTGAGCACACAAAACAACAGAAAGGTTTGAGAAAGTGTGTTTATACACAACTATAGTGATCTGCAGAAATGTACAATGTAGACATCTCAGGCCATGACTCATATGCCCCCTTCAATGGACTGCAGGTCCTGTAAATTAGTACTTGTCCAGCACAAATAATCCACATGTTGCCGGAAAAGAGACGCGGACTCCTCTTCCATGGGTGGGCTGTAGAGATTTAGGAGATAAAGACTAAGACAAAAAGAGGAAGACAGAGAAAATCTGCAACAAATCACATCACAATTTTGAAGACAGATCTGTGTGCAAACCTTAGACTCCCAGCTTAATCCAACCAGCATAAAGTCTTTCAGTCAGACTTGCACCAAAAGTCCTTAATTTGGATTTATGTTGTCTCCCCAGTTTCATTTGTCCTGTTCAGCAAAGAGGGAACACCCTTACAAGAGTAAAACAAAAGAGTAAAAGATTTCCTGTTGAGTAAAATTGAAGGTTCTGTGTTGGAGGAAGGTGGGTTGGAGTTTGATATCCTGATAACCTGAGGTGGATGATGAACAGGTGTCTAAAAGTTTAGGATTAGGGGTAGTGGACAACCTAGGGGTAAGACACTGACTTAAACTGAGGCTGACTAGCTCGGTTTGCTTCACAAAGTCCATGCTGGGCGCCGAATACAAAGCAGCTCTGTCTGATTTTGAGGTAAAGAGCACAGTCTATAAAGAGCGCCAAAGCAGAAGTGTACACACAAAGGGTAAGCATTCCATCCTCCCCTTCCTCTTTGTCATTTGTTGTTTTTCTTTCTTTTTTGAGGTAAAGACTCAGGTCTTAAACTGGCTTCTGGGACAAATACCTTAACAAAGCATTGTATTTTTTATCTTTGTCCTTTTCCCCCTTTCACTTCTCACACTTGTGTAGTCAGGAGGTTCCAAAAAAGTGAAGAAAATGTACATTTCTTTTACTCTTTATTGTTCGTTCATTCCTGGTTTTGGATTTTCCAAAAGGCATCTTAGCAGCAGGGATCTGTTCAAGCCATCAGAGAGCGATAAAAAAAGAAAGAAAGGGAAACAGGTAACAGTGGGATTTAAGAGAGCGAGTAATATTCTAAAGAAATGTTTTATGCCGGGCTTGTATCCAAAAAACCTGCAGAAATCTCGAAAAACAAACCAAAGGGGAAAAATATCAAATCCCTGTAAGTGCTGAGACACCGTTTAAACATGGAGATTCTTCTTAGGAAACAGCTGCTCAGGAGCACTCTTCTCCGATGCGCTGACACGAGCGGCCCACCTTGCGGTCCAGCTTAACCATCTTCAGGACGGCCTCCTGGCGACCGCGGCCAAGGTGGTCAAACAGACAGTCATGCTGCTCCGGGAGCCGATGGAGCATACAAAAGACATAACCTATTGGGAGAAAGGGATGATTCATTTTGTTAGTTTGGTTAAATAGACATTTTACAGCAGCTCTGGTTAAATATGAGAATTATTTGAGCATTTTTGTAACAACTTAAATGTATGTAAAAAAGCATCATATCATATGTGTAATTTAAGATGAATAAACATCTCCTAACATATACATGTCTTTTCAAACGGCCATATTATATGATGATAATATGTATTGCTTTGCAGCCATGCCTTTGTAAAAAGGTCTTGTCAGCAGAGAAGATTCTGCTGGAGTAGACAGCTCCCTCTTTTGACTCCATTCAACCAAAGCAGACAGCCCTCATCCCTCTCATTGACTCTCCGTCTCTGCTGGAGCGCTCTCAACAAAAGGCCCTGCCACTGTAGGAGGCACGATAAGCTCAGAGAAGCTCGTTAGCTCTCATCGTCTTAAATTCCTTCATTAATACACATAATAACACTTCTGGCTTTCAATGCGCAGTGATTAAATGCCCAGTGTGACAGCTGGTTGCTACGCAATTAAAACCTCTATGATAACTCTGCTCATGTTTGGAGTGGAGAGGAGGAAGTTGTGGAATATTTGAGTCGTTTAAAAAGGGATTGACTTCTGAGACACAGCTTGAAAAACCATGGGGGGTATTTAAAATACCTCCAGTAACCGACAACAATAAGAAAAAAAGTCTTCATAAAATTGTAAAAGGTAAGACTGTTTAAAATAGCATATACTTTAAGTACCAAGTGTTAAGCTGCCTAGAAATACTGCACTATACTTTTCAATTCCTTAAATATACAAAATGTTACTAATTCATTTGATACTCTGCAGTTTATGAGGACTAATGTCCATATACATGTTAACACCCACACAGGGCACAACATGTGTAACTGCTGATGCTCATCTGAGGTGAGGACACAAGCAGCGGATAAGAGGACACAACGTCTGTGACCGAAATCACACACTATTCACTATATGGTGAATATGCTGTTTTGCAGTGGTGTCCGAAGTTAGCATTATCATATCCTCTATATGGTAGTCCACTCATTGTATCCCACAATGCTTTGTGAAAAGTGGTAAGTGGCGTTTGACTGAGGTGAAGTAACAGGCAAGAATACCCTCCACATCAGAGGAGAAACCGTTAGATATAATTGGCTTTTTAAGTTCCTGTGCCTTTACTTTATGTCTTTATTACAACTATTCATATAAATGTATTACAGTCTTTGTGTTACAGAATTGAGACAACAATGGAACAGACATTTGCCGGAGCTATCATTTCTCCTCAATTTACCATGTGAAAGCTGTCATGCTTTCAAGTCATTATCAGACCTTCTTGGCTTACACTGAGACATTCTGCAGAACCATTAGAAAAGAAAACTGCAATTACTGCAATAGTCAGAAATCACTGTAATTGCCACCATTTCCCCTTCAGTGTGAAAAAAAGCATGTTTTCATAGTAAGCATTGGACTATTAAGGATGGATGGCCCTTGCATTAAGCAGCGCCTGTTGGAAAATAAGGCAAGTCAATTTCCAATTTAGAAATGATTGTGTGGGTTTAAGCAGATGGTCTTTAAGCAGTGAAGAGCTGTGACTTTTTAAGTACTTTAATTTGTATGCAAACAAGTTGATTAGCAAGCCAAGTATTGGTTTAAACTGCATTAGTGTTTGTGGTAATTGGCTTATGTTTTATGTGCTATGTGAAACATTCAAACTCTCTGAAAGGGTCCCCCAAGGCTAACAAAAGCACTCTGGTCATCGACGTTTCTGTCAACACACCAACACATACACAGAGGCTTAATGCATTTCACTGCACTAGATTTAGTTCACCCAACTATAACCAAGTTAACCAGCATGTTTTTACGTATATTCAAATTTAAACTATCATTTATAACCTAATGCACACCACTGAGGGTTCGTATTTCAACAGCCAGTTAAAGGAGTATAAAAGGATATCTGTATTTGGTCAAATGCATGTTGTGTATCAAACTGTGTGAGTGTGTAGAGTTGTATCATCATACCACAGCGACAAGAACCCAGCTCTTGCTGAACCAGCTCCAGTTTGGTTTGGCAGCTATGGCAGCGTTTGCGGTTGCGCTGTTTAGAGCCACTGCGAGACGAGGAGGAGGAGGATGATGATGATGACGCAGACAAAGATGATGACGATGATGAAGACTCCTCACCCTCTGGCACCTCGCCCACTCTAGCTCGCTTTTCGGGTGAAACATCGCTTTCTGACTCCGAGGCTGCAGACAAACAAAAGTACATGCACACAAAAATTAAGTTTAAATAAAGGCTTCATTTGATGTATTCTATATGCAACACTACAATATGTTGGGGGAGGGTTTCACTTAACTAATTCACACAAACATCCCTCACATTTGGTCATGTCTGCATCTTGGATAGAACTGATGATAGCTCGAACATAAAAAGCCCACTAAATGAAACACATCCTTTGAGATTAATGGTTCTCCTACATTAGATTACATTCAAACCAGCACCTGACACAAGAAGAGCGTGTAGACAGTTCTAGTTGTCGCCTTGAATTTTAACTCAGCTTTTCTCATCAATCCTGCAGACTTTTTCTCTGGCCCGGCCGAATGCTGATCAGTGCTCAATAAATCTCTGAGAACTAGGCCAGGCTGTGCAGCCAGATCCCCCAAGCCTGCCACATTGATCCCTATATATATGTGAGAGTGTGTCTGTACATGTAGAAGTGCATGTTGTGGAAAAAATGTTGCACCCTTGCCTTCCTTTTGTTATCCCGGTAAATCTCTCTAGCCAATTTACACTCGCTAAGAAGTCGAAGTCAGATGCGACTCACCATCAACAACAACAACAACAACAACAAAAAAACACATCGGAAGATAATTACATTTCCAACTGATCTCGGAGTGAAATGTGTCAGAACTGGTAAAGCTTCAATGTATAAAGACTAAAAAATTAGAAAAATGACAGGACCTCATTTGTAGAGATGGTGAGAAGTGAAACGTTTTCAGCCACAGCACACAGTTTAAATGAGGCCAGCTTCTACATGTGTGTGTGCTCACATGATCCAGTCACATAAGACTCAGGATCAACATGTTCACACACCATCTCTGAGCCTTGCCTACTCTGTGTCACATAAGGCTGACAGCACAAATAAGGAAAATACATGCTAGAAAACTAAAAGTCTGCCCAGTTCTACTTATTCTAAACAACAATGCTAATTATATTTTTTTCTTAAATGTCTATAATGAAACACAGCATATTCTTTGTAAATGTGTGCGTACTAAAAACTGATGCAATGTGTCCAATAGTTCTTCCGTCTATAGTTCTTTTGTGTATAATATGCTTAGGTTTTAACTTTGGAAAAGTATTCATTCATTCATGCATTTATTCTAGTAACTGCTTGATTGGCTTTGAAATTCCACCCTCTGGCAGAAATGCTGTATTGCGTCCCAAGTACCCTCCCTTCTGTTGTTTCCACTGGATGTGAAATTAATTTGGCCACGTTGGATCAATGCAATGTCGTAAAAGCTACTGGGTCCTTCAGTCCAATGCTTTAAGTGGACATGATAATGGCAAAGTGCAAAAGACAACACTGGAAAAAGGTGGAGGAACAGCTGAGGCACACCTGATTCAAAGGAGCGTTTTGTGGGAGTGGAGAGTGAACTGAAGACTGTGTCTGTGCTGGATACTTCTGAAAAAGAGAGAGAGAGAGAAGATGGGATTGAAGAAAGGAGAGCACACAAGGACACTAGGTTCTAACTTGTAATAATTGCTGTTATACAAGTAAAAAAAAAAAACATCAGAAGCCCCTAGATATTGATTAAGACCGACCAATACAAAATTAAAACCAATAAATAATTCTGCAATTAAGTTTCTAAAAAACTGTAATAAGGAATATATTCAAACAAAATACATGTAAAAAAAAAAAAGCTGATTAACTTCAATGGATTGACACTAAAGTGAATATGTTGGGTTGCCTGAAAAGGAACATGGTTTATAATACTAACATCCTGAGAACAGAAGTTATTCATGAGTCCTCAGCTGGTTGCCCAGATACAGTTGTACTTGTTTCCACACAGTAGCAGAATAAAAAGGCTGTGCCAGGGGTGTACTGAATCCATTCTATCCTGTAAACTTTTTTTGGTTTTCACAGAGACTATGTAAGATTTCTATAAGGGATAGACCACAGTGTGCATGTGTGCGAACTGCAGTTAGCCAGGAGACATCTGTCTGTGGGTGGTTGGAAAAGAAAGTATCACACACCTGAACCTTTTACTGTTTTTAAAGTGAGTTAAAGTTGGGAATATTACACATTTAACCATTCTAAAGATGCAAGTTAATTCTGCAACTTCTAAAATCTGACATTAATATCATGCCGCTACACAAAATTCAACGTGAAGTGCTGTATTTAAACTTTCTGCTCTGACAGTGACCTGTTTGACCAAAATGAACCACAGCATGCAAAGACGCACTTTTGAGTCAGAGAGAAATAATGTAGGGCTGCAACAACAAATAACATTCTTTATCCATTAACCTGCCATTTATTTTATTGATTATAGGTAACTTTTGTTCCTCCAAAATGTCAAGAAAACATCATGAGAAACTGTGTCAAGCTCTTGGTCATGTCGTCAAATGTCTTTGTTCCTTAAGGTGCTTTTTTTAATGAAAAACAAGAACTAATAGATTTCTTGTGAGCACATCTGAATTCTTCTCAAACAGAGGAGCAGGTTCTTGTGTGCATAAGTCTCCTGCACATGCATTTGCTATCCACTGTGTTGTCCTGTCCTGAATCAGCCTCCACAAATAACCTTGTCACTGTACAGCAATGACCGATGCCCTGGCAATTGTAGGTGTCCCTTTAAAACCTTCACTTCTGAATGGATACCCTTTGCTATTATTCTTTCTATCTGTGCCATGAGGACAAATATAGCCAGGACAGAGGCACTGCAGCTGCTTCTGTTTGCAGAATCTAGTTAAAGTTGTCTTTGGAAACGTGTCATGGATGAAAAGCTACAACACTCTGAAAAGGTTTTGACCTCCAATATGTTGTACATTAAAACACACTGTTAAATTTGCAGAAATACCAAAGAAGCTCTTGCCCCTGCACAATTTGAGCTAGGAAGGAAACTCGATGAGTTATGTATTCACTGCTGTCTTACCGTCCTGAGCAGGTAGAGGTATCGCTCCCGCCTCTCCTGATGAAGGTTCTTCTGATGTGTTAGGCATCGATATCAGCGCCTGACTGATGCTGCTGCTTGTTTCGTTACAGAAGATGTCTGTTTGGCTGCTGCTGGAGCTCGGCATGGCCTTTGGAGTGCAATCACTGTCCGGCTGTTTCTTCTGAATGTCTATGAAAAAAGTCAAATGGTGTGACATATGTGTCTTTGTGTACATGTTAGAAATCAGCTTTGTAGTAATGAACTGTTGTTAACCAAACAAGTGTGTCAATAAGAGGCACAATTTAATTTAAACTGGTACACTGACACAGTTCAATTCAAATCTTATGTTAATGGACAAAGTTCTCTACTTATATCCCAGACACTGATTCTAGGAGAGGACAAGCTTAAGCTGGAGTGAGGGGAAAAATATTATTATGAAACTGGAACTAAAGTTCTGCACTAAAAGTGTTTAAGAAAAAATAGTGAACTAGATATAACAAATACCTCAAATCATCTGTGAAAAGAGTTAGCAAATAGAGAGACATCAACTGCTTTATTGTTTTCCAGGAAATACCTAAAAAATGTAAGTCAATATCCAGTTGGATGAAGACACGGTTAAACAAGTTGTTGTTGAGGAAATGGATTGTTACAGTTTGAAATGCCCTGTCCTTAAAACTAGTTCAGAACCATCTGTACTGTAAACAATGCCTGCTACCCCTGAGATTCTTTCTCAAACTTGTTTGTCTGCCTTTTCTCACTCTGAGGCCTTTTCAAAACAAGTCTTTTAGCACCCCAACCAGCAGCGCTCTATGTTAGACAGGAGATCCCCACACTGAGGGGAAAAAATTAAATCTTACCTGCAAAACATTTTGAGCAGAGATTCATAGTTTTGCTGGACCTGAGGAAAAGAGCAGAGAGGGAAAGTGAGTGTGTAAATCAAATAGTCCAAGTTCCAGGTTGAGTACTTATTTCTCATTTTCAGTCTTGATAGAGAAAAAATAACAGTAATATTCACTGAATTCAGAGCTGTAGTGCAACGAGTATGTCAAGGTCTGAGGAGCAGACGAACAAGGAATCAACTCTACTGGGTTGTAACTTTTGTATCCTTTGACACAGGAATATGAAGTATCAAACTTCCAATTTAAGTATGTTAACAATCTTAAAGCAAACACAGGTATAGAATTGTTCTTTTAATAACAAGGTTTCCAGGAACATTACTCGTGTTGCAAGTCCATGAAATGTGTCAGCAGGAACTTGGATAAACTCAACTTGCTTACTTGTGAACATCAACAATTGCTTAATATAGCTTTCAAAGGAGCTGAATGCTATTTGTATTCTACAAAATGAAGAGAAGGCCTTACTGTTTGAGTTTGTTCTTAAGTCGGTGATTTTCTTGTACATGCTTATTACATCTGTCATTGTTTTACCTATACTTTGGTTATTTTAGTAGTTTAGAAACAAAACAATAGACACAGTTAGGCCTACGAGATGAGGTAAGGGGTGAATGTTCACTTCTTCTGTCACTAGCATTGATTGTGGAGCAGAGTTTAAAATGCTGCTAGGTTGATTTTGCTCAAAAATGTAAAGCCTCCATCCTGTGTGTTGGCACTACACACCGCTGACATGTGAGCAAGAGGAAGAAATGGAGAAAATGACAGACCTCATTAACTTGCCCTCTCTGCCAGCTACAGAAGCTGCTACAAGCTGAATCATTCATGTATTGCAATGGTAAAAAAAATCCCACTGTTACCTCTATATACTTCCCCTACCTAACAGTGGATAACTATCTTTGATGTAATATAGCTGTTGTTAAAGGGATGAGGCCTTACTTATTTCAGCAGCACAACTATTTCACAACAGATGGCTCTAGCTTTCCTCTGAGGGCTCCTCTCATTTCCTCTCCACTCTTCGTCCTTACTGTCTGTGCATCGAGCGTGACGGTCGTTGCTATCAGTCACATTCTATTTATTTTGGGTGCTTGGTTGCACACCTTTGTCCTCATTTCTAAATGTAGGGTCAGCTGCAGTCAACCTGAGGAGTGTCTGTCAGTCTGCTGCTGTGTGCTCGAGGGCATCAAAAGAGCAAGGAGGAAGAGGGAAGTAAGACAGAGGAGAAAGCACATCATCAGACACAGGCAGGGAGGGAAGCTGATACTGGGTAAACAACCGGTCATATCCTGTTGTCAGCCTTATTTCAGAAGTAATCAAATCACTGATTAATTAAGGAACTAAAAGGGGTGAGGAAGGGTGAGAAAAATACATGCAGGAAAGAAAGTGCATGCTTGTTCAGGCGGGTGACTTCTGAAAAGACACAATCAGTCTATTTCATAGCTTGCCCACTGCTGTTACTAATGAGAACATCTGATTAGAACAGACAGGAAGATAGGCTCCATCGCCTTAGTGATGCATTTTTAGGGACATGAGCAGTTAAATTAAAAATGACTTCACAGAGAGTCAGAAGTCTTTCAACAGTAGATACTTTCACAGAAACTTGGTCAGCCACAAATGCTGTTGAATTAGTTGTACGACAATGGTTTATCAATGAGGAGGAAAGCAACAGAGAAGAGTTCAGCTGGGGTTAATGATTTCAATGATGAGAATATAATTATGTCTTTGCACCTGAACATGTTCAGTAGTTCCACTTCTATCTTTACAGGTGTGTCAGATGGAACTACACTATAAGAGCATCATGAGACTGTTCAGTTTGTCCACCAAGGATTCACATTGTGTTCAAACACATACAGCTAAGTTAACATTGAATATGAACATGCAGGTTACTATTTTGTTTTCAACTTGCAAGAAAAGCCGAAGCAGAACATTGAGCTGAACAATGTCATAACACACAAGTTAGCAGATAAGACAAATCAATTGGAAGTTCGATCCAAAGGCAACTGGACTGGTTGAAGAGTCCAGTTGCCTTTGGATCAAGCTTTGAATTTACCATGACCTATTAGACTGAGAACCTACACAGACAAAAGACAGATAATGCTTTGCAGTTGTCAGAAGTAAAGAAAATTAAGTGTGTCTCTTACAAAGCTGTTACAGAGTGCAACACAGTGTAAGTGTACTTCATTAGTACTAAACCAGACAATGAACTCATGGGTTTGGCATTTTCCCAGTGAAAAGCAGAAATTCTAGAATTAAAATAATTGGGAGCAGCACGCTTGCTAATGTAATTTCTTGGTTATTTATTGCAGGGATTCTGGGATTCATCTTGATTTCTTTACAGTTTTCTATTGTGCTATTAGAAAATACATAATTACAATAGGTTGGCACTGTATTAGTCTGGAGCCTTAACTTGAAGGAAACACAAAACACTGTTATTAGTATAAGGGAGTTTTCACAGGTTTACGTTAAATAACACTAGTCATGTCAGGCTAGGCAGATATAATGAATGCATCGAGATAATGGTATATAGGAACAGACTTTACTACACATTGTAAAGGAAATCGCAGCTATAGTCACATTTATGTCATAAAATATCTGTAACATAAAAGGAAACTAAGGCCATTTTCTTTAACAAATACATCGATGGGACATGGCAGACAAGTCCAAATCAAGCTGCACGTGCACACAACTAACAAAGACCAAGACAAACAATCCACACCTGCAAGGAAAAGGAATGCTACATGCAAAAGAATAACTAGCCTGGAATCTGTTACAACACGATGAAAATAAGCTCCTGTATAAACAGAAACCTTTACTGGATTTAAAAAGTACAAAAAGTACAACAAAAACACATTTTGATCACCAAAACCTAAATCAGGATTATCCTTAATGAAATCTTCAGTACAGTTCTGTATTACCAACTTTGCAGCAAGATCAGCTTTAACAAATGCAGGGAGATCTCTTGATACCAGATTTAGAAAAAGTGACAGGAAGGATTTTTGCAGCCTCCTGTCAAAGATCACTTTGAGACAATCAAGGCCTCTGCTCTCAGGGAGAAATGACAAAAGGAAGTAAACGCATCAATCGCTTTCAAAATGCCAGTTAAAATTATGGTTCACGAGCCACACAGCAGCAATCACAATCCTACATGGTGCCCCTGAATTTGTCTTCAGAACAAAGTTTGAGGCAGAAAGACGAATGTGGAAGTCACATCAGAAGAAAGAGACACATGACAAGCGAGTGCCCTGACACTTTACAAACACCTGAAGGAAGTATGAGTAAGTGTTGTCATACATCATGCTGACAAGTCTGCAGCATACAAAACAACTTACAGGTGACTCCTACCAAGTCTTTTTTTTTTAACCCAAACCCAATGACAAAATGTAATAAAGTCCAAGGTCCCCCACACTATTCACAACAAAGCCTGAAAGCAGATGAAATTAATTATGGGGCTGGACTCTAGATAGGCCTGACCGATAATACGATAATTATCACATTATAATGAGGCCTGGGCGAAAAAAATGATAATGATATCAATATCTGCCATGTCCTTATGTCTGACATCAATGATGTCTATCAAACACAACAAACAACTGATTTAAGTAACATTTTCATATAACATTAAATGTGCCAAGTGTCTGGCTAAATGCAGAGAAGAAAATGAGAAGGGGAGGTTGATTGATGTGAGAGTAGGAAGATTAGAGTAGACAGGACATAATTGACTCCACATCAAAGTTGTGAACTTGCAATTAAAAGGTGCAAAACTCGGGCAAAATGTGTAGGTGTAGTCTGCTGGAAATGTGACATACATCTAAAGAAACACATTAGTGAGGTGGGACCACAGCTTCATTTTTTTTTTTTTTACATCTCTTAACAAAAACAAATTGGTTCCACACTAAGAAGGCAAAGATGAAACCCAGGTGACCTCTGGTATATTGATCTCACTGGCCTGGTAGGGTCCAACACAGCTTATGCACCTTTACAACTTCAGTAAATTTGACAACAATCTACAGTGTCACCTCAGTACTTAACTTGGATCCTTTGAATATTTTTTAGCACCCCAAATACACCCATAACCACAAGGCCTATGTTATTATTATTAGCTTATTCTTAATATCTAATAATAATAATATATAAGGGCAACAAGGTGAGAATGAATTGTTTAAAGAAATACCGGCCCTGTCCATTCAAATTGAGTGCATGTGTAGAATTGTCGACAAGCTCACGATATAGGCTACAAGGTTAATTTAATAACTTGCTATATCAAAACGTGTATTAATAATAATAATAATAGTAGTAGTAGTAGTTGTAGTATTTCAGCCTAAGATGAGCTGTGAAGTACAAACACTTAAGGATAAATAAATCATACTCATGAAGATGAAAAAACTAATACAAAGTGTCACAGTGTGTGCAGCAGTGTGTCATTAGCATTTCCTGCTTAACACCAGTTTGAATTGATAAAACTAACCATTGCTCCAGTTTGTGTTTAACGACCTGTCTGTGTTGTTGTCTGTAAATTAACTTAATACTTTAAAACTAGCCAGGAAATTAACGCTGTCACACCTGTCACATGTTATCCTGCTCTTTACTTCTACATGAGAAGGTTACCGAGGCCAGCTGGTGTTAGCTCGCAGCTAACGCTACAAAACAATGGGGAGGGGGTAATAACAAGAAAAGCAGCTCATCCCTGTTTGAGCTGCTAAAGCTAGTGGCTAACGACTTAGCTAGCTTTTGTCAGATAAAGGAAGCAATTGAAAGCAACACATTTGAGGATGTTGTTTTTTTTGTTTGTTTTTTGTTGCCTTACCCCCAGAAGCCACAGGGGCAGCGCGGGGGAACCACGTTAACGTTACTCGGAGGCTTGCTGCCCTCGCTCCCCGTGTCCCCCATGTCGGTCTTCGGTGTGAGGCTCTCCTCGTAGCAGGTGAATCCGGGGATGGACAGAGGGCCTCGTACTGGCTTTGACAAGTATACAGTCAATATCCCGGACAGACTTCTGCCTGTGACTATTTCACTAGAAAAGAGGCTTTTTGCCGACACGAGCGGCCCCAGACTCCATGAAATTAAAACAGTTCAAAGTTACGTGGAGACATTTAAGCCGTCGAAGCAGCCCACGACGGACGGAGGCACCGGGGAATCCTGGGCCGATCAGCTGGAGAGTGCGGAGCATACCACTTCCAGAGAGGGGGGGGGGGGGGGGGGGATGTGTGAGTAACCCTGGTCAGCCCAAAAGTTAAACCGGTGTTTTTTTGTTCTGGATAAAAAGATACAAAAACACATACAAAGTTATGTTATCTTTTGAATACCATAATGCAATTCAAACTCCGTAAATGGCTCGTTTTAAATGTTTGATTGAGAGGAGTCAACATGGTATGTTCCGTACCAAAGTATCTTCCTACAACACTGTTAAGTATTTTCACCGGTTGCTGTTGGTGGGCCTAAAAGAATAAGTGGGTCTATTTTTCCTCTGCTTTTCACAGCTAAATGCGTTTGCTAAAGTCTGCAGTTGTGCACATGTTCAGATTTAAAAACATTCAAATTTAGGTATTTCTGGGTTTTGTTTTTTTTTGTTTGTTTTTTTTAAAAAGCAGAATTACCGTGAAGAAATGCAATCATTCATGCATACTAATGTTCATTCTTTGTATGAAGAATGATTGAATTCGCCAGCAGGTCAGACTATAGCATCCGTATAGCCAGGATTATAAAATAAATTATGGTGGAATTCTTATTTACTTCAGGTTTCAGGCCAAAATATTGTGTGCTGCCTGGCTCACTTTCAAGAGTGAGTTGTGGCTTACTTTGAGTGCTGTAATACTAATGATGATTGATTATAATAACCCCTGTGCTGTCATACTTCCACAAGTCAAAATGGGTACCTTGAAATGGGTTTGTGTTTTCTGTGCTCATGATAATAACCAATAAGAACACCCACTTGTTTTAGTCATATTGTTTCTTAGTATTTTTATCTTCACTGAGGAACTGTTATCCCCATACGCTCCGTGATGTTCCTCTGTCATGATGTTGCACTTCCTGCATTAAGTTGGTCTTCCTGCTTTCTAGCATGCTGCTGTTTTCTGACAGGGGTGTTGTAACAACAGCCTAATCGCTGGAACGCCAAGCGTATATTGTGTACAGTTCCTGTGTTTTAACGAGTCAAAGGACAAGAACAATTCTAACTGTGAATAGAGCCTGTTGTTACTTTTTGCACAATTTGTTCTCATGGTGAAAAGATACACAAGTATATGGAATGTGGCAATTCAAACTTTAATTGATGTCAAGATTACTGCTGAGAGAAATATGTATTACCAGTTTTTATCCTTTTCGCTTTTTCATTGTAGGCTGGCTGTCAGTATGTCCTTCAGTCTAGTTGTCCAACACTTGTACACTTCTGAACCAAATAACTTGACAACTGTTGGATGAATGGCCTTGAAATTGGACTACTTACTATTGAGTCCCAAGTTGAAGACGTTTAAGTAGTGTTGACCCCTGACAGAATTTCATTTTACAAATATCTCAAACTAACGGTCAAATTCACTTCAGCCATAGTTGATAATAATTCTAAAAGCCTGCCAACATGGTGATGCTAAACTTCAACTTTCAGCATACACATAGGCCTTCTTTATTTTGCCTCATCAGACAGTGGTGTAATAAATGAATTACATTTTGGCTGCACTCATAGATAGATGCTAGTTCTTGGGCCTGTATACCTGCTCACTGGACAGCCTTTATACATCTCAGGAGAAGTGAGGCATCATCATATTTTGGGCAGTAGAGGCTCAGCCTGTAGGGACTTGGGTTGTGAACTGAAGGGTCGCCGGTTCAAGTCCCTCTACGGCCCAAAGTATGGATGTTGGACTGGTTGCTGGAGAGATGCCAGGTCACTTTACGTAGTACTACGGAGGTGTCTTTGAGGAAGCCACCGAACCAACAGCTCTGGCACACTCCCTGTGTAGCACCCACTCTGACATCTCTCCATTAATAAATGTCTACAGGTCCTGTTTGTGCATGTGTGTAATTCGGGGGCTATGTGTGTGAGTGGCATGTTTCTCAGTAACACAGTGTACACCCAATTTCCCCCTTAAGGATTAATGAAGTAAATATAAACAATTTTGATGATTTTAAAAGTCTTCACTTTCCCTGCTTTTATAAATCTACTTGTCAAATGTTAGTTCTTAACCATGGGCCTAACATGTCAACTATTGGAATTACAAGCATACTGAAATTCATTCAACAAAAAGTATGTGCTGCTAATGTCTGCTAGTGCTATAGAGCTAGTGAAAATATTATTTTGTTTGGGAATTAGAAAATGATGCCTAAACATATTGTATATCTTGCTGGTACTGCATGTTTAGAGATTCTGCTGGTCCAAAATTATACATATCGATTGGTCAATTTAATTTGGGGGGTTTATCTTTAAGCATTTCATCCACAAAACCAGTCTGCTACTTGTTCTGACTGAAGTGACAAGAGATTTAATATTTTGCTGTTTGCACTGGCTTCACATTGGGGTTGTTTCATGTTCACAAATATGGATAGTGTTGTCTACTACCAGAGAAGTAGCATCACTGAAATCTGTTTTTCCACCTCAACATGACTTTCAGAAGAATGCAACACTTTACTTTAGTGCCAAGAGGTTTTGATTCCCTAAAGCAAGACCTGCCAAGAAGTTGCTTCTGTCTGCAGGGAAGGACAAGTGGGCCCTGGGTGGCATGAAGATGGATAGCTGATAGTTCATTAGCTAGTTAGGCACAGTATACCACAGAGGATTGCAGAATCTCGTTATTCAGTGCTGCCCATGTTTGTGTGCAGGGGCAAACAATGCTAGAGAAAGTGCTGTTATGCCTCACAGCCTCAATCAAAGCAAACTATCAGTATTTTGCTGTTGATCTATTGCTGTCTATAGATTACATTTCTGATTTGGTACAATGTTTCAGATAAACAGATAATTTAGTGTAAAAAAGCATGGTCATGCCCAGCCCCCTGCAGTGGTTAAGTAGTTGTTGCTTCTCTCCCCACAGCCTGAGTCCAGCCTCAGGCTTGGTTGTCCTCTAGAGATTTGCAGAACAGCACTTCAAAGACAGATCCACTCTCCTTACATACCGTACACCCTCGCCCCCTCCCCTGCTATAAACACAAGAACTTAAGGAATTAATTAGACACTGGATCAAACACGGGTTAGTAAATTCAGCTCACAGAAGAAACCAGGAATGGTGTCATCACATGTTGAGTGTTGTATCCCTTATCATGTGGGGTAACTTTGATATGTATGCAGAAGCTGCTATTTCCTTTCTGATCCAACATGACAGCTTCCATTGGCAGTCGTCTGACCTTGTCTGATTCACTGAGAGATATGGGCAGGGATATTTAGCTGGATTTGCCCCTTTACACAGAGGGACAGGGCTGTAGCCCTGTGAAAGTGCAAGGAGAAATTAGCTTAACACAGCAACCGCTCCTCTGAGGCCTGTTCTTTAAAGAGTGTTTCTGCCATGAGGGCGCCTCCCAAATTAATTTGCTCATGGCTCACATCAAAGAAGAGGAAACTCTGAGAAACATCCGAGAATCTTGTTTATGTTATAGGTGGAAAGGTGGAATAGTTTTGCAGTAAATTTCATTTATGTTTGGGGTAATTCAATATGGTTTAATCAATATCCAAGGTGTTACTTCTACATACTGCAATCTCACACGCTTTCTTATCTTTCATGTCATGTCGCTCCTTAAGTCAAGAAAACACATTTGAAAATTGTGTTTGCAGTTTACTCTGTTAGTGATTTTTTTTTTTTTTTTTACACAAAAAAATTAAATTGCATCTTCTGTTTCTCAGAGGTGGAAACCCTACTTTCATACTCTGAGTTGTGTTGATGTGATGTCTACAGCTAGCTGTCTTCAAAACAAACTTTTAAAACGTACCATAATTTACATGAAATTGTCTATTTAATGGACAAATTGAATGGAAACATTTCAGCTATTGTTAATCTTGTAATTATTTTTACAAGATATTCTCACTTTGAGTGGAAAAGCATTAACCCTTCCTATCAGTGTTTAAATACACTATTGTTTAACTACTATACGTCCCTGAAACACATGGAAAAATACACATACAGGCTTAAAACACATCTTTATGAAAAAACCCTTGCCTTTTAATGTCTCTTACCTTCTTTTGTGCTGTCTTGTGCATTCGTCTGATTTTTTTCTGTTTTCTTACAGCATTTTGCTTTATAACTTAACATCTCAGCACAGTATTTTTCTACCACCATTGCCTTATTTTTGTTTATGAGTGTGTTACATCACCATTCTACCATTGCTCTCTGAATTTTTCCCCATCTTTCTCAGTGATGTTTTCCTTGTCTTGTTTGGTAAATTTCCTTGGGATGAATACAGACCCTGCCAAAAAAATCTCAGAAGCTCCAATGCAGCATTCTAACATCTTTATTTATAGGCACAGATACAAATCACAGCCTGTACTGTACACAATGATTACCTAGCTACACTTGTATTACTCCATGTGTCGATAAAGAGAGTTGATTCATGGACGCTAATATGAGAGGCAGGCTTTCAACAGCATGCCATAGATGGATTGTATGGGAAATCTATGTGAACACATCTGTCCATGAACGAGAGTGTCTCTTATCTATTAATGTCATCCCCTGATAGGCATGCTGAATGTTATTGACTGAAGGACAAGCAACACAGCTTGTAGTTTTGCTCTGAGGGGAATAGAAAATAAAATAGATTACCAAGGTTTGTCAAATAGGTGTGATGGTATAAGAGTACTATTTGAATGATGGTTTTGGTTCTTCTTTGGGACAAAACAATGATATTAACAATCATACAAGATACAAAACAAATGTTGTAGAAGACAGCTGATACAGTCCTTTGAGTATTTTTTCAAGATGAGTCCTCTGACATTCACCGGCAAAACACTTAAGCTAAGTGCAAATGTTTTTTTTGATGTTGTTTTCTACTGTACAGACTCATTGACAGATGTGGAAACAATCTTTGACAAAGAGCTGCAGGATGATAACTTGTCTGTGGAACAGCACTGGTTGGTTGGTGGTAATGTTTGTTAGAAGTACACACTCACAGGACAAACATCAGAGAGAAGCCTGCCAGGCATCCAATGAAAGCTGTTTGCACTCCTTCATTACTCCTTCAAATCTGGCTCATTCTCTACCTAACCTATCTGTAACCTCATTCTCTTTCCATGCCTTCCTCTCTTTCACCAAACACAATTTCTAAATTTGCCAATCTTTTCTTTTGTGCCTCGTCCTCCCTCTTTTTCTGCCTTTCCTTTTCTTTTCTTTTTTATTCCACACACAGTTTGGAGAATGTGAAGTGGAGCCAACCTAGCATTAGGCTGGGGAAGCCAGCACTACCAGCTTCTCCGCCATCTCACTATCTGCTGATCAAAGAGCCGCTAAACAGCCAGAAACTACAGCTAGTCGAAATGCTGGTGCATGCACAGCAACACAATTAGCAGGCTCTGCTTTTTATTTATATATATATATATATATGTGTGTGTGTGTATATTTTTAATTCCAACCCCGATCCCTGACATTTTCACAGACAAACACTGCATGAGTATGTGCATACAAATTTGAAAAGTGCAAACATAAAAATGCAAATAATATATAGTATAGTATTAAAAAATACACACACACACACACACACACACACACACACACACACACACACACACACACACACACACACACACACAACACAAACACAAACACACACACACACACACACACACAAATACAGGTATATATATGTAAATTAAAATGAACTTTAGTTTCACCTGTGAGTGACTGTTCACAATGCCATCAGCCCCTGATCTTTAAGTTGCTCAATTAAAGTTAGTAAAGCGCCTCAACAGGGCGAGGAGGAGAGGGGAGGAGGAAGGAGATCAAAGGGAATACAGAGAAAATCCTGGCAGGAGGAGGCAGAGGAAGGGGGAGTATGTGTATGTGTGAGAGGGTGGGAGTGAATGGCAAGGAAGAAGTTAAACGAGAAGAGAAACTGAACACTTCATGAGAAATGGACGGGATGGCAAAAAGACAAAAAGTCACCCTGATGTTCAGGTTTCTGGTATAATTAATTGCCTCAACAATAAGTAATTTAGAAGTCACTGCAGAAGTCATTTTTGTTGTAAACCCCTCGTAAGCTGGCAGAGTTTGTCAGAGAACAAAGGTCAAATCATGTCATTAAGAATTTATCAGCGGCGGTATCTAACGTCTTGGGCATGGCTCGTCTACACCTGGAAAAGGTTGAAACATGAAGCAAACAAACAAATCCACTTTTCTAGCAGAACTGTGTTTGTGTGTGTGCATTATGTATGTGATGTGGAAGAGAGACAGTAAAAGAAAAGATATCTCAAGGTACCAAATGGTTAGACTTTAAGAAAGAGATTCGGGCTCCTTGAGAAGCACACTGTACGCGGTTGCAGACTTGCAGGTTTTCAAATTTATTGTGAAATACACTTTGCTGGCTAGTCTTTTCTGCGTTTACAGAATCACATTATCATAACCAAAATGAGAAACAAATAAAACATGGAGCTCATCTGTAAAAAATAAAAACTTGGCTAGTAAAGAACTAGCAGGCCTACCTGATGTTTCGTCAATGTCATTTTATGTATTTCATTGTAATAAAGTTTAGAAGGGCTGAAGGATATGTGGTCTTTAGATTTAGAGCAAGGTTATGTCCGTTTTTGCAACATGATAGACAACATTTACCGTCTCACACATGAACATTTCAATTCATGAATTAAAAACACACCCTTGTCTTGACATGCCTGTATAGTTTAAAGTTGATAATGTTTGCTAACATTTGCAAACTTCAGATACTGAACTGAAGTACTTTTCCACACATGTTAAGGTTTAATTTCAAGATAATGTAGAGGCATTGCTTCAGAAAGTTGTGGAGTAACATAAGTCTGATGCTAAAGACAGGAGATGTAATCCAGGTTAAACAGGTTTAATTGTAAAAGTTGTTGATTACATCATCACAGGGTAGAAAAACTATGGCTGTTTTTGAAACTGCCTACTGCATACTACTGGTGAATGTAGTACTGCATACTGCCTTCGACAGTAGTATGACTAGCAGTCTATGGTTATTTTTGCAGTATGCCAGGCTGGTTTCTGGTTTTGGAATGCAAAATTTACAACAGCCTGCAGCTGACAAACACTGCTAGAGTGTAGCACCCTCTTACAATGTGAAAAAATCTGACAAGTGCTCCATTTGTATTTTTCAGAATCAAAACACCATCACTGGTGATATCTTTGTGTGGTGTGGTCTGATTGTGATTATTTCCCCTGTTACTACGTTGGTCATTTCGATTCTCTGACCTGGTGCTTTGAATTGTTGGAAACGGTACTAAGACTGGTCTGATGCATACTGTAAATGTTTTCCAAGTAAATACTACATATAGGTATTTTGACATACTACTAGTAGACAGTTTTAAAAACAGCCAAATTGATTCCCTCCCTAGTGCGGCTCTCTCTCTCCCTCTCTCTTTCTCTGCAACTCACCTGCACATGAAGTCACTCAGTCTTTAAAGATAGCATATAGTGTTGTAGTAGGCTACTCAGGATCGGTCTCAGTCTCATGACCACTTTTAAAGGATTCGTCTCAGAATCAAAAGCAATTTTGGTCTTGTCTCTGTCTCAGGCTGGGTGGACTCCAGATTTTAAATCAAGACCACCACTGCTATTTTTCCACATCATTACTGTGATTAGAAAAGAAAATGCCCCGTTCTAAAACAATGAATAACTTTAATTCATTTGTTGTTTGATGTTTCCCCCAGTTACTCGGGCAACCTTCCTGGTGTTACAATCTAAGTTAGTTACCTGCCCCTGGCACACAACGATGGAGACGATTGGAGGAGAGGCACCTGAACAAACTCAAATCCTGAGTATTCAATATTACCAAAAATACTGATTCGGGACTGATTTAAAAAAACGTTTTATTTTAACTTTCAGTAAATAAGCACAAGATCTAACTTCTGGCAGCACACATAGAAAGACAAACAAGCATTCATGATGGCTGAAAGGCTGTCAAAAATCGTTGAATAAAGAGACACTACTTGTGAGAGAACAGTCATTTGAAACATAATCATTCAAACTAGGAGCATTTTTTCATTATGTTCTTAACACTCAAGGCAATGCTTGGACATTTCTGGGAGTGATGCCAGGTGTGGGTGAGCCACAAATCTGGGGAACATGTCTGTTAAAAATGGATGTGGATGCTCTACTGTAAAAGGATCACAGTGAACGTGAAAATGGCTCAGGCTCACTTCACCCTCTCTGCTTGTTCAAGTGTGCCCTCCAATGGAGGAAAACGGGTCATGTTGACAAAACAGTCTCCTCTGCTGGATATTGAAGTGCTACTTACTCCCACCTGTGTTTGGAAAATGTAAAAAAAAATGTTGCCGTGATTTAATTTTGTCTGCCCCTGGATGCCATAATCAGTGAGCTGAGTGCATTTAACGTTTGATTACGCTCACTTCCGACCATTTAATCTGGTTTAATATCAAAAATATTCATTCAGGCAAACCAGATAAAAGGTAAGTCAAATGTCAATGATGTCATGTAAAGCAAAACCTTTTCTGATTGAAATCACATATCACCTTGTGTTCTTTGTTGTAACATTATTTCTGATAACTCAAAAACAATCAGAACAGGCGTGGTTTTGATTTGTAGCATGTGTTCATTAGTGAAACCTTACATGCAATTTTTGTAAAGGTCGCTGAATGATTGCGAGGTTCTAATCCAAATGCTAATTCAGTGACTGATTGGAAAATTGGAGTAATATGATGATAATGATATGCAGATGAGTTCTCATCAGAGTCGTCTTCATTAATGAGATGATATTTGAGCGTACTGTACATGCCTGAGTGTGTGCGCCTTATACAATTGAACAAAGTGCATGTGTGAATGTTAGAGCTCACATTTGCTTTCATCGGAATATTTAGCATATTAATGTTCAATCAATCCACCAATGCACTTGTGCAAAGTTTGATTAAGACATGTTACATTGGTAATAAACAGACCGAGGCATCTGCACTTGATTATATGTCACACACTGATTTTATCGTCTTTCAGGAAACGAATATATTTTGGACATACATTTAAAAAAACTGATGCATGATCATGATTCTATGATCTTTTGTTTGTTAGGAGTGTGACGCAGGTAAAGCATCTAGGTACCTAATGCACTTTTGATTATGTCTCTCTGGCAGAGTGATTAGAGTCAATTTTTAATCTCCTATTGTCCTGTGGGGAGGATGAGTTTGTTTCCTATGGGTGCTGCGGTTTCTCTTCCCTCTACCAAAATATGCTGGTTAATTGGTTGACCCAAAAGCACTAAAGAGTCCGGAGAGAGCAGTAACTGCTGGAAGATCAGCAGGGATCCAAAACAATCTTACATGCCCTGTTTTTTTTTGCTTATTTTATGCACTTGTACTTTTCTAAATCTTTTATTAATTTCTGCTGCAGTTTTAATACACAAGTATTATAGATCTTTATGTTATCAAAGCAGGGGGGGGGGGGGGGAACAAAACAAGCATGTTTATAAAGCACTTCAAAGTCTTTTTGACACCATTTTTTTCTCCAGGCACACATTCACGACCCACAGAAAACAGCTCTGAGGCCCACTTTTGGGTCCCGACCCACCAGGTGAGAACCACTGATCCATATAGTAACTTTATCTCAACAAGCTGCCAGGGTGAACTGCTGTTAAACTCACTGTAGCATTCATATAGTAATCCTTCACATAATGATCAATAGATGATTTAACTGCAGAACGTTGGTACATTTTACATTACTCTGCATTTTTACAATGTTGTATTTTTACATGTTGCACTCTAAAACTGATTCAAATTTAAAAGAAAATGTCGAGAAAGATTTGTGTACATTGGACAGATGACAATGTCGGTCAATGTAACACAGTTTGTATGCAGCTGATCAACTTAGCAGGCTTTTATTCATCGTGACATTGAAGTAAACTGTTTATCAGCCTGATACATCAGCAGCAGATAAATGATGCCTCACTGTCAAGCACACTTATTTATAAAATACACACATAGGTGAAAAATAAAACACATCACTTTTGTCTGCTATGTCATTGGTTTTACTTTGGACCTCTGCACATGAAGACATGTAATTTACAACTACAAAAAAATTCACTTGACTCTTTTATGCAATGCTAATAAATCCCAGAACAGTAATGACACTAAATTGAGGGATGGTCTTGCATCATCTCAAAAGCACTTCAGCACAGAGACACAACTTCTTTTTGAAAGTCCTGAGCAGCTTTACTTCTTTCTTTGCAGGACTGAAATGAAAAATGTTGTTTCTTTCATTAAAGAGTGATGAAACAGAATGTAACTGCTCGTCTCTACTCTAAATTTCAGAAATCGACAAAATATAGTAGTAGGCGTTCTGATGTAAGCGAGGGCATTATGTTATGTTACAGTTATGTGTGCTGAATCATAACTCAGTCTTCAGGTCGGCCACTGGCGGAGAAGTCCTGCATTATTTCAACATGTATTCCGTCTTTCTGTTCAGTTGATTCTGCAGACTCACACCATCTTTTTGACAAAAGCACCAAGCAAATCTAGACAGAGCCAAACACAACAGACTTCACAACCAACATGCTGAATCTCTGCACAGTTCCAGCCTCATTTGGCAGAGGCTACTGAGCATCTTCTCTACAAATGTCTTTTCAGTGCAGCCAGTGCTGATTTACTGCTGCCTCCTCCTTGGCACAGTAACACTCTGTATGGAGAAACCATACCACTAGAGGGCGACAAACAAGAACAAATGCATTTGTAATACAGTCCTATGTTCTTTATGCATATGTATACTCCTTTAACCATGCAAGCTAAGGTGGTTAACAGCACATCATTTTGACAAAAGCACATGCACCCTATCTTTTCTTTCAGTCTAATATTACAACGACCTCAAAGGATATTGATTACAATAACAATAAGGAATCTATTGGGTTGGTGAAAATACATCCATTACTACATAATATAGTAAAAGTATTAATGGTAAGACAGGATATTTACAGCAGTCTGTCAATGCCATTCCAGTCTATCTAACAGCTCTGTACTGCCATCTGGTGGACATTTGGGGTAAAAGGGAAAGACAAACACTAATTTTAATATAATAATGAACACAATCAAAATCGGCATCTTTTTTCATTACAAATGTCTAGAAGTTCTTTGATGTAGACATCACACAGAGTCCATAAATTCATTATTTTTAAAAAAGGAAATCGCCCACACGACCTAAAATACATGATATATTTAATATCTAGATATGTTCAACACCATCAAACACAATGTAGCACCGACCAAGTATATTCCAGTGTGAAAGACAGGAGTGAGAACATTACAAATGTGCAGGCACACAGTTTAAAGAAACGTGTTGTCAATGTTTGTCAGTATTTCTGTTTACAGCCACAGGAGCACATAAATAAACATGTTTCCACATGATGCTGCAGAATCTGCTCATGTCTTATGTTGCATTTAAAATGCTAACCATTTCCCCTAGCTCACATGCAGATGCATGCATATCCAAGTCCTCTAGACCAACCACATCCCATGATCTTTGGATAAAGTATATTTCACAAAACTAAATATAGTAATCTAATGTGTCTAGTGTGTCTAATGCAAACATGCTGGTTAGATCAATAAAAAAAGTGTATCTCAAAAAAGGCCTACCTAACATTCTGTGTTTTATTTTGGTACCTTCACATCACAGGAAGGGTTTTGATAAGTAAGCAATTTATTTCTTTTTGAAGGAAAGACATCTTCTAAACCTTACATTCACACTCCTATGTTCATTTTATAAACAGCAGAGCTGCTCCTATAGGGCACACTCTGAAAACACTCATCCTTTCTTCTTCTTCTGTGAACCCACAAGACAAATGATTTCATCCACCACCTGTACAGGGGCTCAACAACCCAGTGCATCACGTTTAACTTTTATATATGCAGCTTTTCAACAGAGTAGAGCTCTGATGTTTGGCTTGATCCAGTCTGGGCACCAAATTTCTAACCCCCTTTTTTTAAAACAAGACCTGGTTGTCAGAACGGTGGCTTCTCATTCGGTTTAATCCGGAGGAACTACCTCCAGCAGCAGCTGGAGATGCATGGTGATGGGACCTAGAAGGGCATGGAGGTCAACAGCCACATTAGTAGAATTCACAGACAGCTCAACACAACAGAGGACTCTTATTTCTTAAAAAACTCGAAGAGAGAAACTCCAAGTAAAGACAGAAAGGTAAACTCACGCATGATTTTTCTTGCCCATTTGACCTTTAGATGGATGAGAGGGTAGTAGAGGAGTAGTCCACTGAAGATGAAGATAGCACAGTAGAGGTACTCCAGTTCTGGCTTATCAATAATAGGAGCCAAGACTAAGTAGCAGGACACAAGGACTATCAGGCCGGGTATCACAATCGGTACCTTCATGTATGGAAACACACAGTTAAACAGGGACCACTGTGGAATACAAACTTGTAGCATAATTCTGCTCAGGCATACACAAACCCAAACAGAACCCCTTTAAAATAGTTCAATATTAATGTCAGACAGTTGAAAGGTTCTCCTGTTCTCTGAGTAATAGTCACTTTCACAAGATCTGAAGCTGCAAGAAAAGATTAAGAGTGGAACTTTCTTTTTCTTTATTTGAGAGCAATAAAAGCAGAATTGGAAGAAAAAGTCAAAAAGTTGAAGACTAAAATTAGCCTTTAAGGGGATTAATCTGATTCTGCCTGGACATTGACAATGATGTTGAGATGAATCATTTTAGTAAATCTTAGCATTGTAGGCCATATTCACTCAAGGGTGAATATTTAGTCACTGGAATGACTAAACTTGTGTCTGTCAAACTAGTTCTCTAAATGTGTGTGTGAGTACGTATTTTCATGAATTGATTCATCTTGATAATTTTGTGGATATATCTTTAAATCTGTCTACCATCTAAGAGTAACTCTTCTCTCAGGTTCAAGGTGTAACCATATCTATGTAAAACATTTCATGGCAGCAGAGTTACATTTGGTTTGGAGCCAACTGTCTGTTGTAAGCAAAGGTTTGCTAAGAATGAAATGTATATGTTTGACATTTACGAGTCAAGCTGAGGTCTTCCTTCTTGCCTTATAGAGATGTACCAAAGTAGCCAAGAATTTGTGGGATGTACCTTCTAGCAGAATACAAGCAACACTGTGAAGATGAAGACTTGGCCATTCTGCCACTTTGCCAATGTTTGTCAATGATTGTGAGATGTTGGTTGGCATGGGTCAGCGATGGTCCGCGCTTTGTCAGCTATATGTGTTATGTTTCTGTGTTGTCTGACCACGGCTGAATAAATCTATGATGATCAACAGTCTGTTTCACGATTTCATAATTGTCCATCTACTACAGAAACAACCCCCACCTAACAGTGTGTAAAGATAAGGCTCAGTAAACAAAGTATCAGAGTTCATAGATCTGTTTGGTCGAAACACTCTTAGATTAAATTAATCCAATTCACAAGCCTCACCTTCACTGGTCTGTGGAGATCCTTCCTGGTGAAGCGCATGACTATGAGAGCCAGTGCTGCCAGTCCATAAAACCCCCATGTAGCAAAGCTGAAGTAGTTTATGAGAGTGTTGATGTCTGCTGGGATAATGTAGCAAATAGCCAACATACCCTAAAACAGAAAGAAACCAAAGAGAGATGGTCATTTATTTTTCAAATAATTTAATAAAAAAAGACTTGCAGTCATTCATTTAGAGAGGGGAAACAATTGGTGACTTGTTAAATATTCAGAAACTCACATTGAATATGAGAGCAGGGGATGGGGTGTAGTGCTTTAGACTAATGTAGGATAAGATTTTCACCATGTGACCCTCTCTGCCAGACACATAGGCCAGCCTGTGAGGAAAGAAAGACAGTAATATGGTCGTTTTGGTATTCTTGTACTGTATTATTAGTTGTACTTATTGATAATATTTCTAGTCATAATTCTTTAGTGCTGTCTCTCGAGGGGCTTCCCTTCTCAATGTATTGTCAGCAGAAAGTTTTACATGTACAGACAGAAAAGAAGTGTATTGGTAAGTGCTTGTTTTTAATATATTGTGTAAATGTTGTCTCTGTTACCTGCCAGCAGTGAAGCAGCTTCCATTGGCAGCTCCAAATGTAGAGAAGACGACAAAGAGAGGAACAACCCAGGAAAGAGGGTAAAGGACTCTGTCACCAAAAGTCTAAAGAAGTACAAATAATCCAGAAAAGACGAGTCAGCAGAGTTAATCAATACTGAGCTGTTCACTAGGTTTCATCTTTATTTCCCTGGATTTACCAAGAAACATTATGTATGCATGTGGGAGATAATAACTGGTTCCTGCATGGCAACTTTTGTTCATTTATTTTTTTATATCAACACAAAGATTGATGGCTCTCATCTTCTCGATTACCATGACAACCTTTTTTTACTTACCACAGCAACGGCCGGAGACTGCAGGAGTTCAGTGGGGGTCATGACACTGAAGTAAGCGATGTTGACCAGCACATAACACACAGACACCAAAGGGATCCCAATGATGATGGCCAGAGGCAAGTTCCTGAGATTAATAGACAAAAAAATATGTTCAAGGGAAAAGCTTGAATATTGAATATTGTAAACGTCTATGCTCTGCCTCATTTATCCGACACATATCATCTATCTAAACACATGTAAAGGACTTTTTGTTATAACACTGTAAAATGCCAAATTTTCAACCCAGTTTAGTTGGACCAATTGCAAAATGACATTGCCATACCTGTATGGGTCTTTCAGCTCTTCTGTAATAAAATTTAGTTGATTCCTGATAAAAAGAAAACAAAAAAAACAACAGGGAAATAAGGAAACAAGAAACACATGTAGAATACTGCCATGAAATAAGAAATACAGACAACTCAGTTTATTTTATCATAGACAATAGTATCTAAAGAATCTCAAAGCTTGATCACTGTCCTTTGCAAAGGAAACACACTGAAATCACAGTCACCAGACATTTAGCTTAGTTTATCTCAGTGCGATCACCATAAGTTGTCCGACTTACGTGGTACCTCAGTCTCTTTGCCATCCAACTGGCCTCTTTGACCTTCAAACAGCCTGAGACTTATGCCTTCAGCTGTGATCATAACATGACTTTAAAATTGAACGGATCACATCAGGCCACCTCTACAGGTTTCACATCTGCCTGAAAAAAGTAACTGGCAGGGAGATTGTAAACCTCCACTTGAGAGATTAGATAAATAAAAAAAGAAACCTCAATAATGCAACAATGTTCTTGCACAATCTCCAAAACTTGAAGAAGTTTAATGAGGTATCAACTCCAGGCTGATAAAGCACATGAGACACAAGCTTCTTATACGCTCAAATCCAGGCACAAGAATGCATCTAACATGCACAAGACCTGAGGGAACATTAAGGTGGAGTTAGTGCCACTCATGGCCCCCCACTAAATAAATCCAATAAATAAAACTATAAACACCAGAAAGAAGAAAAAGCCAATCGTATCATATAACAATAAAAATTAAAGTGAAGGTAAACTGTTACCATCCATCATACGCAAAAAGCCCATTATAAAATGCAAGCCCGATCGCTCCCACAGATAAAGGTGTGCCATCAAATGCATTCGACAGATTCTCAGTTTTTCCTGGAAAAAAAAAAGAAAATATAAAATAGTAAATAAGTTGTTATGATTTAATGTTGTAGGAAAGGACTACCATTAGTTCAAGGATGCCTACCTTGTGCCAGCACAACGATGCCAGCAACCACTATGACTAAAATGATGAAGAGCTTGGCTGCAGTGAAGAAGTTCTGCACATAGCTCGCCAGTTTCACACTCAAACAATTAACAGCTACGATCAACACTGCAAAGACACAAAAGCGTTATCATAATATACAGTCCATATTCAGACAATTACTGAACTCAGAACTGTCCTTCCCCCTGTCAGCATAAACGTCTTTTAATTGATATTTGTTTATCCTCTGTCATGCTGACATGTTGTGATCAGTTATATAATTAGTTTTAGCATAACCCTTCTGATACATTAGTGATTTAAATGGCCTGTTATTACTGGGGCCTCGGACAAACTTTTTTTTATCTTTATAACTTCAGTTGTAATTGACATATCCTCAAATCTGCACATTTGAAGTCAAAACAGTTAGCCAATGGTTTTGCAAGTAGGCAATACTTAAATCCTAACCATAACCCACTATCTCCTACAATTCATGACTGTGCATTTCCTTCATAGAACATAATGTGGTGAAATGCAAAGCACCTCATGTGTAAGGGTAAGCTAGCTCAATAAGGGGAGGCAGCTACTGATGGTGTATCTTTGTTCATCATTAGCAAAGAAGAGGAAGAGGGAGAGAAGCTAGCAGAGGCAAAAGTTGGGGGGCATTGCATGAATGCCATCAGTTTCTAACTTGTTTGTGTCATGTTGTATTATTAACTTTGTGTTAAGTGCTGGAGTGTACAATCGCCGGATTTATTTAAAGCAAGCACACATAGCAGATAGCTAGCTGACCTTGAGATACTTGCTATAGATGCAAACGTATTTTAATCTCATACCCTGACTTTAATTTGTTAGCTAACTGTTGCTTATTTACACATCCAGGAATTGTGGCGCAATGTGGCTCTGTTTTGGCCTGCATCCACTCCTCAGGACAGTGTCTGTCTCTTTAGCTGCTGAATGCTTCTCTTTGTTCCCTATCTCAGTTAAATAAACATCCACATTAAAATAAATGATTGATAAAATAACAGTTTGATAAATTATAGCCTTAGATGGTTTATGGCTCTTAAACCTTGTATCCACTTATTTTCCAGATCCAGAACAAACAGCATTGTTACTGTTCTCACTCACAGACAGGAAAGAAAGAGTTCAGTGGTCAGTCCTATTTTAATACAGAGTTTTGATCCAAACCTTCTACAAGGCAATGACTATGTTACTGCTTAAAGATGACAGTTACACTTACATATTGCTGCTGCTGACAGACACTTGGTGACAATAACAGGAGGAGTACAGCCATGGTAGAAAGGAGTGGAGGCGTATTCTGCAAAGCTCAGCGTGATGATGGCAAAGGCGGAGGGCTTCAGCACCATGACCGTGGTCCAGGAGAAAAGGTAGGCCACAACTGGGCCATAAGCCGCCATCAAATACGAATACTCTGCCCCCGATTTGGTGATCATGGTGCCAAGCTCAGCATAGCACAGTGCTCCTGTGTAGACAAACGTACAAACATGTACAAAAACACACAGAGATAAATGAAGAGCTGCTCTACATTTTTCTTAATATTAAATTTTAACCTAAACCAAAATTAATGCAAAAATAATGAAGCTCTAAAATCAGAGCACACCATTAGACTGTTGAATACTTAAAGGAAGATTTTCTGTAAAATCTTATATTGAGCAGTTTTTAATTCAAAGACAAATTGCAGCTCATTATTCTGAATAATCAAAACTTTGTCATGTGTTGGGGAGAGTATGCGGCAGTTAGTACACTTATCTTTCACACAGCTGACAAACATTAACATTTACCACCCTCATATTAAAGACCTGAGTATCACACCCTGACCCCCTGAAGAGCAGCTTGTCTTCTTTGCATGGCATGTTGTCCAGTGTTCTGCTGGAACATTTTATCATGTTGTTGTTAATATTAAACACATTGAACAGTAAAACAGTCACTGAATGATAGAAAACCATAACTTTCTGCTCTTGTTAGGGCGCTGGTTTCTCCACTGGTACTTTGAGTGTTGTAACTCTGCACAATGTGGCACTTGAGTCAAAGCATTACATGGAAGTTTACAATTTATTCACATGGACAGAGAAGACTAAGCACACACATCAATCTGTGACAATCTGTGCTAGTTTCTGATGTTCTCCCTGGACGAGATGAGCACATATACATGAGAATTTACAAAAGTGTTAAATATGTTAGGGTTAGGTTTAGAATAAAGTATTATATAGAAAGAAATGTATCTTTTGTTTAAGAATCAAGTTCATCCATGAGCAACCCTTTTGGTTAAACTCTGGACTAGTCAGTATGTTTATTTTTATTTTTTTTACATTTTCTTTTATTTAACCACCAAACCCATTGAGATGGAACATCAATTTTTCAAGAGTGTCCTGGCCAAGACAGGCAGCAGCACAATTAACTTAGTTTCAAACAAACAATGAGCAGCCAAACATAGACGAACAAAATCCCAAAACATATCATGGAGAACATCTACAGCCAGATGTATTGGCATCCAAATCATTTAACATTCTTTTAAAAGCATCCAACAAAATCAGCTCGTTAATAATAAACCTTTTTCCCCAGTTCAGCTCAGACTTTTGGAACAGAAATTAAGAGAGGTCCTGGGATTGAAGAGTGTAGTCCCTGTACTCTTCTGACTGATGAAGGTCAGAATGCATGAAGGAAGTAGACCTAAGATTAAGAATACACCAGTGTTTGAGTCTGCATATGGTCAAAGAAGTTCATCCAACACATGCATACAACAAACAGTGATGAGTGAGGGATTTCAAATGAGTGATGAACCTTTCTTTGTTGAATAGGACAAAAATATGCCAGTGAAGGCTGCCAGCTCGTTTTCAGAGACACTGCAGCACAAGAAGACTGTGTCTGAACTTGAATTAAAAAAACAATTCTTGTCAACTTCTCTCCGCTGAAGCAGCCTGTGAGACAGAT
The DNA here is from genome assembly GCF_963930695.1 of Labrus bergylta. Lineage (NCBI taxonomy): Eukaryota > Metazoa > Chordata > Actinopteri > Labriformes > Labridae > Labrus > Labrus bergylta. The sequence goes on from NC_089197.1 coordinate 28,060,543, forward strand.
TCAGGTTAAACATGTTTTATAAACAGCACTAGTGTTGTGCATGTCGGTCAATGCATAAATCTTATCCTTGTTATCTCAAGTCTTACTGTATACATACTACAGCAGACATGCTGCACTCTATAAAGTCCTTCTGTGGACCTTACAATGATGCCTCATAACCTTTGATGATGGACAGAAAAATTAAAATTAACTAAATTCTCTGGTTAAAATCTTTTTAAGTGCAAAATCGTTTCAACTACTCATGTTATCCGAATAGTACTGGCCAGGGTTTTAACTTAATGATTGTAACTTGTTTAAAATTTAAAATTTAAAAGTTCTTTGTTCATTGATCAACTTAAAATTTGCATGAAACAAGTTTGTCTCCATCTCAGTGACGTCAGCGATTGGTTCTTGAAGCTCACTTTTGAAGCTAAACGAATGCGGCGACTACGTTGGAAATACTAACTCCAACTTACTTTCCATGAACCTAGTAACAGACAAAGAGCTGGAACCAAGGCGAGCCTTAAGTCTCCTACAGCTACAACGCGCAGATCAGCCACGCCTCTTTTATGAATAACTCTTAGCCTTAATATCTTCGAAACAGAGTACAGTGTGTGACAATAAAGGCATGAGCTATGCAGACCTAAAAAGTTGTTTTTAGCAAAATATACGTTTGAACTTGGGTTGTGTATGTGACCTCAGGGGCTTTTGGAGCCAGCCTCAAGTGGACCCTTTAGGAACTGTAATTCTTTGCACTTCTATTTTTGCTTCATTTTTTCAACATCAGAGGATGAAACTTGTTCCCCACCAGCAATACTTTGACAAATCAACTGAATTAGTTTGTGAACATGGACAGAAATGGTAATGCTCAGGAAATGTGCTGTTCATTTGATTCCAATGACTTACATTGATGTCAGTAAGATTATTTTAAAGACTAAATAACAGGATAGCAATATTTGACCCATAAACAAATCAACACAGACATAAATCCTGCGGTTATATTTGTGTCCATACCAGCCCAATCTGTGTGTACTGTATGTTTTTAAGTCTTTATCAAAAGACACAATACACATGGCGAGACACAATGCTGAATCCTGCACTTGTTCTCACCCAGAGTGGCTAACACACCACATGCCGCCCAGATGACGAGGCAGGGTCCCACAGCTCCAGAGTACAGCAGAACAGATTTAGGAGAAATGAAGATTCCTGAGCCGATCATTGTCCCCACAATCAGACAGATGCCACTGAACAGACCCACCTGAGCACAAAAAGGAAAGGAAAAAATATGTTATTTCAAAGGTAACATCTGAACTTTGTTGATTTTTGTCTACTGAACTATTGTGAAACACTAGGAGAAGTGTTGTACATCCAGTGACTCATTTCAACATCTTCATTGATTGGTTCAGAGTTCTGTGAGGGTCACATATCCATGTTCACTAAGAGGATGTAATAAACTGATTCTTGGCTCTCCCTTTGATTTTACCCCAATCACCAACATCATGTCAATATGACCTCATACAACAAATACTTTTTTGACCAAAAACATACAAAACTAGTTATCAGGCCTGGCAGTACTTTGTATATACTGCCTGACTAATTGAACCAGAGCTGCTAGCATGGCTTTTGGCTCTTAGGGTCTTGTTGTATCCAATAACCCTAGAAACTGAATGATCCCTTTCATGTGATACTTGGCCATTTTTTACTTACAAGGGTCCTCTGGAGACGTCTGAAATATGTCCCTAAAGCAATGCATATTTACCATGGATTTGATAATGAAAAGTCGTCATAGCTAACCTGATATGACTCCAGAAGTATAGAATACTTTTTGAGAGGAATCTATGTACGGGTGCTGGTTATTAATTGTTATTAATTGCTTAAAATAATAATCCTAACTAATCCAGGGAAACTGTTTCAGTCCATCTAAACTCAATTAGAGGCTTAGGGGGCTTAGGGGGCCTGGACATCACTCAGAGGATCACTGTAGAGTTAACAAGAAGAGACAGTTGGAGTGGTACAACCTGGTACTCAGTTATAGCCCCCGTTAGCATGAAAAGGTACAGCTGGTGGGATCCTACTGGTGTGAACATCTAATGTGAGTTTTTCTCACAGAACCTACAATGAACAAGGTCAGTTAAACAGGTACACATGCACACCTTCCCACATTATACACACATCTTTTTGAAGCACAGTAGCCTTGGCAGGCTGTTGCTCTTCAGTCAGAACATCCCTGATATGACTGCAGGAGCCGTTCTGCGACTCCTTCCTGATGCTGCCTTCATCCATTTCAGGCGGCTGGGTGGATGAGAAAACACAATCACATATTTCATGTTGTATTTACTCTGATTTTAGTTTCATTTTACGTTGTCGACTTATCTTATCTCATCTTCGTAGATGTATCTTTCAAAGTTCATCACAGCACACAAGTCATAATAAAGTTTAAAGGCCAGGAACAGGAAACCCCGTAAAATGCTACCAGCGCTTCCTTCTGATCTAATCATGAGGCTCGCACTAGTAAAACAACAGTTAATTTTTAATCCTGTGAATTTACTGATTGTGGTATTGCTCCAGATCTTCTGCACTCAGAGTTTGACTTTTGTTAATGATTTCACTACTACACTATTATTGCGTCAAATCAGCTGTTTACACACAGCCAAGAATTTGTAATTAGTAATTTTGCAAAGAAAAAGTGTTCAACTTATTTCTTAAACCATGTACAAGAATGTAAAATGTAAGTGTATTCTGGGAGGATTTTTTTCAAGTTAGATGGGAAAACCATAAATTCCAGTGATGCAACTTGTATGAATCATTGTTGGGAGAAAAAAACATCAATTCAATTCCCTTCAAATTCTAACTCAAGAACACGGACCTTTTTCAGACAGACAGACAGACAGACAGATCAGTACACATGATCATTCTGAACTTTAAAAGTGTGTGTTTATACCAAATCCAATGGTGTTAATGCTGGTAATAAAGAGTATTAAACAACTGACATTCCAATGCAATACATATGCCTGAGTGGAAAATTACTTTTACAGCTGGCTGTCCTGTGATTCATAAATTAAGAAATTAAAATATATAGACATAATATCGCCACAAATGTTCACTTACATATGACTGACCAAAAGACCCTCAGTGCTGCGCCATGATCTTTGAATGTTGTTGTTTTTTCCAGCACAGTGATATGAAGCAACAGAAGATACTGAGACAAGTTTAATGGGGGAGAGCAGGAATGTCTGATGCAAAAGAAAACCATGGGCTCCCCAAGACTGATCACACTCCCCCAGTGGGAGGTTCCTTCATCTGATTGGATATTGTGGACAGCACAGGAAGAGAGGGAGGTGAGTAATGACAGGGAGGCAGATTGTGTACAGTTGTTCACTTTTAAAGTTAACACAATCTGAGCTAAAGAGACGTGGAGTTAACCTGATAGTAGAAGAAAATAGAAATGTGATTACTATTTTTTTTAAACAAATTTGAAGCACTCTTCGTGATGGGTTCATGAATATGGAAAATGACTAATAATAATAACAAACTTATATTATTTGACTTAAACAGTATTACATAGAGTTATAGAATATGACTGAGGTTAATGAGTTTTATTTTTTAGCAACTGTCCTGATCAGTCACTTCTTTTGTTGCTAAGGCAACATTCTGATCCCATGAAGATAGTGTGCAGCCTCACAAAGTTGAATGTGTCTGATCTGATATACAAATTATTCATTTTCAACAGAAAAACTGTGAAACACTTTCCCCCCTTTATTGACCTTAGCTTGCCTGATTTCCTTCACAATGCCTCTTTGATAAGGATACATGACACCCCAGCATGAGTGTGTTTTCCCTTCTCTGCCGTTCTCTTGTCTTACGCAGTCTACTTCTCGCTATGTGGTTTAATGACAGAAATATTATCACACTTGCAAAGTGCAGTGCTTGCAGAAGACATGATCGCTGAGAAGAGATGTGCATGCGCTCCGTGTGACCTTGTTTTTCTTAAATATAGAGGGTAGGATAATACTTTATTGATCCCCAGGGGGGAAATTTGGGCATTGCAGCAGCAAGACAGAGAAGTAGGTAACAAAATTCACAGAATAGGTAAGATAAATACAAGTAAAAAATAATGATGGGAGGTATATATAGAAGAATATAAATATTGAGGTGAACTGTACTGGACAATTAGTTATGTGCAAGTTAAAGTGACCAGTGATAATTTAAAGTGACTAATGTGATCAAAAGCTTCAAGTTAAGTAAACAGCAGTGTATATGACAGTATAATAATAACAGTGCAATTAAAAAAAAATAATAATCTAACATTGTATAATATAATATAGTGCAATAAGATACAATATTATGTTATATACTACATACTACTCAATTGGAAATTTTTGCAACAAGAATAAACCTGTCACGCACCCCATGTACAGAGGCTGTAGTCCCCGTCGCAACAGCTGTGGGTTTAAATCCAACCTAGGCCCATTTCTGCATGTCATCCCCTACTCTCTCCTCTCAACTTTTCATGTCTCTCTTCAGCTGTCCTAGCCAATAAAGGAAACAAATGCCCAAAAAGGAACTTTAAAAAGAAAAGAAAAACCTGTTGCAAGTGTTGTATATAATTTTTGTTGTAGCCTACATATTTTTTCTGTCACCAGATCCATACTAATGACCTGTTTCACTTTCCTTTGTTGGTAGCTTTGATCAGACATATAAGAGAGGTCTAAAGTCAAGCATCGTCTGAGTTGGCCCCCTTTATCCCCCCTGGGTCTGCATGAATTTAAGCTCCAGCTTAAGTTGCAGACTATTGTTTCCCCTGAAATGAGAGGGGGTTTGAGAGAAATATGAAAAGAATTTGTGCTTTTGTAAGGACCAATAATAGAAACATATACACTACAATGTGCAACTCTACACTTTAATGTGAATTATTGTCAATGTCTTCTGTCGGAAAACCAGCAAAATGAATTATAACAAAAAAATGAACTTTGGTTTAATTGTTTAGTAGGAGGCCAAATGTTTGCACTATTTTTGATACTGTCAAAGCATTAGAAAGTTTAAACACAGTTTCACACTGTTATGAAAGAGCAAACAGTTATGATATTCTTATGCCACATTCTTGGCATCAAACCCTAAAGGTGACAACAAATTTCTAAAATGTGCAGAAATTGCTTGTATGGGTGTGTGTGTGTGTGTGTGTGTGTGGATGAAAGAGAGAGAGGAGGGGGAGAGAGGGGGGAGATGGCTTCGTACCCACGTGGTCGCCCTTGAGATGGCACACACCTAACAAAGACCTGGAGTGGCTGAGGCTGAGTTAAGTTCGGCCCTACACGATCTGCGAGTGTACAGATCTCTATGTGTGAGTGTGCAGCCTATGTGTGTACTAGCGCAGTGGTGGAGTTAGTCTCCAGATGTGCGTCTACACGGGAATGTGTGTGTGTGTGTGTGTGTGTGTGTGTGTGTGTGTGTGTGTGTGTGTGTGTGTGTGTGTGTGTGTGTGTGTGTGTGTGTGTGTGTGTGTGTGTGTGTGTGTGTGTGTGTGTGTGTGTGTGTGTTAATTAGAGGAGGAGAAAAGAAGGAGAGACATGCGTGCCTGAAGAGTCCGGATCACAGTTCGAATCCCGCGCGCCCCAACTCGGAGTAAATCCCTTCATTCACAGAAACAACCCAATAGCCGAATTCAACGCTAAACACATATTGGACGCAGCGGTCTGAAACAATAATAAGAGTTTTAAACAGATAAAACTCGGGACGCGGCGGTCCAACACAGAGAAAAATTACAGTTTTCGCATCAATCAAACAATTGTTAAAAAAATAAAAATAAAAATAAAAACACTCTGTAAAGCCAATTCTGCCCAGACCTAATGAAGCCTCACTTGTGAGTCCGGTGATGGTGCAGATCTTGTGTCCGTCCTGGTGCAGAGGCGTTTGATGGCAGCGAGGGTCCCTTTCGGCAAGAGAGGCTCCAATGTGTCCTCCATGGAGTGGGGGGGGGGGTCTACCTCAGGTCCCCTCCAATGAGAAGAGAGCGGTTCCGGTCCTCCCCCTTTCTTCATACGTAGGTGTGAAGTATTGCAGGGGATTCTGGGAGTAAGAGTCCATCTATAATCACAGAGATGCAGGCCCAAGTCCATTGTTTGCCTGTCTTCAGCCTGCGTGCGGCCCAACACACTCTTGTTCCTTCAATCCTGCAACTTCTTCAAACCAGGGTCGGTCTTAAAAGACAGGCCCTACAACTACTTTATCTGTTATTTTTTTAATCTTCTTTCCTCTTCATCCCTCTGTATTTTTTTGATCTTAAACAATTTGTAACCTTGTTAAGAAAATCGCTATATAACTTTCGTTTTTTTAAATAAAAGTTTTAAAGCAAAACAATCTTTGAGAAGAGAGACTTGGAGAAATGTTTGAAATTATACCAAGAAAAAACATAGATTGGCGTGGATCATACATGTGTAACGGAGCTAAAATGCACTTTATTTTTGAGTACAGTTTACAATTTATATTTGAGGTTTCATTTATAATTTATTTCTGTTAAGTATTTTTGTTATTTTTGAATTGTGTGGTATCCTACAGCGCCTGTGTCACGTGAGTGACGTAGCGCCGCAGATATTCTTAGTTGAAATAATATTTATTTTGCATGTGTAGGAGCAGAGGTGCAGAAAACTTATGTCCAGAAAGCAAATTGAATGTTCTTTTGTCTTCTGCAGGTATGTTTTTTTGTTGTATTTTCATACTTTCTATTTGGTTTTACAGCCGCATGTTGTCGCTTATTTTGTCCACTAGGTGTCACTGTTTTACCATTTGGTAAAACTGTTTCTCATGGTTTTTACTAAGATTTATTGTTAATATACACTGTAAAACCGAAGTGTTTCAGCCATTTGTAGCAGCTCTTGGTTATAAATATGTACATGTAGTTAAAATACTGTAATGATGATTGTAATGTATTTATATGTAATATAAATGTGTTATGAGCTCTGACAGTGCCGTTTTGCATTGCTGAGGGAGCAGAGGTGCAGAAAACGAATGTGCAGAAAACGAATGTCCAGAAGGCAAATTGGATGTTCTTTTGTCTTCTGCAGGAGAAAATAAAAACTGGAAAACAGTCAAAATCTGGTTTTCTTCACTCCCCTGACCACATCTGTTACATATGCATGCAAAACATATTAATGAATTTTTGCCATATCATAATCAGTGACATAGATTTGAAAGGCAGGGTGTGTATATAAATACAAATCTTGTTAAAAATATGGACAAATACATTTGTTCACTTGTTAACTTGTTTATTATTCTTTATCAGAAATTGCACACCGTTTTTATCTGGTCTTAGGTTTATCGAAGTTGAGCTATAATGTTTCCTTCAGTTAGCTTTTCTTATTAAATACAGTAATAAGTATTTTCAGAATGTGGGAGGTTTCTATGGAGGATGAGACCTGACAAAAGTATAAATAAATAAATGAATAAATGTATAAATAAATAAATGTGGAAATAAATAAATGTAGAAATAAATAAATGTGGAAATAAATAAATGTAGAAATAAATTCAAGACATTTAATTATTTATGTCCCATTTATTTACCAGTTTTTATTTATTTATTCACGCATTTAATTATTTATTTATTTATTCATTCTTTTATTTATTTATTCCAGTATTTATTTATACATTTATTTATTTATACTTTTGTCAGGTCTCGTCCTCCATAGCTATCAACTTGTAAAGTAAAATGCATCAATTTCCTAAAATCTCCAGAGAAAGGTGCAGAGGAATGAAATGCCTGTAGGTGGCGATAGAAGCTGGAGACCGATGAGCGCGTATCCTACCCGCACCACGTCACTTCCGCCAAAACAAATGTCAGACCAACCTGGGTCTGCAACTTTTCAGAGGCATTGAGTGAATTAAGAAACCCCGCTGGTATACTAAAGACAACATGAACACCACACTGAGGCACTGGAAGGAGGCGGCAACTCTTATCTTAGCCGCCGGCCACAGGCTTGGTCCGGGCAGTTTACCGTCGAGGACGCCGCTGACCGCTGCTCCGGGACCGGGTGCACCGCTGACCGCTGCTCCGGGTGCACCGCCGGGCAGCATCGATGGACGGTCACACTTGCCGCACAAGTCCTTCTATGACTACGACGTGTTACTGCTCAAACGAAGCAGTAAAAGCAGATTCATGCCAAATGCTTACGTGTTTCCAGGAGGTATGGTGGACGCCTCGGACTTTTCCAGTGAATGGCTGGACATTTTTAAATCTTTTAGCAACTCTCCTAATTTTGGTTTGAGAAGGGTCAAACAGCCCCCGGAGACCAGACCTCCAATGTTCGCTACAGACCGGCTGAAACTGGGCTCTCCTATCCCCGGGGAGGTCGCCTTCAGGATATGCGCCCTGAGGGAGACGTTTGAGGAGTCCGGCGTGCTCCTGGTCGTGTCTAAACTGGAGGAGAAAAGTCTGCTGAAAAACATTGATGGCAGGTGTGACTCTGATAAAGTACTCCATAACAAAGCGAGCGAGCTAAACAGTAGTGAAGTCACTAAATGGAGGGCCTTGGTGAATGAAAACCCCTCCAACTTCATCAGGATGTGCAGAGAGCTGGAGGTGTTGCCCAACATCTGGGCTTTACATGAGTGGAGCAACTGGCTCACCCCTACAGGGCGACGTGGGGCTAGATTTGACACAGTTTTCTTCATCTGCTGCCTGCAGGAAATCCCATTAACACTGCAAGATGAAAAAGAAATAGTACACTTTAAGGTAAAGCATGAATCAAATCTTTGTATTTAAAGACCACATTTAGAAATGTCACATTTTGACCAAGTGATGTAAAAATGTAATTAATTATAAAACTAATGACTGGAGTATATTGACAAAAAAGTTAATGTTGTTACTATGGGCTGCTCATTTTTTTGTTGTTGCTGAAATTAATGTTTTTTTTAAATCTAATTATGTATGTCTAGTTGTATAGAGAACAAATACTAAACCAGGATTAATACCATTTAGAATTAGTGCCTTCACGTCACACAGTCATTTGTTAAACGTATGATTCAGCCGTCATGTATTATAATGTAGTTTACAAAAAAACAGCACGATCCAGTTAAAACATTTGTTTATACTATGTTGCTTTAAAGCGCAGGATCAAGCAATGATGACCATGATACTTTATTGCAGCCCTGTTTTCAGATAACTGAGGGCACTTTAAATCAGTTGTAAAAAAAAAACAGCTCTTGTTAAAGATCAACAGTCGTCCAATGTTCAGTGCATAGAGGACAGATAAAGCTCAGACACACCTGTTCTTGCTAATCCTTGTGATTACGGATTCAAACATAGTAGTAGCAAGTTTTTAAAATGAAAACATGAAGCAGATTCCCAAAATAATCAATCCCACGTCAAGCATATTTAATCATGATATATTGCAATTTGCAGACAAGACATGAGTGTTATTGTTGTACATTCAGGGTGGTGTTCCTCTAACAGATACCAGATCCTAGTTAGGTATAACGTTGGCCTACTGGTCCTGATCTCTGTTATTAACTCAGATGGGCATGAAACTGCTCTGTTTAAATCGTATAAGCAGAGAGTATGTGACTGTTGGGAAAATAATCGCTTATTGACTTTGAAAGCAGACCACAAGATTTTCTAAATACGGTACTACTTCTAATGCTTATACTTATGAAACTGTCTCAGGCCTCTGCATGTAATCAAAACATACAGAGAACATAGGTTGTTTCTACATACTGTAGTTCTTGAAGCCTGTCACTGATCCTTGAAATCAGACAATAGTCTTCATAGCAGGTACACTGGATGAGCCTGTTCTTGTGTTTTCACAAAAATAGTTTGGTAGTAACTTAAAGGTGGACTATGAAATGTGAAAGTTGGAGAAGTGTACAGATTCTGTGGCATATGTTCATAACTCTATACACACACTGTCTGAAGATAAAATGATACACAAGACGTTATGGTGGAGGGCCCGCAACAGTGAAACTGTAACTCTCCTGGTAGCTTTTTAGCTCCAAACGTTGTTCCAGGGATCCATTTTTTACTTTGAATAAAGTTTGTGTATTCAGTTCAGAAAATATAGCAAAGAATTGTTTCACTTCCCCAACTTTCAAATGTCATTACAAAAACTCCATAGTGCACCTTTAAGTTGTAAATTAGCTAGGTAAAAACAAGTACAGATTGTTTTTTTCTTGCACAATTTTTATTGTTGAAAGAATTGTGTGGTAAAATGTTTTAAATGGACAGTGATGAAGAAAAGGTAAAAGGTGAGGTGACCTTGTTTGGTCATGCAAACAATGAAGAAAAAATCAGAACTCAGCCCGTGTCCGTCCTCCTCCTAAACATCTATTACATCTATTGAATTAATATATTACTCTTGAAGACATGGTCCAGTCAATGAAGGTTACAGTAGGTGTTGCTGTCTAAAGAAAAGTCTCTCTTATAACGTATTATTTTTTGTTGGCTTTGCAACCAATCTTATAATGAAAACAAAACATAACTAGGAAACACCAATAACTGTAAACATTGTCAACAAAATAAAAAAAAAAAGTTTAAACGCCATCATTTTACAATTGTTAACCTTACATAGCTACAAATAAGATAACTTTACTCATAGCTCTTTGTCCTACAAACGGCACTGTTTAAAGGGATATATCTTTGCATAATTAATTTCAACTATGATTGCAATGCTAGACTGATCAACATCTTCACCACACCAGGCACACTGCCTCTTTACACACAAAATGCAAGTTCCTCAGCACTGCTTTATATGAATCACTACAGAAGTTTTAACAACATTGACTCTGGCTGGAGTCCTTTTAATGACAGCTACTGATCAAGTTCACAGATACCGCTGTATCATTTAATGTACCAAACTGAAAGAAGCCTTCCTCTCTGTATGTTTCAGTGGTCCACACCCTCCGAGGTCCTGCAAAGTTACCAGGCTCAGGAGTTTTGGATCGCCCCCCCACAGTTTTACGAGCTCAGCCGCATGTGTCGTCTTCCTCTGCTGAATGACCTCCACAAATTCTCCAGCCAGCGTGCCACAGAGGGCTTGGAGCAATGGCTGCCTGTTGTTTTCACTAAAGATGGAGCCTTTATATCACTGCTGCCAGGTGCTGATTGTCTACATTGACGTATCCTCATACAGACCTGCAGTGAAGTAGCCTCATTATTTTTCCATTGGTAAAATAATTGATTTAATGCAGCTTTATATTACCATCAGGAATGAAAGTGAGTTTATGTTAAAATGATTTCCCGTATTCTTAGCAAACACAGCACCAACAATGAAATGATCATAGTTACAGTCGGAGCTGTGTTGTGTAGTCGGAGCCTTTTTTTATCTTCATCTTTTAAGCCTTATTGTGTTGTCAAAACACAAAACAAGACACACTTCTTAACCACACATAGTTGGTGACACAATCCTTCATTATAATAAACACAGGTGTTGTTGTGTGTTGTGGGTCAATCCCACATATTCTATCCTTCATACAAACAATCACTTCAAATAAGTTTCTGAAAATAGTCTCCAAACATACATGTTTTACTCCAGTTGAAGTCAAACTACAACTCGACTGTACAGTATACAGTTATGTCTCTATGTTTAGTGGTGGGGGCTGGATTCCACCTGCTGCTGATTTTGTTTTGTGGTGCATCCTGACTTACCCAGACGTAACGGCTGACAGCACATCTGCTTCCTGGCACTTAATCAAATATGTTCTCTTGTTCTGATTGTAATGTGAGTGATGGAACAATACCAGTTTATGGTGGATTAACCTTTTCTTGTTTTTCATCTCTGTCTGCTTCTATCCCTTGCTTTCCTGGGCTCCACCATTTCCAGGTGACAAAAGTTACCCGTTGGACACTTCAGAAGAGGCTCAGGTGGATACATGCACAGAGTCAGACCTTGAATCTCCACAGGATGCTCCTGCTCTGCACCGAAGTGTGATCGTAGATCCATACACTATAAATGTACAGATCACCATCCCACCAAAATACAACCACCTGCTCCCTGTTCTGGAGGAAGCTGCCCCCCTGGACTCAAAAAGTCAGTTGTGACTCCCCTCATGACTTCTCTGTGCACATGTACTGAACCAGTAAGGCCAATTCATGGGAACATTTTTTACTTGCAGAAACAGACTATAGCACTGCTGATGATAATATCAGATGGACTAATTTACACATGGTGTTGAGAAAACATTGGTATGTAGCATGGAGCTCCAGTCACACACAAATCAAAACAAGGAGAGAAGGGAGAGGGGAAAAAGGAAAACAAATCAGTCAACCAACACATGTTCTCACTCACACAATTTATTTTTAAGATGTATTTGTAGCTTTACCTCTTCCATCATTGAACCTGTAAATCACAACTGTTTTGATTTTACTCTGACGGAGGAGGTTAAAAAGAAATGAGCATTGAAACCTTCTGATATGCTGCCATGATTTTCATTTTTGATTCCCTGGATCTCGGCTCCCACTTACAGCAGCACTGCCAGGCAGCACGCTATCAGTACCTTGAACACATTTATGTGTCTAAGTTTACCAATGATGAAAACATTGTGGCACGGAAATCATCTGATCACAGCGATTCCACAAGCATTGATTTTACCTCACAATTTGACCTCTTTAAATCCACATGTATCCAGGCCTTATGCTGGCAGTGAGGCAGCCTGCTCAAATCCAGGACCCTTAAAGTGCATGCTGTTTTTGTACATGCACCTTGTAGACTTGTTTTTAAATGTTCTACATCAATTTAGTTATACTACAATAACTACTGATTAAGTTAATCATTATTATTGTGACATTGAAGCAGTTCATTGAAACTCAGTCATTATTCATTTGAATGTTTACTGTTCTTGTGACCTTGCCAATGACAGTAGTCCGGTCTTCTCCCGGCGGTTTGAAGGACTTTTTGTTTTTAGGTAAAACGTTTTTTTATCAGCAAACACAAAGAGACTGAAGTGATTGCTTTGGCCTTATTGTGTTTAACTCAGATTGTCAGTGCTATCTGAAAATATATTCATATATATACTGTGTGTATATATAAATATATAGATTTTTTTTTAGTACTATTTGTTCTGTCCTAAAATGTCAAAAGAATTTCGAGATGACGCCTACAGCAGCTTATAGGCCTGTGTGTGTGTGTGTTCAGAGTGTTATGCTGGTGCCTCTCAGTTGGAGTGCATATGTCAGTGATGGAGGCTCTGCAGGGGTCCCACAGTGTCTCCTTTGGGTGTCTTCCTTGCTCACAGCGGTGCCCTTTAAAGCAAATTGATAACTCATAAGGAATCATCTCTGCCAAATGGGTTGTACCCATGTGTCTGCCATTTATGAGTTCATTTATAATTAAACTGATCAATTTATTCATTATTAATTTGGTCATCACTGCATTTAGTTAATTCACTAATGATTGCTTGTAATGCATAATAAGAACAAGATCGAATTTAGAGTTCCTGACAATCTGTCTAATGCATGCTCTTAATGGTCAAATTATATAATCAATTAAGATATCATTTTTAAGTTACTGTGTGGGTGCAGTCACAGTATGGCTCTCTAAACCAGACTTTTATTTGTTTTTCTATGTGGCCCTAATGTTCACAGAATAGAAAATACTTTATTTTCTACCTTTTGTGTGCAAAGACAAGAAATCTGCGAAGACATACAATCACATTGTGAAACAGTAAGATGGAGAAATGCAGATGAAACTTATAGAATATTGAAGGATACTTTCAGGACATTTGTGCCCTTTTTTGGCACAGAAACTCTTAAGCAGGAAGTGTCTGAATCAGGAATTAAGCTGAATAAACAGTGTCATGAAAGTTGTTGTTTTTTTCCCTATAAAAGAGAGCAGGGGATTTTATTATGTCATTTTGTGAAGATAAATATTTGCACTTTAATGTTGCTCCGTGTAATTTGAAAAAAAAGGGTCCCCTTAAATCACATTAACCTGATTGAAAACATTTTCTTCTATAAAGCACCACACCAGAACAGGTCAGCACCTCTCAATCTCATTTTCATCTTCTCGACACATTTGATCTCTCCGCATGGGGGGAGGAAGCTTAGGTTTAGTCCCTGGTTTTAGCACTGCCCCCTCTCTGTCCTCACACCACATCTCCTTCTGCCTCAGAGTGCTACATGTGTAGGATGGTGACGGCTGAAAGGGGAGTTGAAATAACACCGCTCAACCTTCTGTGCTGTTTTGCCGTTTAGAGTCCGTTGAGGGGTTTCTATGGCAACCTACAGCCTTGGAAACCCACCATCTTCGTCCAGATGAGGTGATGATGCAGTGGTCTGTCTCTGCCAAGCTGTGAGCGCTCCTCTCTGTGAACCGGTCTGCTTACTTTATTTGTTTCCAAGCGACGCAGATAAATAAATAAAATGTTCCAATGAAATGAAACACCTGCAGGTGACTGCAGAGAATTTTTACTCACCTTTTGCTTGTTACTTTTTATACCTAATGAAGCAGATACTCTAAAACTTTGATGCTGCGGCTATTTTGAGAAGCAGCTTACGTAACAAGACTGCAACAAAATTGTCCCAGCAGACCTAAAAAGGTCTTAGAAAGTTGCATCAAAGGAGACTTTGCAAGCGCCTTCCTCCTCCTTGTGAAACGCGAGGGACAAAGAAAGTGCAGCGTTTTAGGAGGCTTTATTCCGTCTCTATTTAAGTCCTCTTCCTTTTCTTACCCATGTTTAATTAATTGGCTTTATATTTTTGGATCACCGGATGACAATGTGACTCTGTGGTGATTTTCAAGAAGTTCCGGACTCACTGTGAGCACAGCTTAGTGCCTGCTTGAGAGGACAACACGGATAAACAAGATGTCACAAAGCCGACAGTGAATCAGGTGTGAGCTTAGCATGCCGCTCATTTTCATTCATCAAAGTCCTGTCAAATGATTGTCTCAGCCCTGTCTCTTCTCCTGTCTTCTATTCATGTTTATCCACAGGTTTATAACCCAGAAAGGCTTTGAAAAAGATCAATTGGGAAGTAAAACAGTATAAAACAGGAAAATGCATATTCACAGTCTGCTGAATAATCTTTTAACGTCCCAGGCGTTGCTTGTTTAATTCTGCATCTTGTATGTTGGGAGTCAGGCGGGTTTCTGCCCTCTATGGGAGAGTATCTGTGCTTAAATTCATTCCTTCATAGGCCACATACTTAAACGGCCTGCAAATGAATTTGAGAGCCCTTGAAATGCCAGGGGTCTGTGTACAGCATTAATTATCTCCAACTGTTAATCTGCAACCAATTACAAACCTTTCAATATTAGTCACACTGAAGCAATAACCCAGTTAATATGTCTGTAATGTGATTATGACCAATAAGAACAGCTGAAGATAGGTCCGTGCATCCTAAGGTAACTCTTCGCTATCTGAAAGCACCAGCAGCAAATGACAAACAAGCTTATGTGAAAGATAGAAACAGAGACACAGATCCACATTTGAGCATTGGTCATCAAATACTTTTCCTTAACAGGATTTGTTTGAAACACTTTCCATGTTTTGTCTCTTTGAACCCAACTTTCATATTTGATCTGTTAGTCACTAAACAAGGTGTAGTATACATCTACTTTTTGATTCAGCCCAAATGGTCTTGTAAAAAAATACTGCAATGTAATGTTTCAGTATTTACTGACTCAAAATAATACTGCTGTGCTTATCTGATTAAATAAAATACACATATCTCCTTATGGAAAAGCCTCCCAAAGTTGAACCTTTTAAAAAAACCTGATAATAGAGGGGAATGTAGATCTCCAATAGCATTTCTTGTTTGTGTTCCTTATTTCATTAAACTCACAAAAGACTAAGTTACTGACTGATGTTGCATTCACTTTTAACAATAATGTGTGTAAACTAACAACCAGCAGCTAAGGTTTTCTTCAGCTTGGTCTCTGATAACATTTAATTAAGATATCTGAAGTATTTCTGAGATGACCCGAAAGTGTCTTTTAAAGTACCCTGAGTTTATGCACCACCAGCCCGTGCACCAACAGCCAACTTTACAGAGGCTTTGGCTCTGACAGCAGCAGGCTTCAGTTCACCTACATAGGCTTCTCTACCAGGAATACCAGGAATACCTTCAAAGGCTCTTACATCTAAAACCATTAGGGATTTAAAGCATCTATGTTAGTCTGTTTTCCATTTTAAACCAAACACTATTTTAACGCCAAGGCATTAGGATACTAATCCTCTGCTGAAAATACCTCTGTGTGCATCTGGTGCAGGCCTACATGAACTGGGCTAATCTAACTTGTCAGCTTTGACTCAAACATTTCACTCTTAAAAAAGAATAAATCACATCTAACTTATGTAAACAGCTTTGTTCAGTTTTCAAGTGTGTTTGAAAATTTTATTATATTAAATATAATTATGTATGTACACTATCTGACACAGCAGTCTGTATGTACAAATAACCCTCTATATTCACATGTTGCAATGTATACATTCAACACTGTTTGCAAGAAGAAACCCTGAAGTAAAGGAACATGAACAGGCTTACAGTGAATGGGTGCATTATTCAAAGACAGTGGGTGTCTCTTAGGTCCCAAGGCTCTCATTAAGCACATTGTGATTTAATGTTATAAAGTCAAGTTCCAGACCTACACTACAACCTGGTTGTACAGATTTGTATTAGAAGTGTTGTAACAGGAGTGTGGGACAGTGCAGATTTGATCACATCCAACCTGTGTGATGTGAGGAGTTTAGCTGTAACACTGCCTCTATTAGTGTCCATACTACTTGAGCTCTATACTGCTCTGACTACATGGTCCATCACAGCTGACTTTGCTGGATTGTATTCATAAATTGAAAGCAACAATCAGCAGAACATCAAGGGGGGAATACTTAACAATAGGCTACATTTACGCTTGATCTTTTCCACTAATCCATTTGGATTACGTGTTGTTTGTATCATCCTGATGGCCAGACACTGTCACGTAATTTCACGACTTTCACCCCCCCCCCCCTCCCTCCCCACTGTTCAGAAAATTAACACGACCCTCTTGGCTTCTCAAATATTTCAAATTGTGCCCACTGATCGTCCACTCTCTGACTCTATTCTTCTATATTATCTCTAGTGCAACTCTTCAATTTCCACCGAATACATTCACAAATCCGAGAGAGATTAAATCTTCGTGCGTAAAATGTTTAAACCTCTTTCTCCCTCTTTTGTGGAGCTGCCTGCTTCCTGGGTTCCGGGGGAAGCCGCGCAGCGTGTCCATCTGTGTGGGCTTCGGGATCAGACAGTTCAAGACATATTGATGACCAGATATCCCAAAACAAGAGCGACCCCCACGATGACAAGGAACACTAACACGGCGCAGATCGAGGCAGAGCCAGTATTCCTGCTTCCACCTCCTTCTTCGTCTTTGGGCTCCTCTTCGCAGATGGAGATGACACCCACAGAGGAATTTCCTACACTCATGTTGGACTTAAGCTCAGCGCCCGCCTCCTGCTTCGCCTCCACGGCCCACGGCGCTACCTGCACCTTCATCTCCATCTCCTCCATCATCTGGCTCACCTGGGTGATCTCGGTCTGCAGGTCCCGTAGGTCGGCCGTGTCGATGTTGCTATCCGCCTCGTACTTCATGTTCTGCACGCTCATGGCACGGGCCGCCACGGTGGTGGTGCTACCGGTCATACCGGTCTGGATGAGGTGCCTGGTGGGCACCTTGAGGGGGAAATCCTGCCCTATCTCCAGGGACCGTTTCATGTCCACCTCCAGGAGATCCATGCTGCTCGAAAAGAGAACCCATAGACGCTCGTACTCGGCCCGGTCCTCTTTACTGATGCTCTTGTCTTTGAGCAGTGAGGTCAGTTTAGTCCTGTTGGCCACGGCCAGCTCCTGGGCCTTTTTGCGGGTCCGCTTCAGCTCCTCACGCAGGTTCTGCGAGTCCGAGGTGCTTCCCAATGCGATGACCAAATGCCTGTAGCAGGCTGTCACTTTGTTCAAAGCGTCCAGCATTGTTTTGCACTCCTCTTTCCCCATGGCCGTTTTAAAAAAAGGTACCCGTCCCCTCGTCAAAAATATGAAAAAGAAAGAAAAAGATGGCTCGGAGAGCGATGGCGAGCTGACAGTGTCGGCGCGTTAGCCAGCTGTCCTTAGTTTAGTTTCCACAGGCGCACACCCCCAGCTCTACAAATCCCCTCAACGCTCTAGTCACAGCAAATTCCTCTCTATCCATGCTCCTTCCTGTCTGCTAGCAGGCACCGAGAGCGGCTTAGAAATTAATGCGTCCGTAAATGGCTTTAGGCTACCTTTGCGCTTCCCCACTCGAGATCAAACAGCTCCGGAGCTCCACACTTCTGGCGCGGACGCTTGATGGGTGTGAAACAATTCAACCTCCTCTTTGTTTTTAGACAATTAGGTGGACATCCAGATTCAGCTACAAGTGTCACAGCATCCGCCTGTGACTGTCTGCTGTTAAAAGGACACGATGCGTTTCTCGTCCGCAGCTTAAAACAAGTCCATTGATGTTTTGACGCGCGGCTGGGAAAATGGAGATCTTCACTCAGAGTTAAAAAGACGTGAGGGCTTCAGAGCATCCATGACATGGAGCTGAATTGTCCATTGAGTAATACTTTGTTTATCTGTATGGGGTGCTGTACACTTCTGCATCCAATCGATGATGTTTAAATAACGGTAAGCGCCTTCTGTGGTCACATGTGCGCACTAAACAGAGCCATGCAGGCAGGGAAACAAAGCAGCTCCGCTCCCATTGGTTCTGTCACACAGACATCAAGTCCAACCATTGGCTGATCTGTCCCCAACGTGGGCAGGGCTGTGAAAGGCTATGTGTCAAATCACAAAGCACTAACCTACCTGCCTCTACCTGCGATTAGTCATCAGGAGAGGACAAGTAAAACGGTGGCTATTTTTCAATTTTTCCTATGATTTGTATTATTGAAATACTCCTAAATTTACATTTACAGGGTTGTAGAAAATTATTAACTTTATAACTTTGTTCATAACACAGTTTACAGCCAAGGAGGACAGTTGGTGCACACACAGTATTGGGTGGCTAATGTGTTGTTTACCTCCTGCTGTGTTGAAAGGTGAGAGGTATGATTGTGTGGCGTTAGCCCACTTTGCTCTTTTTGCATTATTGAAGCGGATGCAGCTTAATGATCCATTGACTGAAGTGTAAAGCTAATGGACTGAAGAGCAGAGGATGCTGCAACCAACAGACAGGCCTGTGGTTTGCTTCACATGAAATTATTTTTTTATGACACTGGAATTTATTTTCTTTAGAGTATGAAAAAAAAAGTGTTATTTTTTTGGGGTTAATTCCGTTTCTCTCACTCAAAAAAATCCATCATATTAGCATTAATATCATAGCCTAGTCAAAAGTGCTCCTTTGACATCATGCCCGGGTGGGAGGCTCAAGCTCAAATACTGTTAATGTTAAAATATAAGACTTAACCCATATGGATGTGTATTTGGGTTGGGGCTAAGTGGTAGAGTTGGTCGTTCCTCAACCGGAATGTTCGGGGTTCGATCCCCAGCTCCTGCAGGTAGCCTACATCTGATGTGTCCTTGTGCAAAACACCTAATCCCAAATTTCTGCCTCTGCTTTGTTGATGGCGTGTGAATGGTTATGTAGACCACAGGATTAGTTCATACTGATGGTCAATTTACATCGCAGCCTCTGCCATCAGTGTGTGAATGAGTGGGTGTGACCTGCGGTGTAAAAAAGTGTTTTGAAAGTCAGAAGACTAGAAAAGTGCTTTACAAGCTCAGAGAACAACTCAAGTTAGGATTTAGCCATTGCTATCTGATATTAGCTATGAATTCACTGAGTGCTACCATTATTATGTGAAAAAGTGATGGTAGGCATAGAGGACAGTCATGAATCCAAGCAAACTGTAAAGTTGGCCATAAAATGGTTGAATGTTATCTGTAGCCAGCGTCCGAGGGCAGCCAATGGGTTGTTAAATATGTTCAATGTTCTTGTATGGCCTCAAGTCTCTTCAGATATTCTCTTTCCATTATCTCTTAAGTGGATGATAAATTACGAGGAAGATAAATGATGCAATTTGACAGATTTACAACTTTTATGTGATTTAAATCCTGCAACACTACAAGATATAATATGATTTCTTTGTTTATATCTTTTATGATCAAATGTGATAAATTATACTCTGTGTACTCTACACATGGCCTATGCTTTGTTTACACCGCCTGCAGCCATGCCAGTTATGTCTGACTAATAACAGATATATTGGCTGAGTCAGATGTTTTGTTAAGATATTGGCGAATGGAGCTTCTTTCCTTGGTAATATGTTTCCATGGCAACCTCTCACCTCTTTGCAAGTACTCTTCAGTCACTTTTCTCACAAGGTGTGCACTTACTAACATTGCACTGGATGGAAAACATCTAGTTTTTCATAGATTGTCTGTGGTCTTTAAAGCTACGGTTCAGCTGTAGCCATCCATTGGAAGAAGAGCACAATGTTTGAATGCCCTCTGAGAGCTAATTTAGCTTCTTTATACAATGGAAATGTATTTGTTTAAAATATGAATTGAATGTCATGAATCTATCACACCTTTTTGGAAAATTTGAGCAATAAATTGATTTATTTTTTGGTGTTGTGTAGTTTGGTGTATTTCAGCATAAAAACATTTTGACACGTGAAAGCACATTTCATGAAATTTCACTGTCTCAGCATTACAGTGAGATTTTTCAATCCATGATTTACAAATATGTAAACACAGCCGAAGTCCAAAACACAAACACGATACGTTGCCCACTGGTTGCTACAAACTTGGGAATTTATATCACTTCAATCTCTTCTTTATCACCTTTACGTGGAATTGTTGTCTGTAGAGCCAGAATTACAGGATTACATAGTAGAACTGGCTCTGATTTCCATCGCTCCAGCTGCATTCCCATAATAAGATTGCTGATAAGCTGGTCTGCTACATTTAAGTGTTAGGATGAGTCAGACATGCTGTGGTCTGATTGCTCTCAAGAGTGAACACATCATGGAAAACTCAATGTGATTTCCCGTACTGAGGCTCTCTGTGGTTTGCTGTTACATGGAGGGTAACAAGATAGGAAGGAGAAGAAGCTGGGGAGGCAGGGTCAGCATCAGTGACTCACTTTTTGAGTTTTTGCAATAAACATTTGGTTATTAACGAAAAGTTGCAATTTTTAAAAAGCCATATTTTTTAATGGCATATTTTTTTTAGAATTCCAGTTTTATTGGGATTTTGCATCTCTGTTCAGTACATCATGATAATAATATTTTCACTTATCAATATTTTTTTCCCTGGAAAGACTATTTACCATTTTACCCAAGATAAAGAATATTATAGATGATCCATCGATTTCTGAAACTGTGGTCTGGGATTAAGACATTTGACTATAAGCAATGCTTTGGTCAAGAAAAAAAGGCTAAACACAAAGTCGATTCAGACAACAGACAACATTAATCATCAATACTCTGTTAAGGGCACATACTTATTGCTATAATAATAAGGTATGTTGCATAGTACACCAAAACATCCCTACAAATGTTCTACATTGTGATGGTGCCTTTAGATTGTGGTTCATAATATGGATACAGCTAAAACAGATAACCTTAAAGAGTACAGACAGCTTTATCAGTAGAATGATTATAATGGGAAAATTCCCTCAGCAAACCCATTAAATGTATTACTTGCAATCGTTGAGGCGTTAATTGACTTTCATTCCAACATCCAATCAAGACACCCCATTGTGTTTCAAAAACAGTTGCCAAGCAACATCCAATACTTTAACTGGCCATCAGCAGCATGTTCTTCTTGGATGTTGTAACAACATCCAAATATAGCACACCTTAAAGGCCAATTCAGCTATTTTTGACAGAATACAAGTAGTAGCTCTATATAGAATAACATTATAAAATAATATTTTAAAATGGTCTTTATGTTCTGTCTGTCTCACACATCATTGTATCGTTAAAAATTGTAGTTCACATCAAATTCTTCATAATCACAGACTGAACAATCATGAAACTACTCTGTAATTGCCCTTAATGTATATAGCTTAATTACACTATAAAGATGTCCTTATGTGAGAACAATATCCACTTTAAACCACATGTCAAACTCATCCAGTTAATGTTGCAGTCAGCCCTTGAAGCCTTTAACATCTTAACAATGTATCCTCTGGACCTACAACCATTTGGCAACATGACTCTTTATAGTGAAAAGCAAAGATGTTTTTTTCAGGGCATTTTGTTTCTATACAAACTTGCCAGCCACAGTTTACACATTAACAAGAAATACATAAAATAAAACAAATTCAGTGGTTTTAGCATTTTAACTACCACTTATGTTGAAGTTAAACGTTTGGCTATTTACAGTATATCAATATTTTATACATTTTTTTCTGAAACAATTTTTCTGAAGCAATGGATATTTTGATTTAAAACATATAACACAAACACTAATAAACCTATAATGAAGACAAAGATCCACTACACGTTGACTCTTAAAAAAAACACTGCTAACGGAACATTAGTCTGGAAGCTTATTGAAGCCAAATTAAAAATTGCATGGTAGAAATGGTGTCTAAATGATAAAAAATCATCCAGATTAAAGAATATGAAACCTCTCACATGCAATTTTTATTAAGCATACAGAGCCTTAACTATCGAAAAACTAAGAATATTTGATCGACCGTGTTGTGACATGTCGTGGAAATACCCAATGTGTAAAGTAATCAAGCAAAGATAAAGTGTCCCTTGGTTTGAAGGGTTTAAAGGAAAAGGAAACCAAAGGATTGATATAGGGCAGCTGTCAAATGATGCTATAAAATGATCTACAAACAGAATAATCCAGATAAACAGGTCCCTGAAGGTCCTGGGATTAGCAGTATAATACCCACTAATGTATCTTTTAATGGAGGCTTTTCGTCTGTCTCTTGTGCACTTTCATCATATGGAATAGTTTAGGCAGAAATGGGAGCCTGCTGGCATTTACTACACTTTCTGTGAGATAACAGTCAAAAGGGGAAACACACAAATATGTTTCTGTCAGATAACAATAATGCCCCAGCCAAACACATTAGAAATATTTTGAATAACATTTGTCAGGTTTAATGATGCTTCCAGTAGAAAGCTCCTGCACTGACTCCTCCTTTCCTTACTTGAGGGTTGCTTTCAAGATGCGGCCCATGCTTTGGCTGGTGCTGCAATATGTGGCTTCTAAAAAAAAGTGAGAACAGCATGTTTGATTATTATTGCTTCTCTTAGACAGTCTCAAAGGACAGCAGATAGATGTTTTCTTACATTTGTTCTGTTTTTAGGATAAAGGTTAAGGGGTGGGGTCAACCCATATTCCTACTATCTTTTTCTTATATTAAATAAGGCCTATACTGTAAATATTATCTATTGCTGATTACCTTCGCCCTTTATATTTGAGCTGTTATATACCCAACCATGCAGACTTTTGATAGAGCATGAAATCAATTTGCAGAGGCTTGACTCCATCTCGAGATCATAGGATTGGACATATCATTGGTGCTAAGATACTGTGTAGCATGCTTGATGTGAATGTTGTTGCATCACCTAAACATCCCACGCAGCAACTTTATTCCTCTGACAAACAAAACTGAGAACACTTTGGGAAAATAGCCAGAAATGGTATTAAGTATACTTTATTTGAATAGGCTAAAGCATGTGACTCTGTAACTATTTCACACCCATCAATAACCAAATACAGTTATAGCGACTGTAAATATCGCTATAGTTGGGTTAGATGTTCCTAAAATTTAAAACGAACAGCTTTGATGCTTTTGTTGGACCACTTTTAGTCAGTGAGGTCCTGCACCTTCTTACAGTGAGGCATTAGAAACTGCTAACCCCTGTGTGGTTGTAATATCATCTCCGGAAATCCTCTGAAAACATCCCCTTTTGACTCTACCCAGATTGGCATCTTACTTAGCGATGCCCACATCTGAGATACATAGCTCTGAACAGGATTAGCACTCTGTGTAGCCTTAATCTTACACGATCACGGACATATTACTTGATGTCTTGTTTTGGAGTGAAAAAATCCCTTTAAAGCCAAAGATTACTAGGGTGGGCCTCAGATTTCAATTTGGATGCATCTTGTTTTAAGTGGTTTAGGACAGCCAGGTTAGCAGAGAAGCAGAGAAGAGAGCAAGCCAGAGATAGAAGCTGTTTTGTGGTAGTATAAAGAAGATTCAGTCAGTTAGAAAACCGAACCTGAACACTGAGTGTGTGAGAGAAAGAGAGAGAGAGAGAGAGAGAGAGAGAGAGAGAGAGAGAGAGGAAGTCTGTCTTTGTTGAATAATTGATGGACCTCATCCACAATGTGGTCTCTTTCACAGCGCAGCATGCAGAAGCGGGGTAGACCGTGAGTCACGCCTCAACTCCATGAAGGTCCAGACTTAAGCTGGTCTCCACTGAACCATTACTAAAACACACACACACGCACACTCACACACACACAATAATACTCCTCTCCCAACTCCATATGAAAGGAAACCAGAGCTTACTTTAGAAGCCCTCACATGAACTTTCTATCGATCTTAGCAAATATGATGCAGTACTCTAAAATGGTGTGTGTGTGTGTGTGTGTGTGTGAGAGAGAGAGAGATAGAGAGAGAGAGAGATAGTTTCCTCCTTTTATCCTTTAATAAAAAGCCACCACTTTTCTTTGAAGATGACTTCGACAGAGTCATTGGCATCTTTATTTTAGACTTCACCCATGTCTTTTGCAGATACTTAGGTATAGATTGGAAAGCTTCAGACAGCTGACAGCATAGCTTAGAGGGACGGGAAAGGGGACAAAGACGTAGCCTGGCTCTGATTGAATGCATAATGCTTCTTTTTAAAGGCAGAGAAATACCCAATCTTGTATCATGTAGCTTTTAATATTAGCTCATGTATCGATCAGCACACATTGTATTGGGGGTGGATTTTTTGCTAACTCATCTGTTTTGATTTCATGAAGGATAAGCGTTATTCACTAGGTGCGTAGCTGACCTGATTATCAGGCGGACACGGTGTAAGGGGTTTATCAAGAGGCTTCAAACCTGCCTCAGCTCCAGCTCTTAGCCCGATGTTAGGTTGACTGCAAGTTCAGTGAGACAGCATTTCCAGCATGGCGACCGCCATCAATGGGATTTCAAAGCTCCCTGCAGTAACAGATGGGTGACGTCACTCAGACTTTGTCCAATATATACTTTATGGGCACCTCTGGCACAAAATTCCCTCTGAAAATGGTCTTGTTTGCATTTTGTTATATTTGTGTGGACTAAATAATGATTTTTAAAGTTGCTTGTAGGCATATACAAGATGATTGCTATTTGACAGAGCAAGGCTAGCTGCATCCACCTCTTCTAGTCTCTGTGCAAAATTAAGCTTAACTACACTATTCAGTTACTCATGTTGTATACTCAGTTGTATTCAGTGGACTTAAACTAGCTTGACTTGTAAAAATGACTTGTATTTTAAAGAGTCGAGTGAAGAATAAGTGTGCTACAGTATATAGCACACTATGTCAACCTGAGATGACCTGGGCACCTGCAGGGTAAGGGCTTACTTCTAATCCAATCACATCAAGGCAAGGCCTGGACAACCAAAGACAGGTATGGAGTTGAAAGTTCAAGTTAACAAATGTCTTATGTCAACTCGTTATATTGAAAGTTGCAGTCTCAGCTTTTTGTTGAGACTCTTTGGTTTGAATTTTTAATTAAAACTTTTCTTTCAAAAGAAGTCTGCTCCTCAATGTCCTCAGTTGTGTCTGTCAAGAAGGTACTTGCTTTTTTGTTGGCTCCTCTCACATAAACCTCCGAGTAATCCATTATACCTGTCCCTTGATGCAGAAAATAGAACAGCCAAGTGAAAGTAGGAAAAAATAAATGGATTAAAAAGATATCCCTCTGCTGACTCTCGCAAGATCTCTTCATGAAACTCTTCATGAAACTCTTTATGAAACTCTTTATGAAACTCTTTATGAAACCCTTTATGAAACCCTTTATGAAACCCTTTATGAAACTCTTTATGAGCCTTCATAGCTAAGAAAGGGAGGAAAACTAGCAACAATTTTCAGCCTCAATCTGTATTTGGGAAACTGCATTCAAATAAACAAGGGTATCCCGGGGTGGACTGGGTGGCATATGGTCTTGGCCTTTGTCTGTTTGACTCTTGCAGTTACAGAACAGCCAACAGATTGCCCTTCTCAGAAAATCCCTTCTAAAAGGCTTCTAGGTTGGATTTGTGCCGGCGAGGCGAAAGGTGGATGGAGTGGAGATAAGCCTGAAGGTTAGAGGCCATCCCATCATGGCCTGGTCAGTGTTATCCGTAATGCCTCTGTAGAGAGAGAAATACTCCCACTTCTCAATAGTTGGATACATCTGCTCTAATTTACCTTCAGTCTGCTATTGTAATCATTTATGAAGTTTGCACGCACAGTGTCATGGATATTTACAGCACTGATTGATAGAAGTGAACAGTAAACCGATCCAGTCAACATCAATTAGCCCTTTAGGGTCATGTGATGTTTGAACTCAATGCCAGCTTTCACAGTGTACCTTTCTACAATCCAGTGTTTTTTTTTGCCAACAGCAGCTAACACATTAGCAACAAAAGTTAAAGGCCCATGAGCTGTTGATTTGAAGCTAGCACAAGCTATTTCTGCTTTTACTCTTTGTCTGAAAAGTTATTAAGATGTAAATGTTCTCTTTCTTAACGTGGAGTGGAGCTCCTGAGCTCTAGTGTTGGTGGGCATAAAAGTATGTTTTTTGAAAAGAAATTGAACTTCATGATTGACATTCTAAAACATGTTGATCATTAAACAGTGCGTGTTTGTTTTTAGGTAGGCCCACATTTTGTTGCTGTTAAAAAATCTGTATAAAAAATAAAATGTTTTGATCAAATGTCATGACTCTTTTTTTTGTAAGACAAAAGTATTTTCCAGTGGATTTAGTTAGTTTTATACAATAATTAGCTAAAACACAAGTATTTCCGATGGGAGAAAAGGCGGATGAAGCTACAGAGTCCGCCGCTTTGATGACAATTTTTGTTTTATATCAATGATTAGTGTAGTTCGATACATTCACCTTATCAGTAAAAGAGTGAAGAAGAACATAGTGACAAACAGGAAAACATAATGAAGCAGTTCAATATGTGCATGAAGATCACACTGGTCGGATATAACTGTCACCACCCCCTACCAACTGCTTGCGTTGAATTTTCATGACTATCTCCTGCTGCTTTCGCACATCACCATGACTTCACACAGAAAATTCACTAGGGTGCTGGCTGGCAGATCCTGGTAAAGTCGGGTTGAACAGTTAGGGCATTTGCATTCACACAGGCAGCTGATCCCCAAAAATTTGGGGAAACTTTCAGAAGTTTGTGTATGTGTAAAAATGTAATTAAGGTTAATGCATAAACTACAATACATTGTTCTTGGAATATTATTTAGAATATTTGTATCAGCCTAATTTTGTAACAGAAATCAAAGTCAAGCAGAATGTTGGATTAGCCTTTTTAAATATTGAATTATTATCATATCATATCATATTGAATTATTATTTTGACACTATTTTTGAACCAGGAGGTCTTAATTGGAAAACAAAGTAGCCCCACATCGATCAAGCTTAAACCCCTACAATTTAAATATGACCTATTCCAAGAAAAAATACATAACCCAGTAGGAATACAAATAGAAACAATGTACAATTTAAAACATATAATACCTATACAAATTAGAGTAGGCCTACAGCTGTACAGCAGCAACTATGTTGCAAGGTACAGCTGTGTCTGAAAGCAGGTAGAGCTATTTTTAAATGAGTCTGTGCATACTTTACATATTACATTTGAAAGACAGACAACAAGGTATACTGCTTTGCTGTGATTTTGCCAAAAATTAAAATAAGGCAGTCTCCCTTGACACAGAAATGGCTAATGATAGTAAAATTGATCCTGAATTGAGCTATCCTCACAGGAACTCTTCTTTTGCTTGTGTTTTCTTTCACTCTCATTCACCAAGGGTATTTTTATCTCCTCTCTTCTCCCTCTCTCTGATATAAGCCGAGCTACACATCTTTAACCCTTTCACTTCTGAAAGGGTTAAAGAAGGGGGACCAGCTACAGCCACACTTCCTCCAAAACACTCTGTTCTTAACTTTACTTTGCAGCACTTAGCTCCAAAAAGCCGGCATGCGGCATGTCAACAAATGTTGGTTCTTGTGGAAAATTTGAGTGCAGGGGCTCCTCCAAAATTGTAATGCACATGGGAACCCAAGGCCTCCTGTTGTAGATTTTATTTGTTGCATGAGCACTTACCATTCATTATTAAATCACATAAAAGTCTCCTGATTGCATCAAGAGTTAAAATCAAATACCTGCTTGTCCCAGATGGTAGTTACAGTCTCCTACACCCTTTCTAATACAACCAAGTAAGTAATGTTTCAAAGGATGTTTATCAGGTTGGGGGAGCCTTTAGAAAACTTCAGGTTAAATGTAGCTACTGTGGCTGCTCTTTTAGCAGTCAGTCAGCTGCTTATCCAGCCATAATGGAGAGAGAGAGAGAGAGAGAGAGAGAGAGAGAGAGGCAGAAATGGAAATGGCTTCAGTCCCCAGCCGCTAAGCTGCTTTAGTGGATTGCTGGGGTTTTTTTTCTACCTCCCCCTAAAGCAGACCGCTGATATCAGCTCTGAACTAGAACAGGCAGGGCAGAAACCCTGAGCTTTCACTGCGCAGCTGCAGCCACAGGCCAGGGAAGGGCCAAGCTGCTTTGTCTTGTCTTTATTATTCACTCTTGGGAGACACGTGATATGCAGAGACTGCTGCAAGGAAGCTCCTGCTGCTCCCTGCTGGGGACATGACGCCACAAGTGGGCATCTGTCCCCATCTGACCACAAGACACCCTGGTCAGGTCAGCCCCTAGTCAGGGGTAGGTGTGTCCCAGAAAATGCCTTTAGTAACATTACTCAAATGTCTCATGCTGGACAGTTATTGAGGGTTCTGTATAACTTATAATAAAATATTCAAACCTTTCTATACCTACTTGTCATGACCAAGGTTGGGACTGCAAGTGCAGTTCAAGTGCAGGTCTATTCAATAGTATCCAGGCACCTTGTATCTAGGTGACTCAGAGTTCCATGTGGACGTCGACAAAAAGTTAATATATTTTGATAAATTGCCATTTGCTTGATGGGGATATATAGCCTACATGCAATAAATGGCATTACTTTTGAAAATTGTATTTGTAAAGCATATTCTATGGTTAGGTGGCCCCAGTAAGTTCAAACATTTAGCTATATTTAGGCTAATTCAGGGCCAAAAGAAACAATTAATTGAGGCAGAATACATTACTTTTCTGTAGGCCAGTTTTTTTTTTTAAATAATTGTACTGAACTTAGACTAGGAGTGATCATGCAAGCATTCACATATAGCCTTTAGTTGAAGGCAACATAAATATACAGCTAGAAGATCTCCTTGTGACATTCTCTATAATAAACTGTTTATTATAGGCCTAACTCACCAGGCCTATATGAAGGCATAATAACTGCAGCATTTCAATGCAGTACTGTTTTCTAAGTTTACGGGGTCAATGTCATCCACTGTATTTAGCCAATAGCACCTACAAGTGGAGAATTGAGTTTATCGCACATTTAATGTTGCAATTCTTTACAAATACACGGGATGGCGCTATAATACAACTTCTCCGGACATTTCCGAATGCGAACGGAGGAACCCGAGGTGAACCCCGGAAGCACCGTCGTTACTGGTCACTACCAGCTCGTTGTTAAAGCGATGTGTTGCCGCTGCTGCGGGCACGGCTGCGCCGGAGCTGTTGTTTAGCTCAAAACAGGAGCTCAAAATGTATTAAAAAGGAGTCCCCAACAAATTAAAAAACGACTATTAAGGTATGTAATTTGTCGTCCGTATTGGAGGCTCTGCTTTTGCGCCTGTCGTGTACACACAGTGTTAGCATGCTAGCCGTGTTAGCTTCTGTTTGTGGCTAAATAGTTAGCCAGCCTGATTTACCTTTCAGTTTATATGCATGATAAGTGTCAAGCTGTTGGAGCTGATGTGTACAGTGTGTGTGGGTGAGTGTGTAGTTGTTTGTGTGTGTTGATAGGGCTGTCTTTCAGTCACGACCCTTACTGTAAGCGGTGCAGCAGAGGCTCTAATCTCAGTCACACCTCCTTTAGTAATCTGTTGATTTACGTGACTTTGTGGTTTGTCTGTTTATTTAAATCAAAGTATTTATGTTGTTTTTGCTTTCTTTTACTATCATTCAAAAAAAAAATGCATGATACATTTCAATTGCATGTCTTATCCATAATAGTACAAACATGTGTAAAGGTGTGAACGTCGTTTTGTTATTCGTGTTATGTTCTTGTTCTTAGAGACTGCTGTTTGACTGTCAGTGTGACCGCTGACGTCATTTGGTGGCTTTGACACTTTAGTTTGCTACATTTAGGTGGTCGATCCTCAGGGCAGGATTCAGAGTCAAGACGGTCTGTCATTACTTCCCGGACTAAAAAACGGGAAACACTTGCAATGTCACCACATTGGTATGAATATCCATCATGATAGGTGTGTGTTTCTGGAATTAAAAAAGGAACACTTGTCAACTTGTGAATAGCACAAGGTTCATCCAAAGAGGAAAAAACCACCTATTGTTTGAGTATGTCATACTAGTAGATCCATCACCAACTCATCGAATGAGTCTGGATCATCACTAATTCCAATCAGCTTCAGACCTCCCTCATTTTCTCATTCATATACACTCAGCAGGTCAAATTCAATGCAGCCTACAGTAGTCCCATAATTATATATTTTTTGTAAAGGTTGCAATAGGGAATAACTGTCTTTGAAAGTAGTTGATTGCATGTATTGACATTTCAGAGGCTGTAGTTAGTGGTGAAAAGTATTGCATTTTAGTGAAAGATGTGTATGGTGTTTTGTCAACATTGATAGTTTCAGTTTGAACAAAAAAAAAAGTGATCTATATGTGCAGTTAACTGGCTATTTGTTTCTTGATCCCGAGGTTAATCACTTCTTCCCTGTGCATGTTTATCTATTTCAGGTATCAGCCTACCTGTCAGTCTACATATTTACTTCATCCTGAATGCTGGTCCAGGAAATCAACACATAAGCATGTTGTTGTGAAGAGAGAACATATTTGGTACGTTGCCCCACTTTTTTTCTCAATTTGCATGCTTTTTGTTTGACAGATTATCATGTGTTACAAGTGCAAACAGAGCAAATCGGCTAAGCTCATGTTGTCTGTTAGAGAAAAAGCTGGAAGAGTGACATTCCTCGTTTTGGCTTTTACTTGTTCATAGGAGTGGTTTTTTATGGAGCTGTTCACTAAGCAAAAAAAAAAAAAAAGTTGTTCACTTTTTTGTTCATCTAAGCTGTTAGTACCAGAGAGCAGTGACTTGAGAAGTCATTTGCAACAGAGTATTAAGATGAGGAGTAAAAATTAGAACGCATAGGAGTGCAATTCTGTATTAGGGCTCAAACTGTAAACATTCATACATTCATGGATAGAAGCCTTCAACCGTTTGGATGAGAATAAAGCTGTGGAATAGCACAATGTTGTTCAATCTTTTGTGACTAATGAAATAACAAGTTATGGAGAAGCCATTATGGAATATTTGATGTAAATGTTTTTATTTGCTATTGGATAATGTAGGTTGTCCAATTACACAGTGACTAAACAACCAGCCATTATATCTTTGCTGTGTCAGTAAATTCATTGGCTGTTAAAACCCTTCACTTTAATATAAATAGCATGAGTTGTATCAGTCCGTAAATTGAAACCAATTTCTTTCTGGAATATTTTTTGGCTTTAGCTCTTGTTTCATCTCATTTTCTTTAGCATTGACACTTCCCCTTGCTGTGACTTAGTATGTGATGGTCTTGTAAAGTTATGTGAGCAGGATGACACTGAAGTGACTGCTGGTTATGGATGTAAGAGAGAAGAGAGGCAGTGAGATAAGGAGAGAGGGAGTCTTGTGTTGTGCCCTCTGACTGGGAAGGGCAGGCAGCTGGTGTGGCTTAATGGACCTCCCTCTCATTGACCTCAGAAAAAAATCAATACGCTCTAAACTGGCCAGGAGCATTTTCTTCCTTGTTAAAGATGATGCTGGTTTTCTTTGTTTAACAGAAAAAAAACATGCTGTCCAACAAGGCTGGTGATGTGTGATTTGGAGATAAACACACTGGTTACAGGTCGTACTGACAGATGCTTTCTATGAAAGATTCTTTTAAAGCTTTTAACAAACACCGTTGTTGAACTGGATGCCCCATGTAGTCAGGTCTGTTTTTCTGCACATCACTTTCTATACATTTTTTTTTACTGGGATTGCTAACAATTATTGCCTTTCTTTAGCTTCTATGGTGACAGCAGGTGTTGGCTTTGTAAATATCAAACTTAATCTTGACACATGTTGCACTTATTTTACAGTACTTGAGTTTATGGATTGAACTCCTTGTGTCCAATATATCCCATCCAAAAACTGAAACTATTAGCATTTTCTACGGTCACTCACATGCTGCACTAATCAATTACAAAAAGTATACACTACTTCGTGCAGTCACTTTCTGAAGAAGAAGAAGAAGAAGATATGCTTCATTTATCCAACAAGGAGAAATTGCTTGACTACTCACACAGTTATTGAGACATGATAATACACACATCGACAGAAATACATGTGTGCGGATCTGATGTGCACTAATGGAGAGATGTCATCTGATGAGATGTGATCTGACACATTCAATATATTCTGAATCTTTTTTCTTTTTTTGACTCATTTATTCACTAGACTTTATTGTTTGTTGTTGTTGTTTGTCGGTTGTTTGATATTTAAAATGGTGCTATCCTTTAAGTCCAAGCTTTTTTAGCTTTGACATTCAAGGAATGTTTCTTCTGTGCATTCAGCTGCTCTCCAATCATGTTCGGTTGTCGTTAATTCAAACTGTGGTTGCAGTTTTTCTTCCTTCCCTGACCCACACTACTAAGCTGCTGACAAACTTTGTTTTTGTTGCCCGTGTATTGGCTTGAGTTATGGTGCAATTTTGACAGAGTAGATCCATCACCAACTCATCGAATGAGTCTGGATCAGCACTGATTCCAATCAGCTTCAGACCTTCCTCATTCTGTATGTTATCTCACATAGACTCACTGTGTTTGGTATTAAAACAGTGTAATATGAGGATAGAACTGACAGAGTTCAGTGTCATCAACCGTTTTAATCTGTCAGGAGGGCAGTTGGTAAAGACCTCTGCTTGCCCACACAATTGTTTTTAATGATCCAATTAGGCCTCTAATCAGGGGGAAGTGGTGGAGCTTTGCACATAGACAACAGATATAACAACATTTACAATAAAGCTGATCATGTAGTAAATCTCTTAAAGGGTATCCGTTTGCTAAGTGTGTAACACTTTCCTACTTTTGAATGGCGATGCAGTTATGTCACTGCTGGAGACTTTTGTTCCATTTCATACCATCCCTACTGTCCCCATTAATCTGTATTATTCTATTACTTTCTTAATAAAGAAAAAAACTAGATGAGAAATAAAAGTCAATAGTCTGTCCAGATTGCATGCCGATTTCTTTAATGCAGCTCGAAACATATCAGTTAAAGTTTAAATAAGTCCAGTTCTTATCCCTAGAACACCAACAGGCTCCAATTGGCCCCTCTTTGAAATGGAGGCGTGTCCTTAACTTTGTCCCACTGACCTTAAGAAATTTGGTTTACATAAAGGTGAAGCCATATCGCTCTTAGTTATGACGCAGTAACACACAAATGTCCAAATGCATGAAAATGAATTTCAATCGCAATATTAGACCAGCATTATTACTTTTTGTATTATTATTATAATATATTATTATTAGCTGTTAGGACGTCTCTGTCTTTGTGTCATTTATTTTTCACTTTCACTGTTCAAATTCTCAATGTGCGTTGTGTTTTGTTGTCAAATGTTGTCATCTTAATTTAAAGCCACATCGTGTTTGTGCAGAGTATCCTCAGGCTAACTTCTATCACTATCAATTATGTTGTCTGAGAGACCTTCAATAGCCCACAGAAAAGCCGCTCTTTTTCTGTGTTTGTAGAAACGTTTAACTGACGGGATAAATTGTATTATTGTGTACTTTTTGAGTTATGATAATATTCACAATAATCTCTACAAATTCACTGTGCCGAATTGGAACCAGATTCCTCTAACTGGAGTGTATTTGCTGCTTCTGTCAGAAGGACATGTTTGCTGATTTCTGGTTTTAAGCACTGAGGGACAAAAACTCTCATCTCTGTATATCCTTTTTGAAAGCAATAGAAATGACACCCACTGACACAGATAGTTTTTGGATGGATGCAGAAACAAACCGCACAGTCTGGTGTTAAGAAAAGCAGCTGGGTTGGCTAGTTAGCTGAAGACTGTCCTGCTTAGCTTTGCACCCACTGACTCACTGGAAATGTCTCATTCATACACTCAGCAAATAGAAGCAGTGACATCTGTCAAAGCAATATAGTAGAAAGTACCAGAGCACCCCATCATCAACAAATACGAAAAGTCTATTCTGCCTTCAAATTGACTACCAGTTACTGACTGGAAAACTGGAAAAGCATGATAAAAGACTTCTTAGGGATGTTCCTTTTTATTTATGAATGAAAGAGCATGTGTTTGAGTGGTTGTCAATGACCGTATCCAAGAGGAAGCCACAGTTGTGTGCTCAGCACATCATAGCAGGTCTATTATTCATTTCCTGTTTGCGATAAAGACACACTTTAGTTGTCAGAAAAGACTCTTACTGCCATGCCAACACTCACTTCATTTAAACACTCCTTCTCTCAAGTTTGCAGACAATCATTTTACAGTGTAATACACTGGTGTGTCTACTGAAGCCACCTCTGTAGCAATCCAGATGTTATTGTCATTAAATGAAAATCTTTGGATTTGTACGTCTTCAAAACCTTTTTTCTGGCTGTTTTGCATAAAGGAGGTCAAGACTAACTTTCCCCAGTTTGGTAACAGGGTCCAGGGTCTGTCTAACTTACTGAGCTAATATACATTGTCACACAAATCCCCTCTAATGAAAAAGTATTTCTTATAGTTGTTTATATTTAGGTCTCAAGAGGTTCTTATATGAAGAATGGTGAATGTTTTTTCCACCCATGCTGCTCAATGTTGTTTTGATCTAACCCCTGATTAATCATTATACCATCAAGATACTTAAATGGTTTTGACTCAAAATAAACCTAATGAAATTATTATATATTATCTAATTGGTTGACTCTGTGTCAGTAAGTCCCATTATGTCTACCAACAGAAGGTTGTACAGATTATTATTAGCCTGTATTCCTCACATGCTCTCTGGCTGCAGGATCGGTTTTCTAAAGTGATCAGAGTATTCATTGATTGATCTTAAAGTAGCCGACATTGTCTCGGGGGCCTGTTCTGAACACTCTCATGTGACCTTGACATGAACACAGAGCAAGAAACACACAACCACTCATGTCCCTTGTAATAAATGTTGCTGCGCTCAAAGGGCCCAGAACAGTTGAGTCCGAGATACAGTTACTCACATATGTACATGTTAAGTTTCTTTTAGAAGGCTGCTTCTTATTCATGTTTTAACCTTGATAACATTATAATAGTTAATGTAAAGATTGTGTGACAGAAGCCCTAAATGTAACCCCCCCCATCTCTCTCTCTCTAGGGTAGGATGCAGTCTTCAAACCACCGACTGCGAGATATGGAGCAGCACCACCCGCTGCTGTCGGCAGGTTCCGATGTGGAGTCAGGGAGCCTGTCGGCCGATGTCATGGTCGGGGGTCCCCATGCCCATGCAGCAGGAAACCGCACACTGTGGTTTATTCAGGACAGCTGTGGGATGGTGTGTGCATCCATCACCTGGTTCCTGGTGCTCTACGCTGAATTTGTGGTGAACTTTGTCATGCTGCTGCCGAGCAAGAACTTCTGGTACTCCCTGCTGAACGGGGCCGCATTCAACTCTCTGGCTGTGCTTGCATTGGCCTCACATCTGCGTACCATGCTGACTGACCCGGTAAGCATGTGAAGGAGAGGTGGAGGATATAGATGGAGTGAAAGTCTAAAGAGTGAAAGAGACAGTAGGCAGGGTTAAAAAAAAAAAAAAAAAAGAAATCGGGCAGAGAAAATATGGCTCGAGTCAGTGCTTAAGACAAAATGTATACAGGCTCCTCAAAAAAAGAAGGGTAACTAAAGGGCCACCTCTGAATTAAATACAGTTGTAATATGGTGCTCTCAGTCTTTATTGCGGTAAAATGAGGAGTTTTATAGAATGAAAGGAATTCCTTCAATTTTTATGTATATCACAAGTAACATGCTCTGTCAGGGTCTGATACTTGTTGTAGCTCTCTGATCTGGCACACACTGAGTGGGGGGGGTTGCATGCACCTAAATGTCTTTGTGGTGAGTCATAATTTCAGATATTGATAGATATCATTTGTTCAGGATTGTTGTTGTTTGTTGCTGTTGTAAAGTTTTGGCTTTGTCACTGATCCTCTTGTCATGCTGCAGGGAGTGCAGGTCAAATATTATCAGTAGTGCTGCAACGTTGACTCATTCTTACTCTGAGAAACTTGATGACTGATGACAGCTTCACTTGTGCTTTCTAGCCCACAACAGCCTGGCCTTCACAGTTGCTCCATTTAAAAGCCCAAAATAGTACACAGTCAGCTGTGCTGGAAAGTGTCCGATTGGGCTTTTGACTGAACTTAAAGGTCTTACATTGTTTGATGATTTCACTTAAAGTGGTAGCTACAGCTCATTGTGACTCACTCAGCAGGTATAATGTAGACTCACAAACTAATGAGATTGGATTAGTTAAAGGCTAAATGTGCATTTTTTTACACATAAATATAGCAGAAATCAAGTATATCCTCTGAAAATAACTATGTGAGTCATGACTTACAATGAGTGTGACACCCGAGTCCCGCTCTCTTTAATGTCCGACCGAGCCCTTGTGTGTTTGGAGCCCTTTGCTTGGAAAGTAAAACACCTGTTGATTTGAGACACCCAGCTTGAATTCACTTAGCCATCATGTCATAATGTATTTGTTTGGACATTTATAGTTGATATCTATCATCCTCCATCTTACAGGGTGCAGTTCCTAAGGGAAATGCAACCAAGGAGTACATGGAGAGCTTACAGCTGAAGCCCGGTGAGGTCATCTACAAGTGCCCAAAGTGCTGCAGCATCAAGCCTGAGAGGGCACACCACTGCAGGTCAGTCACAGCGTAGGGGCCAATTCTACACTGAATGAGGTAGTGATGTGCTTCTTGTATCATCTTAGCTGCCCCTTGAAAGCTGTGTAGGTGTGTTTTTCATACCTTTGTGTCTTCTCTCCCCTGCCTGCAGTATTTGTAAAAGATGTATCAGGAAGATGGATCACCACTGTCCCTGGGTCAACAACTGTGTGGGAGAAAAGAATCAGAGGTTCTTTGTACTTTTCACTGTAAGTACATTCAAGTACTCATGGTGTGGTACATTCATTTTGAACAAGGGTGTGGTTGATTAGATTCATTATGTACATTCATCACTTCTTTGATATCACATAAGACTAATTTAAACTAATAATCGAACATGTTTGCATTGCCTCAGTTCTTTTTGAAATTGAGTACGCCATTTGCCTTTAATTCGTTTTTTATTTCAACATTTGTTGAGTTATAGGACTTAATATCTGCCCATAATAAAAAATGCAAATAATTATAATATTTAAAAAAAAGAGAAAATGTTTCCAGGAAAAATTGTCCCTGGATCGTTTCTTTCAGCTGAGGTTCACTGCTCAGAAGTGATGTCACTCACATCAGACACAAGCCTACATGAAATGTACTCACAGCCATTTATGACTTTCACAACATCAGCACTTTTTTTATATGGCTTTTATGTGCTGACTGGAACTTTTTTGACACAGAAACATAAAGCTCTTATATATGGCTGTGCAGTACAAGGTTACCTGTGAGATGACATTTTTGCTCTGCTAACATATTTACATCAATATAGAGTTTAATTGTTAATTACAGCACTGTGCATTGTTTATTATATTTTATTAATGTACAAATGTGTTATAAGTATAGGGAAATTATGACTAAGCCAGCCTAGTGGGATAATGGCACAATTGCCTTTTTTTGCACCGGTCACTTACCATCTCTCTTCCTTCCTCTTCTGTTCGTCTTCCTGCAGATGTACATAGCCTTGATTTCGGCCCACGCCCTGGCCCTCAGCGGTATGCACTTCTTCAGCTGTATTAAAGTCCAGTGGAACGGTAAGGCTTCTCTGTTTTTCAGTATCAACTATGGCATGTAGAGGCTTTTCTTCTGTTGAAAAGAACAGCTGCTCTCCACAGGTCAATGAAGTTGTTCAGCACAGTCATCAAAGAGATGCCATTGATCTTTCCCACCCCCTTTGTGTGTCTCTTTGTAGAGATGAACACATTTAATTCTAAGAATTTTCAGTTTTTACTGCACAAGATGATACTCTGGTTATCAAGGAAATATTCTCAACCAGTTTGTTTTACATGCAAATGTGATGTAATAATATGTAAGGCTGCTGTGATTGGCAGAAAATGGCAGCCAATTTCACACAACAGCTAATACTTAGATGAAAACCTTTTTTGTGAATGATTTACAGCTTGTTAGAAGTGTTTGGGGAGAATGCTTTCAAGTTTCAGTCTGATTATAGGTCAGGTAAGGTGCGGGATTGCATCAGTTAGACAAATGACAGCTTCTACAGACCACATTATCACTTTCACAACTTCATTGGACTAAACCAAGAAACATTTCTATGTTGTCTTTAAGGGTCTATTTAGCAGGATTTTGCTCAGTCAAGAATAAAGGCCTGTGGAGTTTCTCCTTTTTTTGAATGCATTAAATTAGCTGGTGTTTGTTTAACATCCCAGTCAAATAGTAATAAAACTAAAACTCCATTTCCATTTGCCATTTTCCTTTGATCAGAGTGCAGCGACTTTTCTCCGGGGGTATCTGTGCTGCTGCTGATCTTCCTCTGTCTTGAAGCCATCCTCTTCCTCACTTTCACAGCTGTAATGTTTGGTACACAGATCCACTCCATCTGCAATGATGAGACGGTGAGTGTCCGCTGCACCCTGAAAGCTTTGTTTCTTTTGACAACTTGTGTGTGTTGGGGAGGGTCACAGCAAGAAGATGTCTTCAGGGTCGTGGGGTGACGTGTATATTTATATATATAAGTTCCTTTCTTCTTTTGTCCCAAATGTGTTTTACCCTTTTAGATGTAATTGTTTATGTAAGCCTGCAAATAAGGCAGAGCAAACAGACAACCTGGTGAGAAATCCTTTGATTCACAGACCTCTTTGAATGTCTTGCAGGAGATTGAACGTCTTAAAAATGAGAAGCCTACTTGGGAGCGTCGCATGAGATGGGACGGGATGAAAGCTGTGTTTGGGAGTCCACCCTCCGTGCTATGGTGTAATCCATTCACAGGCCTGCGTCTGAGGCGCTTGTTGCTGTTGACACAAGGTCGCCGGGGCGGATCTGAGTTTTCTGTCTGAGAGCAGGGCAGACTCATGCCGCTAAACACTTAGTCCGCCTCTTGAGCGATATTTATTTGTTTCCGGGGGAGCAGAGATGAGCCTCTGCTCCCTGAGGCTGTTCTTCATGTGTGGGTGACACAACTGACTGGCTGCTCCAGTGCAACACTACCACCACTGAAAGTTTGTCTTATCACTTGCACATGCTGAAAGTGACCCAACACCTTTGGTCTGCACGAGTACAACTGGAATATTGGTTTTAACATGAGCAGCTTTTTTGGTTTCAGTGTGTGTTTTTAGGTAAAGCATGCAGTTTTTATTCCTGGTGAGACCTTCCAAGGTGTCGTTTGAGCTCAACTCATGCACCTTGAGAAGACTGCTGCAGGAGTTAGATCATCACTAGACCAAGACAAGTCAAGTTAAATGGCCGAAAGCTTGAAACTGTTTCATGAAGCCAGATGAGTCAAGGACATGCATTACTTAAATGGCACTTGAGGAGAAAGATTGGATAGTGCGCAGAGAGGACTTCACTAAAAGAACTGTGCTGCCTCGATTTGCATGTGTAACAGCTGGATCAGTCGGTATCTCAGCCTGAAAATGAGCCTTTCACTATGTTCGGATGAATGAACAGGAAACTGTGAACACCTCATTGTTATTTGACAGGACTGAGTGTCTTCTCTTATCTGCTCATCTTCTTTGTCATGTTTGTCTCCTCAAGCTGAAATTGTTGATTCTTTCTCTTTCGGCTACTTGGGCCAGTAGAAATATTTGTTTCCTCTGTTAACAACTGCCGAAGCCTCTTTATCATCACAGTGACCACAACTCAACAGTTGACTGTTGTGATTCTCTGGAAATAAATACTTTTGTTTCAAATCCTTATTTGTGGGGGGGGAAGAATCACAGTTTTGTATTACTTGTTCAGTGTCTGTACATGTGCTATTCCTCCCCTCCTTCATGCTGCTCCAAATCCTATTTTCAGCAAATGATCTATCACTTGATCCACTCATATGCCTCCTTGGGTTTTCATATCAGAGCAATATAGGTTGAACAACATTGCCTGCTGAAAAAACTGAATGTTACTCAGTTTGAATTTACTTGCACACCGTTTTTCCTAATGTAAAGAACTTCTGTTTATAGTCAGCGTCCATATGTAAGAGTAACAGTTGGATAAAAATTCACAGCATTTAAACTCCTAGAAACAGCGACACAAATGCCCTGAGACATAGCCAAGTCGCAGATATGGCCAAGTCGCAGACATAGCCAAGCCGCAGCTATGCTGGCTTTGCATGCTCCTCTGCGAGGATCTGGTGCCACATTTTGAATAGCAGAACTGGAGACATTAGCACAATCCCTTTTTGGCTCTCGTGAGCTCATTTTGGTCTCAAGGGCCAGCCTCCATTGTGCAGCCTGCCTGTAGAATTACAAAGGAGCTGCTTTGCAGAAAGAGGCTGAGGTAGCTGGCTCGATACAATCTTTAACTCTGAACAAAGTCTTAAGGAGCCCGGCGAATGCTTCAGAGGCCTTTCCTACTTCACTCCAGAAATGTCAGTCCTGTTACATCTAGCAGATTATTTAAATGTATTCTTGCCTTTAAATTGAAGTGAAATGATCAGCTTTTGTATTGCCATATTTATGAAAGTGTTCCCACACTATTTGACAGCTTGTCTCCCATTTTTGACATAATCAATTGGCCTGTTTGCACTGAAAGGATGAGACTTGTTGAATCTAAAGTTCAGGGTTTAACCTCATGCTTGAATGGCAGGCTCTTATTATCAAAGTATTGACAAATCTAGATTATCCAAGTGTCACTTTTTATTTTTTTTACTGCATACCGCTTTTTGTTCTCATCTGTGGTTGTCAGGAGAAGGAACTCAGTCTCCACTGTTTACACTAAATGATCATATCTGTTGCTGTATGACTACAACATGTACTTAGAATGTAAAAGATCTTTTTGTGGGGCTAAGTGACACAGCACTTCAGCCAACTGATATCAGGGGATTTATTTAAAGCTGTCCTCACA
Organism: Labrus bergylta; assembly: GCF_963930695.1. Classification (NCBI taxonomy): domain Eukaryota; kingdom Metazoa; phylum Chordata; class Actinopteri; order Labriformes; family Labridae; genus Labrus; species Labrus bergylta. The sequence goes on from NC_089197.1 coordinate 28,102,041, forward strand.
TGTCTAATTGTATTCTGCAGGACTGCATCACTTTACCAACCAACACCTTTCTTGTTTTTTTCTATCGGTATAGTTTGGTCAATAACCGTTTCTTTTTCTCAATTCAGTAGCCCTTTGTTTGAATTAACCTTGATTTTGATTTTGTGTGTAATACAGCAGAGTAAATGTACACTTACCATACACAAAGAAAATTCCCATACAAGCTGTCAGTTTCAATTATACATAGGAAATGTCTGTCTGTTTGACAGTTTCACACATACTTTGTTTCTATTAAAAAAATACTTTGCAGGTATTGGTGGCAAACAAAACATCCAGAGCCAGCAAGAGTTCTCTGAGTCCAATAATAGTAACAGTGGCAGTACTAACAAAAAACTCAAACACTTAACTCTTACATGTATTTGTAGGAAGTAGCAGATCATGGGCCTTTTTGAATTGAAGGACATTGCTGCGTTGAATGGATGTCAATATTCAATGGTGAATGGTGTGTTTTGTGCAATAAATTGGGCTTGATTCATGTAAACAAGTACTTCGACATAGGATTTCTTGATTCATATCCCCTCTCTGATGCTGTACGTTTAAAGAATTGATTTAGGATTTTTTTTTTTTTTTTTTTTACAGGGTATGTAGTTTGACATTCATCCTTAGTTATTGAATAAACAAACTCTTCATTTAAAGAGTGGTACCCATTATTGTGTGTTCATCCCTACCTGCTGTTTGTCCTAAGCTAATACAATCACCATTGGAGAGGATTGTTTGACAGTGTGCAAAGTGGTGTAAAACAATGCAAACTATTCTGTCAAAGGCTTTTCTCCCAAAGCAGAAAATGTAGGATAAAGAACATTTTGTGATGTATAGTTATGACTCTGAGCACTATGGTGATGTGACTACAGACTTACATTAACATCTTCATATACAGTCGACAAAGCTTTTATTTGCTACTCTCCTGAGAGAATTTTTCCTTTAGGAGAAAGTCCATCAAATTTATAACAAAGTATAAAGGTTACTATTAACAGTATATAAATGGAATGTTTTATTCAAGTTTTTAAATTGTGTCATGATCTTATGTCATATCTTTAATGTCATTCTTTTACATAATAAAGTTGGTTACATTAAAGCTGTATATTGTGATTGGTTTTCTATCAAATGCTATTTCCTTTTCCTTTTTTTATAGGTGTTGTGCTTCCCATAGTCGGAAAATGCAACGGAAAATGTTTTCATGATATGCTAATCAGGAGTTTGGTATATGTTTCTGTTACGTTACATGGGCTCATGGCTGTTAATTTCTAGAAACAGATTCAAGATGCAGTAAAGATTAATTGAAAAGAGGGGGATACATTGCTGCAGCATCACAGGAAAATCAAGTAAACATCTTGTAAGCTAAAAGTGAAGCAGGCACACACTTCAGCAAATCAGTAACAAAATACACACATTACTGTAGTCTATACATTTATATGGCCACTTTTTAAATGCAACCATCATCCCAGAATAAACAACAGACACAGATATGTTGTTATGGGACATTGAGGGAATCTTAACAAGTAAATAAAAGTGTAAACATAGGGCGGCTGTGGCTCAGTTGGTGGAGTCGTTACCTCTCAACTGGAAGGTTGAGGGTTTGATCCCCAGCTGAGCAACATATCCGATGTGTCCTTGGGCAAGAGACTTAACCCTGATTTGCTCCCACTGCTTCGGTGGCGGTGTATGAATGGATTAATGTTGTACTTCTCTGATGTACATCGCTTTGGATAAAAGCGCCTGCTAAGTGAATTGTAGAATTGTACACAAAGGCAACAGTTTTGGCACTGGGACGTTAACATTAAACATTTTCTAGCCATAAATGCTGAGTTGGTATTGTCAAATGAAGAAAAAAAAATGAAAGATAAAAAAATTATAGGTAAGTCTTATAATGAAAATTACTTTTATCTAACTTTTTTTAAATTATTATTTTCAAATAAGTAACTGTTAATTGGAAATAAACCGCAACAATCCTTTTAGAAAAAAATAAAAATATATTTCATAGTGTAGCAATACTCTCTGTAGTCCAGTTGGCGGCACTATAACTTTTTCCGATGTCCTACAGTACACTTACAAAAGAAGAGTAAACAGGGTTAAAATATTCCCTGAGCTATTTCTTTCAGGCACCACTGTTTTCAAATTTTAAAGGTTTTACTCCTCCAGCTTGATTTGCTGACACTCGTCGTTCGTACTTTCAAGTTTAACCCTTAGACTTGATAAACGTAAAGGTAAAGTCCATGATTTAACGTGTACATTTGAGGCGACGACATCGGCGAAGCATTGCCGGAAGACTAAAGACAGGGAAGTAAAAACCCTGTCTCCATCTTTCACCCGCCTTCATATTCTTTATTATTCCTACAGCTTCCGCGGACTCGCTTGGATATGGCGGCAAAGGAAACTGTAAATATTCCTCAAAACGAAGTTGAAGTTATTATCAACCGCTGGTTGGTGGACTACTATTATTGTTGTTTATTAGAAGTGTTTAAAAAGGACCACTACGATGACTTCTGTGGCTTTAGAGGTGTTGTTGAAAGTAAGTGACGGATTAAGCTACCCCCTTCTTGAACTCAAAGTTGTGCAGGGCTTTGCTTTCTTATTGTGTTTGACAAATAATAAATAATTGATAAAAAACTGTTTATGTTCACTGCATATATACTGTCCTACTGTCCATTTTTAACTCGTGCTTTATGCTCGTCACTGTGGGAAGCAATTAGCAATTAGCTTTAGCCTCGTACGCGTCTGCGTTAATCAGACTAACCAATCAGCTTAGACTACTCTACCAAGTCTGTTCTCTTCATAGGGATAATATGTAAAAAAAAATCTTCAACATCATTAGAATATCTTCCTACTTACTTTCTTATGATCCGATGTGTTAGGAGAGGCCATTTGTCTGACAGACAATTCACCTAATATTCAGCGGGGAATGAAGAGTAATGATCCAGTATTATCAAATATGAAGATCCCCCTCTAATGCAAGAATTAAAAATAATATTTATGAAATTAATGACTCTAATAAATGATGCATGCAGACACTTGTGTGACGAAACTGCAAAAAGGGGTAAAGTTCAGTGATGGGGAGAGAGACCACGTCATTGCTCGTGTCTGTGTGTGTGACTTTTCTGTGCACTTTTCCTTCATTACAGGAATTAAAATGTCAAATCCTGTGTTTTAAGTCTGCTGCACGGTGTTATGTGTGAATGTGAAAAGCATTCCTAGTTTTACACTGCAAGTAAATGAAATCCTAAAATTGTACATGCAGGGGAACTGTGGGCAAAGTCCAATGAATGTGTGCTGATAAGATTGTTTTCTGTATTATCCATCTGTCAAGGAGCGATGACCAGTGTGTCTGCTGTTATTTACTTTCCACCTGGGCACGTATTTGTAGAAAAACACAACCTTGTTTGTTTGGCTTGTTACAGGTGTGTTGGTCCGTCCTGTGCAGTCCACTGATGCCACGCCAACAAAGGTCAGAGTATTGCAGTTTCTCTCCCGGATAAATGAAGGCGAAAAACTTGGTAAGAGAAACATCAATACATTTACATTGCACATCCTGTTAGCAACTGTGTGTAATGTTGTGGATTTTATTAAGCTGCATCTTGTTATTATTATTGTTATTATAAATATCCAGCTGTGAGTAGTATAAAACATCAACACCGTTTCCAAAATGCAGATCTGTAAGTCACTAATGCAGCTATTCTACAGAAATAAAACGGAGGTTTGGCCACTTGATTCACCAACATTTCACAACTTTTATTATTAAAAACTGATATTCATTTCCAAGAGTACTGCTACAACATAAATGTAGTTCCACGTTTAAGAGAGTTGTAGGTACATTCATGAGTAGATCATTAGTTTAGTGACATATTAAGTCTTTAAACACTGTGATGACTTTATTTGTCTTTACCTGCAGACTTGACATTTGAGTTGGACCAGTCAATAACTCCTCTGGAATCAGCCTTAGCCGTTCTGGAACTTATGACCAGTGAAAACCTTATTTTACCGCAGGATTTCCAGGAGGTCAGCACTTCACTGAAAGAGATGGTACGTATTTTTGAATTCTTGTTTCCCCCTCACAATTCTCATATCTGAGCATGTGTTGTATACAACGTTTCATCAGATTACCAACACGTTTTGTTTTCTTATTTTAGCTTGTTGGGATTCTCATTAAAAACAAAGAGTTTGACAAAGCAAAAGAGGTGCTGAACAAACACTTCCCCAAGAAAATGGTTGGCAAGGTGAGTTCTGTTACTATAACAGTTTGGCCTTTGGGATTCTCCATAAATTCAAGAAGTCTCATCAGAATTTTACCTTAAAATAACCTCCCCATTACTGCATCCATCCAACATTTCAGGAGGAGGCCATGTATTTAAAGTTGACCTTGTTATCAAAATAAACAGGCAATGTTACAATTTAGCTTGTTCGACTTTCTTTCATCATCTGTGTGCTATTTGTCAGCCATGCCTCCTGTTATATTCTGTGATTGATGAGGACTTTTTTGTTGACCTTGTTCAGTCACACCAGACCCTTGTTGTTTGGATGCAGCTAGTAGCTACTACTGTACATGGGTCTAGTGTTCATTGTTTAAGGTGTTGTAGTCTTCCTTCTTGCATTAAAATCCAGTTGAATAATTGAGCTTTTTGACACATTTAAGAAGATGATGCTGAATCAATCTGTAGTTAAACATGGTAACAATTTCAATCAGATTTAACTTATCTAAATTTTTTTCATTTCCTGTTTGTGTGTTGTTCATAGAAAGCTATATTCACAGGCCTTATCAGACAGAAGAGTACGAGACATGAAGTCATCGAGAAACTCAACTTCCGACAGTTCAAGCAGGAGATGTTGGCCTTCTGTGAGAGGCTTTGCCCAGTCGGCGTTCCCTTTCTCCACCGGGTATGTAGCTGTGATCAAAGCCCACGATAAAGGCTTGTTGTTTTGACACATTTAATGACATTCAAGGTGACTTTTTGAATTGGTGAGGTATTTTGACTGAGGATAGGCAAAATGAGTTATACAAATGTTGGATTTGAGATGTTCTTTTCTTGAGATGCTGATTGTTTGTCAACTTTTTGTTGATGACTACTATCATTTTGAGAAGCAGAATTCTTTGTTAACCATCTCTGAGTTCCGTCAAGAGTTGGTTTCCATTTTAACATTAGTGTTGTTAGTGATCACGAGACTTTTGTTCAGCCCGTCCACAGACTCATTTTATCTCTGTTACAGGCTGCAAAAAGGCTTCTTGATGAAAGAAAAGAAAAGGAAGATGGCAAGGCAGCCGAAGCTGTTGAGCAAGAGGAACCTGGCCCATCCTCTCAGCTTCCTGTGAACATCATCCATTTCATACCATGGTAAGCTCTCACCTTCCCTGCTAATGTAAAATGAGCCCTTTTTTACTGGTAAAGTGCAGTATGGTCTCTTTTAAGATCGGTAAGCTCTGAAGGCTATTCGAGACTCGTGCAATTGTCTCTATCTCTGTGATTTTAGCTAGTTTTGTTATGGTGTTAATCGCCACTCTCTTTTCAGGATGTTGAACTTCCTACTTTCCAGTAGGTTACAGTGTAGGCAGTAAATGCCAATGCTGGAGAATTAGCCCTTACTGACATTGAATCAGGCAAAGAAATTCAACATCTAAAGGGTTGTAACAGCACAGTCGGTGTGAAGCACAATGAGAGGATGTGCAGACTTTAAGTTTTCTCTTAATGCTCCTCAATAAAGAAAATATATACAGTAGGCAATTTGACATTTTCTCTCAGTGATGCCAAAATAACTATGCCAGCTTTAAATCATGAGCATCATATGACACACTCATCCCCTATAACTATTGGACTGAAAAATAGCAGTGGTACAAGCGACAGAGAACAGTTTGTAAACCTTACACAGATATTACCATTTTGTTTAGAGTTTCCAGATCTTAGACTAACATTCTCTCTTTGCTTCTCGCCAGATGATTAGAGTTTCTCAGTTTTGATTGATCTCTTTTTTTTTTTGAGGGCCGTGGCAACACTGAATGTCAATATGAGATCACATGTCTGCTGTTAGTGGGAGGAATTAGAGAAAAAAGTATAAAAGAGTATGAACTTAGCTGTCACAGTATTTGGTTTTAAAACTTCTATCAGCAGATCGTTACCACAGGTGTGTTCAGGGTCATTTGTTTTCAATGATGTTTTTGTTTTCATTAAAACCATGTTGGAAACTTTTTCCATTCTAATATATTGACTTGCAGTCCCTCTCAGACTCTATTTATTTATTGTGTCTTTGTTTTCTCCCAGTCAACATTCAGTTATAATAAGGACCAGGCTGGAGGCAGCTTACATAGCTTTGTCTAACGATTCAGATGAGAGACCATTCGCTCAGCTGGAGGCAGAAGTGGAGAGAGAGGAACAGGAAAAAAAAAGGACATGTCATTCCCTCCACTGCTCACTTGCTCCAGAGAACAGCACCAATCAGGACTCAGAGCAGGAACTAATATTTCAGAGGGACTCAGGCAGCCCCATGGAGGCGTCCCCAGCAGACCAAACTCCACAGACAGACGCTGTTCTACAAGAACAGGCAGGTTCACTCTCAAAGACACCAGAGGTGAAGAGGACCAGACGGCCCCCTTACAATCTGGCACGTCTAGTGGTGGAGCCGGACAGCCAGGGGAGCACGCAGAGCACGCAGAGCACGCAGAGCACGCCAGCTCTTCAAGACCAGCTGGCTGATTTAAGAACAGAAGAGCGGCCACGGTCAGCAGCTAAAGCCAAGAAAAGAAATTGGAACAGGTATCTATTTTTTTTAAGAAACATTAGGGGTCACTGTAATCAACATTCTCTTTGTCAAGTTATGGATTGGTTGTAATATTTTTTCGCACAAAAGAATCCATATTTTTAGTGTTCCCACTGACCAAAGTTTCTTTATCTCTACCATTAAAGCCAGATCCTGTCAAACATAACAATAAGTAAAGACGAAGTTTTTAACTGTAGTGATGTTTTAAGGCGTAGTCTGTTGGCCAGTAGCTTTGGGCTTTTGTCACCCAATGGCTGAGAGACTTTTAGAAAATACTAAAAGCCGACGAGCTATTGCAGAAGTACTGGGCGGGTATCAGAGAGAATAAAGGAATAAAGTTTGATAACGAGTAGTAGTAACTGGTCATTATCACATGACTCTTACAAAAATACTAATAACTCCTGTCTTTGTATAGCACGTGTCATTCTCTGGTTTTCTGAGGCTTGCTTGTGGTCCTGTGGCGCTCGGTGAGTGCTCAGAACTAACACTGTTGTTTTGTCACGCAGAGCCGCAACAAATTTGGCCAAGGAAATTGAGAATGACTCATCTGACGAACTCCATGAAGAGACAAACAGATCACTGACGTAAGTCGAAGTGTCAAATACTTCGCACAACTTTCCCACATAAGGAAACTTGTTTTTTTCAATCTGAAACTATCTTGTTGTTTACTTTAACTTCTCTAAATATTTTTTGGAATGGTACAAGGAGATGTTTGTTATCAGAAATATAAAGATTTTCACCGTTTTCTCAACACGACTGATAGAAAATACAGTTTTTGAAGAATGTTTTTTCCCAAAACAGATCACATTTTTTGACATTGCTTTAAGTCTCAACTCTCGTCTATAGAAGCTCTAACAAGTCAAAGAGGATATCATCAGACTCTTCTGAAGACCCACAGGAATCATCGTCACCCTGTAAAACACCTGGTAAACGACTGGCCAGGGATCCTCTCAACAAGCAAGTCCAAATAAAACACTCATTTGATGTCAATATGTTTATGAATTTGACATTTGCTTAACTTAATGTTGTTTTTATGCAGAGATCACGCAAATGCAAGTGACATCATGATCACAGACTCTTCACTGGACAGCCCACCCATTCGGTTTCCTCTTCGCCCCGTCCCTCGAACGAGCTCCACCCCTCAGATGAAAGATGAAGGTTCTTCACATTCAAAATGGTTAGTGATGAGAACATCTGGGACCGTATTCACGAAGCCTCTTAAGTACTAAGAGTTGCTCCTAGTGACAACATTCGAAGAAAATTCTTAGAACCATGACATTTTCCAAGAATTTCCCCTAAAAGTTAAGACTACTAGACCCTTATAAAGATAAAAGTTATTCACAAAGTGTCTTGGCCCTTAAGAGAGCTCCTAAGGTGTAAAACCGTTAAGAGTAGTGAGGAGGACTTTTAACAGTCTTAAGAGTTTCTCAAGCTGAAGAGAAAACAGAGAAATGTTCTCCAAACACTACATGAGGAATAATCTTTTGGTCTCATAGTCGGGCCGAACAGACAAAAATGATCTGTGCAGACATTTCCATCCATTCTTTTTTTTTTTTTTTTTACAGAGCAAATTGAGACATGCATGTTGAGTTTCTCTACATGTGGTTACCCCCACAGGTGCATCCAATCACTAATTAAGGCTCTTCACATGCTGCTATAACGATCAGCATGTGAAGAAGCTGCTGCACAAGTGAGCATGTGATTTCAAACAGTCTGTAGGTTATATACTTTTCAAGTACGTCTTACATGTTATCACACGGATGCTAATTTCATGGTGTTCATTATTACACAATGTCTGACTACGTTCTATGACTGACTTTTTTGTCTAAGATTTTTTTTAGATTAACCAATCACAGCTTGTGAAAAAAAAAAATGTGTCACACCTAGCATGGGTTGAACCCCGCCTCCCCACTAAAATAAAAGTTTCTGTCTCTTTCTTGCTCTGGGAATGTTCATAAAATCACTCCTAGGCTAAAAGTCCTGGCTAGGAAAATTATTAAGCTACATTTGGAGCTCTCTGAGAGGATTCTCAGGATGTTGGTGAATACAGGACTAGGAGGATTAACTAAAGTTTTTTTTTTTTTTTTTTTTTTAAATGATTCATTCCCTTTTTCAAAAACAATGTCAGTTTAAATAAATGAACTTGCTTCACCACATAACAAACAAATTCTACCCCACCTATTTGCACAACAGCAAAAAACATGAGGTGCTGCCCTTTTTGAATCTTTCACAGCTGATTATGTGTGTTTCTGCTCTCGTTTACAGGACAAAGCTTTACCATAATGCAAAGGAGAGTAGGGATACATGGAGCGATGAGGAGACATATTTCGACAGCCGAAAGAACAGCAGTAACATCATCTATTTCTTCTGATTAATCCTGTAATTAATCAAACAGTGAAAACCTTTGTTCACGCACTAATGGATCTGTTTTTCCCCTAAAGAAACACAAGATGAGAGCAATAATTCAAACACAGGCCAGAAGAGGAAGGCAAGTATAACGAGTTGTATTTTATACATCTCTGCATTATACATACATAGATACCTGTGGTTCATTATTACAAGTTCACATCATTTTAGAGATTCAAAGAATGTAAATCTAAAATGACAGTAATTTGGGAGATATTGGTTGTATAGAGGAAAAAACTGATGAATTCAAACATCCATGCTTCTTAATTTTCTGATCCTGGTTGGTTTCACCTGCTGATGATTTCTATCTAGCCTCATTATCATGCAGCAGCAATAACCAAAAAAGGTAACTGAGTAACCTGTATTTCTTTGTTTTGTTTCAGATGTGGACCGTGGCTGAGACAGACAAGTTAAGAGAAGGGGTCAAAAAATTTGGAGAGGGAAACTGGAGTAAGATCAAGGATTACTACTCCTTCAACGATCGAACAAATGTCCAGCTCAAGGACAGATGGAGAACAATGAGGAAGTTAAAGCTTGTTTGAGAGGTTCAAGTGAGAGAACAAGGTTTCTTCTGACTTTATAAACCTTACAAAAATATTTCTTTTTGGAATAATTTTTTCCCCTCAAGTCCGCTACATTTTGTAGTTTGGTAAATGTTAACGGGTTCATGTGCGGGTTTGTTTGTCCCATTGTTGAAACTGGAGTAAAATCAAGGATTACTACTCCTTCAACGATCGAACAAATGTCCAGCTCAAGGACAGATGGAGAACAATGAAGAAGTTAAAGCTTGTTTGAGAGGTTCAAGTGAGAGAACAAGGTTTCCTCACAGACTTTATAAACCTTACAAAAATATTTCTTTCTGGAATCAATTTTGATATGTTAGTGGTTTCATGTGCGGGATTGTTTGTCCCTTTGTTGTAATAAAAACTACAAAGGTGTCTTAACACATGGTTAATGCAGCCCTTTACACACTAGCAAAGTCACCAAATGAAATGCAAGACAACATATTTATTGAAAAACAAAAATATACACTTTCATTTTGACAAGAAATGCGTAAGAGTGATGGAATATCAGGAGCTTTAGGGACAAAGGAACCCTGCAGATCACGCAGACCTTTATCCAAGGGTGAGCCAGAAGATGGGTCTTCATTGCAGTCCTTAGACCTTTGGGCCAGTTGTAACATCTGCTATAACTGTGCCATCAAAGCAGGCACTTAAATCCAGCAATCAAACATTTACAAAAGAACAGCTGCTGTTCTAGATGAAAATTCAGTCCAGTTGTTGCTGCATCTTTATGTTAAAGTGTCTTCATTCCTGATGAACTCTCCCACATCTGCCTGGTGGAACACTACAATGGACATGGGGTCCACTCGCCGACACTCCTGGGTGTTCTTGGCTGCTACTCCAAAACCCTGGAGAGTTAGACACATGACTGGTTCAGAAAGCCCTTTGATGAGCATGGACAGAAATTATGTTTGGCATACGAGAATAAATGCTGCCAGGGCGAAATGATACATCTAAAGGCCACAACATATCAGTCCTTCCCTTATACATTTTCACATGCTGAATCGGTTGCCCATGCAGGAATACAAGCACTTTAAATTGAGCAGTGTCCTCCAGTATGTTAGCAAAACAGCATCTTGGTTTTGAAACTTACCAGGGGCACATCAGCCATGGAGTAGACCACAACACCTTGATACTGTTGAGTGTTCTCAGTGATCCTCCCCAGTCCAGACTTCAGCACATGGTTCCCATAGAGGAAAGACTGCTCTGCTCCAGGTTTCACCCACACTTTGAACTGTACACAAACAAAAAAACCTCACATCATTCATATGTTATGCTTAATAATACGTTATGGCAAGCTGTTCAGGAAATTAATATATTGAATGAAACTTTGAATATATTGAACAAAGTCTGAATATATGGAATTGAAGCAGATTTCAATTCTCTAAATCCACCCGTTTCATTGTTGTCATCAAAAAGACACCCTGCTGAATATGCTGGTTTTACAAAATGACATCAGCTGAAATATACCAATACTTTCTTCCAAAACTTTTTTGAGAAGTTGCTGGTCGTATTCAAAACTACATGAATAATATGGGATGTAGAAAGCGTCACCTTGAAGATCATAGTTCAATGATTGGAACACTTTTACTGCTTATGAGTAGTAATGCTCAACAAAACATTGCTGAGCGCACTTTGTACATCCATCTTTAGAGATTGTTTTAGTCTCTGAGTTGTTAGCTGAAATAACACTACAGACTTCCATTCATATATATATATATATATTTAAAGTTTAATTCAATATATTAATTTCCTGAACGGCTTGCCATAGTACTTCGGAGTTGTGATGGATCTCATTTAGTCAGTACTGAAAACACATTTTGGCCTTTGACAATAAGGGTCAAATCTGTGGCAGAATATATAATAAAAATGTACTTGGTCACTGGTAGATCAACATAAAAACATTCACTCCCATCACGAAATAGACTCCATAATTTAAAAGGGACTGATCACTTCACTAAAGATGAGCCTGCCTTCATTCAGATAGCATCCTTTCCTTCAACACAAGAGGTCAGGAGACAGAGGAAGGGATGCACATGAGGAGCGTGAAGACACAAATAATAAAGACATGCACAGTTTAAGTCACCTTTGCATAAGGAGCAAGGAAATCCAGAGCTGTGATGTGCAGTCGGAACTTAATTGTCTTCGTGAACTTTCCGAAACATGTCCCCACTGACACGAGCTTGTCACGGGAGATGTTTGTGGCCAACTTCAGGATTTTCTCACTGTGGACAGAACACGACGATGGATTTATTAATTCATGTGTGCAAAACACCAAAATCTTTTGAGTTTGATTGTAATTTAATGACCTCATGTAGTAGACGCGGTCATTGTGCAGTCTGAAACAGAAGGTACCGTCGGGTCGGTCCACTAAGAGTTTGATGTTTTCACCAATGCTGCAGTGGGAGAAATTACACATATCACACACATGGGCTAACGTGGATGCTAACATTTCTGGTAAAATCTGAATCTTTAAATAGGCAATCAAAACATTCGTCGAGAGTTCACTTACTATTTCGAAAGTTTCTCAAACATCGTTTTCGTCTCTTCTTCTGTCAGTGGCCTCATTTTGAGTACTTTAATACAATTTTCTATCTGCGAATAGCTGAATCTGCCGTGGAAACGTGACAACGTGGGGTCAACACGGAAATGCGTCACTCTCTGAAACGGAAGTCCTCTGACGTAATCGTCGCGCTCACTTCCTGGTGTGTTTTTTTTTTCACATTCTTTAGCTTTCAGTCGATCGTACGCCTTTACTTCGTCAAACCGGTCGTCATTTGGTAAGTTTATTCACTGAACATTATTGGAATTCTTCGGGAAAAGGGATCTACTATACGCCTGCTGAACAGTTACGCGAACATTCAGGTGTTTTTCAGGGTCATTGTGTGAAACATTGTCGTCAGGATTCCGAAGACGGGCTGAGTTAGCCTGGTTAGCTAGCTGTCAGTGGAAGAAAAAAACAGCGTTAGCTTGTGAGCTAACTCTGGCTCGCTGCATGTAAAGAAGACCCCACTCTACCGGGGTGATTTCAATCAGATAATGTGTGAAACTCTGGGGTTAAATTAAAACCTCCTCTGCATTTGAGTTTATCTCGGACATGCCGTGTGAAGAGGAGAGTCTCTGCCGCAGCGCTGTGAAGTTACATAACCTGAATTTGTTTGTAAATACCGATTACGTGTAATCCAAGATCAGGAGCAGAGTAAGCAATCCTTTAAACATTTTAACAGTCATTAAGATCTACACTAAACTCTGATTAGGTGACACTTGTCACAGTATGACTCAGGTGTTTGAAGTGTTTGGTAACGGTGAGGTGCAATGTCAGCCAGAGGTACAAGCTGTGAAATCTGCTCTGTCAGCGGAATCATTTGATCATTTGATCCACCTGTCACACCTCGTCTCACGGCAATAATGGTTGGGAAAAGTGCCTTATCCTGTTTTACCGATACTGCTTGGAGGTACTATACACAGTTAAATCCACTCACTTTCAAGCACGGCATTACTAGAAGTACTGAAAGTCCCTCTTGTCCCTAAACCTCCTTATTGAAACTCTTCTTTGTGTGTCACTTACTCACCAAGACTCATAACTTAAAATAAGAGTTATCACGAGTTACCATTACAAGAGCCCATACTCCTAAAAGCGTTTCTTTCCTATTTATAATGTGTGAATGCAATATGAACAGTAGTCACAGCACTGGCTTTTCAATCCATTATGTGAGACTTTTCACAATATTTTCTTTTCTACAGTATCTTGTGATTCCTGAATGTAAAACATGACTCGTTTAGTTCAGCCTCAGGGAGATTTTGATTCAAGTTATAGAAAAAACACTGAAACATAGTCTGACCAGCAACAATGGTACAGTCGTATACGTTTACTAGTTTCTAATTATTTGCGGGTTTTGATCTTTAACTGGGGATCTTTATGTTTTGACTGCCTTTAGCACGTTGTTTCCTGTTGTCTTTGTCTATAAAGCACTTTGGTCAGATCCTGTTGTAGACAACGTGCTATAAGAATGACTTAATGTTGATCACTTGAAACGTTTGTGTGTTATTAGGTGATTGCTCCGGGTCCTGTATTGTAACCCAAATTCCATGCTGCCTGCTACTAATATTGATTTTGAGATTTGTACAAACATGCAGTATTCACACATTCATTTGTGTAGCCAACCTCTTTAGATCTCAAGATGTACAATTTACCCCGTTCCTGAAAATAACGTAACTGTATTTCAAATCAATATCAAAGAGATCTTTAGTACAATTTTCATTGAGAGTGTATACCCACCAGTGTCCCCCTGTTGTGACCTCATTATCTGTGGGTGTTGCCAGAGGAGAAACCTACTTAAATGAAGGCAGCGGCACACTTGGCACAGGCCCAGCAACTAAAACAACCACATGATAACACTCATGGTGATAATGGGTATAATGAAATAACTCTTCTTCTAGAAATGAACACCATGACCTGCAAGAAACCATCAAATGCATAATTATTTGACAATAAAAAAAAACAGAGTCTTGACATAATGCCTGTGTCTAACTCTTTTTATTCTCCTTCCACTTTCAGGTGCTGACAGGAGTGAACTGTCCTGTGTTGGGAGAACAGTTCTGGTGCCAACAGTTAACCCAGGATAAACCAGCAGTCTGTGTTTGTCATCAGTTTTGGTTGCGTGTCTGTGGCTCTGGTGACTCTGAACAGGAAGACAGGCGGAGAGAGACGTCTGAACTGAAAGAGGAAACTGCTGCGGCTTCTTCTTCAGCCTCAGAATGACTGAGTTCTGGGTTTGTTTCAGCTGCTGCATTGCAGAGCAGCCACAACCTGTGAGTATGACATTCACTTGGAAGACTAATTCATTGGCCTGGATTTTTCATTTAGCCGCCTGTTTAACGTGGAAGTTGGTCAGAAGAACGTTTAAGCATGAATATAGGTTTAGAAACAAAGCAGTATTGGCTAGTGTGAAGGAATGTGTTGTTCCTTTTACTTTCAGTTTGAACAAGTTGGGAATATTCAGTAGTTTCATGAAAAACAATCTCATGACAAAATATACATCACATCCTCTTTTTTATTAAAGATTCAAAAAGCAACAGGCTAACCACATCCGTCTGCCTGCCAGAGACTAACTTAGATTGAATAAAATTCATTAGAGTGGCTAACAAGCAGCTGTTGTGACTCCTTAAAGTCAACCAGTCGTCCTGCATACACAAGTTTCAATGACAAATAGGAAAAGGACAATGGGTTTCTGTTTTGGCTGGTGTTTATCTATTCTCCTTTCTATTTGATTAGAAGTTGTACCTGTGATTATATTTAGGATAAGAGGGCCGATGATCTTTACTAAAGTTTCTGTTTCTGCTCCTTGTTCACAGAAACGGCGGCGACGGATCGATCGCTCCATGATTGGCGAGCCAACAAACTTTGTTCACACCACACATGTAGGCTCAGGGGACATGGGTCTGGGATTGGCATCGGTAGGTTTCTAGTCTTCTGTAATTAATATGCCACCAACAGAGTCTTTTTTTTGACAGTATGTAAAACCTTTCCACCTTGATGATTGTAGGTGGACCTTGTCCAGGCCCAGATGAAATCTAAAGGAGGCTACTCACATGGAGGGTCTGAAGGTTCTCAGTTGTAACAAGGTGAGAGATACTTTTCTTTATTTCATGGGAAAAAGTTTCATGACCTCTCAGCCCTGCAAGCACACCTGAGACATGTTGGATGCAAATAGCTCCTTGTTTATGGCTAAAGGTCAAGGTTCCTTTTGAGAGAATTCACCAGTACATGCATAGTTTATATTCTCATTTCTGGTTAACATCTCCAGCAAGAGATGCAGACTTGACTCCTCTCATGCTATTTGGTAACAAAAAGATGACAGATCATGTTAACTTTCATGATCTGGTCAAATAGCACACAGCACATACAATGTTTATACTATGCTGAGCATTATGTTTGTCATTTTTGTTCTGGGAATTCTTGCATTAAGTAATCAAAGTATTTTCCATTTGATTAGCTCTGTTGTGACAGTAGAAATGAGCATGTTCCTTGTGATGATACACAGCTGTCAGTATTTTTTTTATTAGTGACATTTATTTTAGGTTTTTGTTCTTCAAGAGGACTGGTTTGAAAGTAGGAAACTTGTTAACTGTTCACTCATCTGTCTTGGTAGATGTGGTCACTTTCACTTTTTATATTTGGCACATGTCTCTTTGAGACAGCTGTATAAATTCAGACCACTATTACATAACATGTTATAAAGAAAACAAGTCTTGAAAAATGATTAACTGGTTGGGGTCGGGTCAGCACTCCAAAGTCTGTTCACTCTCAAAATGAAAACAACAGAGAGGTTCATATTTGATGGTATATTAATGTTGTTAAGACTCCAGCCACGTCCCAGCCATCAGTAGCATCTGACATCCTAACTTTGATTTCCATTTTTTTCTCCTTGCAGCCCCTTCACAGTGTTGTGGAAACTACTGTTGTTGATTTGAGGAACCATTTTCAAAAAGCAGTGCTGTCTGTAATGGACGCAGGACCAAAAGATGAAACTACTGCTTTTGCATAATGTTGTATATATTTTTATTTCCATTCCTTTTTTTAATGAAAGCACTGCTTATCCATTTGCTGCCATACTGTTGCACTGTAAAGAGTCGCTGTTAGGAGTAGATAGGAGGGTTTAGTAAGCTCATAATGTCAGCCAAGAATGCTTGTGTGTATGCATGAGGAAGATAAGTTTCAAAATGATTTGCTGTTGTAGCCCATTTGGATGCCTGTATTTATTACCTGATTTGTAAAACGGACCTCATGGTGGCTGGGCCACATTGGAGATTTTGGTCATTCAGTTTCCTTCTTTGTCCTCAGAGGTTTATCAAAGGACAGGTAGAGGTAGCGAAGCATAACGCCACATGTTCATTGTTTTATTCTGAGAAATGCTCACCATTCTCTGAGTTGCTTTCAGGGTTTACAATTGCTGTCTTGTTTAAAACTTGAATGAGTAGAGTACACTGGACCATGCATTGTACACTTACACTTGCTTAGGAATTCCGCATTGATTTATTTCAACTGTTTTTTTTTTTTTTATACTCGTTTAGATCAAACCATATAGAATTTTAATAAACTATGACCTTCATAATCTGCCTTCTGAAGTCATGCTCATCTTTTTTTAACTAGCTTCCTTTGGCAGCTTGATGCTGCAAATACTGAGCTTAGCGAATTCAAATGTTTTGTTCCTCTTTTTTTTTTTCTTTAACATGTATTTTATTTTTTTCAAGACTTTTGTACCAACATTGAACCCAAGAATTAAACTTGGAAGTAACCAAATCAGCACTGCAAACACTGCTGCATATGTGGGTCTGGTCTGATGCAGTATTGTCAAACCTATAGTTTATCTTCTGCTTTTCCATCATCTTTCGTTTCCCTGCTGTCCCGGCACAGTTTTGTGTATCGCATTTTTAAGGAGTCTTAGTCTTTAGTATAAGTCATTTTTCAGTTTCTTTGGCTGATACACGCACAATTTGGTCTGAGGAGGTTTCATCCCTCTGGTGGGGGGGAGGGGATTGTTGTAGTCGTTTAACGTGTCTTTGAAAACGTATATATAAATGCTTCTTAACGGCATTCAAATGTATGTGACCCACCTTTTGTAGCAGTGTTTGTAGCTTTGTTGTAAAAGCATGTATTCATGTGGCGTTAATAATACTTTTGTAAAAAGACAAACATTTAAAATGTAAAGTGTAATGAATCCCCTACGTTCCACCTTTAGAGGACTAAATGCTTTTCTCAGCTTCTTGCTCTGTTATCCACTTTTTCAAGAATATGATATTTGAATTTACATTAAAAAAAAACGGCAGCTCTTATGGCCTGATTACAAAGATTGTCAGTCGTGTTAGTGATCACTGTCGCTGTTCTCCCTAATACAGACAGGCTGGTACATTTTCTACCCTTAGTATTGTCGCATGCAGTTCACATTTCTGAACACAGCTGAATTGGAGAAACCTTGATGAAATAGTTTCAGATTGATATTCAATTCCTGGGCCCCTCTACTCAGGGTCTCTGGTACTCCGTATGTACACACTGCTCATTCATATGAACAGTGACTTATTAACCTAAAGGTTACAGGTGTAGAGCCAACCAGCAGGTCTGGATCTTAATACACGTGATTATTTCTTCTCCATGTACATCAAATGCTTTACTTTTCAAATAACAGAAAGTGGATGTATAATTGTGTCAAACAATTTGGTGTTAAATGAGTGAATGTCATGATATGATACATGAATGAATTCTTGGTGTTTGTATCAGGCGATGTTAAATATCCTATAGCCACATTGTAATATGTTTTCATTTACAGCCTTAAAGCTGACGGTGACTGTCCAACATTCACAAACAGATTACATCATGTGATTCATCAGGCTTTAATGTTGTCGCAGAGCACATCTGTTCCTCTTTAAATGTTTCTGTAGTATTTTCAGTGTGAAAAGAGATCCACATGCAGTCTGTGTAGTTTGTTCTTCGTTCTCCAGCTTGGAGTTCAATGCTGCAGTACGTGCAGACAAACTGGGATGGCCGTATGTAAAGTGACCAGCAGGCTGTGCTAGTGGACTGGTTGAATGTGACTTTAAAAAAAACATAGATTAATCCTCCCGATATTATAAGACAATATTTTATGATGAAATGTAAATACCAAACATAAAGTAATGGATCCATGCTTCTATGTCATTGGGATCGTACCTATTTTTGGTTACTTTTCTGTGTAAGAGTTTTGGGAAGGTGTTGGCGCAGTGTTCTGTTGTCATTGTTGTTTTTTCTCAGGAACTGCCTGTTATGTAGTTCCCACTTTAAGGGAAATTCATTTGTCTTTTTTTCTGCGTTTTTCAGAATAAAAAATAAGAAATAAATGTTCAATGTTGATGTTTGACCAAATGTGTGCTTCATGTTTTCACTTCAGGGCTTACAAAGGAAGGGATTGAGCTTGTTTAAGAGGATCATATATAACTAAAGTATAGTTTTTAAGCTTAAACTCAGAGTTGATATCATTACAGGGAGATTCTATAGAGGCTCTCAAGCAAATGGTTTGTAAACACACGTCTAGATGTTGTACACTTACGGTACTAGTAGAGTACAAAGTATAATATTTATCTCTGAATATAAGTATCCTAAAAGAAAGCAACAAGACATGGATATAAAAGAATAAAAGACACTCAACACTGTACTTAATGTACTGAATCAAGCACTCTAAAATATTGAATGTGCTCACTAATAACAGTACAGGTAATTCTTGATATGGATGTCAGTGTATCTGTTAATATCCTTTTATTAGACATTAAGTTGTGCCAAGCAAGGACACATTAGAATTATTAACATAATGCATTACTTCTAGACGTCTGCCCGTTGGTGTAGTGGTTAGTGCTGTTACCTCACAGCAGGGATGTTCCTTGTTCGATTCCCGTCGGACAGTGTCCTTCTGTGGAGTTTTCGTGTTCTCCCTCTGCATGCATGGGTTCTCTCCGGCTTCCTCCCACAGTCCAATAAGATGCTCATTAGGTCAATTGGTGACTCTAAATTGCACCTAGGTGTGAATGTGAGTATGGTGTCAGCCCTGTAATTGACTGGTGCACAGTCCAGGGTGTACCCTGCCTCTCGCCCAGTGACAGCTGGGATTGCCTACAGCCCTCCACGACTCCAAAACGGGAAAAGCCGTATAAATAGATATATATGAATGGATTACTCAAGGATGTGTCATTGCATGATGAAGCACTGGAGTAGGATGGTGACACTTTTCAAAGGAACAGAACCACAGTATATTTATCTTAAACACATGTTTCTCCTGCTGTAACAAGTCCAAATATCTGCACTGAGCTGGGCCTGAAAACGGCAAAGACAGATAACAGTGGTCTTCATACCATTAAAAGCTTTTTTTTATTATTATTTATCTTGTGTTTTATTTCAGATACAGTACATAGACAAACTGAAAACAGCAATATCAGAGTGTTTATAGTGGATGCTAATTTGCAACACCTGTCCCTTTAAGGCAATTATTAATCAAGTAAACATTTTTTTAAATAAGAAATGAAGTTCCATTTAAGTTGACATTTCCTCATATTAACCTCACATTCCCCATGTCTAGCTCTCTGAAGCCTTTTGAAAACAGTTTTCTACTGTCTCGTTGAAGAGATTAGATTTCAGTAGATTACTGTTCACCTGGAGGTGTGAGTGGGCTTTACTTGTGGTTGCACAACACTCGATCTACACGTGGTTTTCTTTTTATGGTAAATCATTTTTAAGGGCGGAACTTGTCACACATCATATTTTATCTGTGCTGCTGAGTGTTTTTAGCTGCTGTCAATATGTTTCTTGAAAATTATTTAAAAAATATAAACACAAAACTTTAAAAGATGATTCAAAATAAAGCCACATCATCAATGTAGTTGTTTTTTAAAATAACTGAATAGATATACCTACAACTAAAAGACTCCTGACACGGTCATGTGCATCAGTTAATTTTAAACTGTTTGAGATGTTGAACTAATCAAAAAAATACACAAAACAGACACAACCAAAACATTTAACATAGTCTAACAACAAAATGCACCAATTATCACTTAATACAGATTTTTATAAGTGTCATATTTAGAGACATTTGCATGACAGTATCAAACGCATATATATTGACAAAAAAGCACAACCGATCCTGCACTGAAGAGAAATGAGATCTGCTTACTCTGTGCACTGTGGTGTAAGCATGGTGTCACTTCAGTGAGTTTTAGCCTCTGAACCAGAATGAACCCAGGTGATGATGACAGAAGAAAAGCTTGGCTTGGAACATGATCTTCATCTCAGCATGCTCAGCAGAGAGATGACCAATGCGCTGACTGACAGAGCAATAATCTCCGTCCGCTCTCCCCTCTCTTGTTTCTCTTCTGCAGTGGTCAGCTGAGTCAGACAGACAGCAGGGCGGAACACAGCCGAAGGTTAGCGAGAAGCAAACACAGCTTTAACCAAATGTGAGCTGTTTGTGAACAGCTAGAGCATCAGTGTTTGCTGATGTATGGACCAATCAGAGAGTTCCTTGATGTAGTTTGGACCAAACAGATCACCATAGGTGTTTGTGTGCAGAGAATACGCATATTCATCCCCAGCGCCTGACGGCAAAACACATAAAGTAACACTTTAAAGACTGAAACAGACTCTACACCAATTTAACATATTACATATTTTCTGTTGGTTTACAACTTTAGCATCTGACTCACCACACATGAACAAAAGTACTTTTATTTGATGTTTCTCATGGACAAACTATATCGTCATATTGTCATACCATGCCAGTGGTCCCACAGTGTGTGTGTCCTCCATCCTTTCTGCTCCTCGATCTGGTTCCAGTGGTCACTGCTGCTTAGGTGGTCCATCAACTGCAGGAACCAGAATTAATCAGTCAGACACCTACAGAGCCCAAACTGCATCCAGAGGCGCTGCTCGTCAACAGGCAAGGGAGGCAACTGCTTGGGGCCCCAGGCCAGTAAAGGGCCCCCCCCCCCCCCCCAAGGCTGACGTCCCTAAAACCACAGCAGTAGCTCAAAATGTGCAAATCTTGCAATTACAGTAGGAAACCTCCCGAAAAGGGCCCCATATGACAGCACTCACTCTTGTTGCCCTGCTTCTAGCATCTCATGTATTATTCCTTCAGTACAATTAAACCACTCAAGGAAAATGGAGAGGAATTGTCTGTCTGGGATTGAAAGAAGAAAGAGGAAGAGAGCCGGAACGCTGGCAGACTTAATGGCGGTTGGAGGGGGCCCCCAGGGAATTCTTGCAGAGGCCACAACAGACTAGAATTGCCACTGACTGCATCCCAAGAATACGCAACTGAGTTAAAATCAGTAAAGTCAAATCCGAAAGCTGTTCAGGGGTCAGTCATTCTGCAAGTGAGAGTTTGTTTGGTACCTTGTATACAGCCTCATTTTGCTCCTGGTCCTCTGGTTTTGTCTCCCACATGCCTGCAACACAACAGTAACAACCATCGTTACAGCACAAGGCCACAAATGTGACTGTCAGAACAACAACAATTTTTTTTTGCCAACAAGTGCCTCACCGTGTGTTTGAGTGTTGGCAAAGATGTCTTCAGTAGGGGGCTCCACCTTCTGCGGTGTGTCTGGAACAGGTCTTGCTGTTGTGGGTTGCCAAGTGTGTGTGATGTGTGTATCATCACCTAAACCGGCCTGTCTTTCTCGGGGTCTGCTGAACAAACGCAGCCCTGAGAGAGAGAGAGAGAGAGAGAGAGAGAGAGAGGATGAAAGGAGGATAGTACAGTCAAATGAGGTCTGTCTGGCAGCGTGTAAGTGTATGTTTACTACGAGCTGCTACCTCTCCTGCGTCTGGGTGTGTGCGTGCTGGGCAGCATCCTGTACACTCTGTAGGCGTTGCTGCCTCTCTTCCTGCTGTGCTCCTGCAGCTCACAGATGTCGGGCAGAGAATTCAAAGCACAGCGAAAGTTGGCCTTCCATGTCTTTGGATCTGGCTTATCTTTGCCTGGGCGATACCGTCCTGAAGAGAAAAATATGTATGTGCGTATCTGTCTGTTTGTTGTTGTTCTGTGTCTTTGTTGTTCTCCCTTTTACTGTTAGTTTTCTAAGCTGGAATACCTGATGCAGGGTTTGCTCATTTGATTTACACAGTTAAGGAAACAAGTTATCACGAAACTGAAATACAGATTGAAAATCTTGAATTGAAAAACCTCAAGCTGCTGTGGCCAAGTGGCAGCTTTGTGCTATACCTGGTTGGAAAGGTAAGTTAAGTAGCTGAGTATAAATATTAGATACTTCTTGTCAATATAACTGAACTGTTTTCTTTTTCTTACCCTTTTTATCTTTATCTCTGTTGTTTCTAAAAGCCTCCCGTGGACAGGTGTTGCAAATTAGCATTTTGCTATAAACGCTAAGAGCAGTGCATCTGGAACTTGTGCATGGTTAAATGTTACAGCACCAATGTTACTGTATGTCCATGTTAAATAAACAAACAAATAAATTAATTAATTTAATTTCTAACTTACAGTAGCACCAGGCACAGAAGTAGGAATGACGGCCCTTATTACATCAAGTTAATAAGTTATTACAAGTTTACTTGTGTGTTTCTTTTTTCCTCACAGTGAGAATCATGTATTTGATGAAGACTCTTGTCCCATCATGTCCTGTCACCTATTCACACAGACCTCAGTCTAACTCTGTAACCAAATCCACGGTCGGGGGAATGGCATTGGTCTGTATTTCTTTTTTGTTTACATTAATGATGAGATATTTGTAACAACATGACAGGCCGTATAAAGGGAAACCTGCCTGCAGTAGTAGGGTCTGGTAAGAAACAGGCTGTGTTTCACCTGTAACCACATCTAACATTGATGTCACCTTTTCCTGGTGTGTTGCTGTAGGTCGCTATCGGAAGGTAAACCACAGGGGGGCAACAGCTCTGCTTAAAGAAACATTTCCGTATCTCAAAATCTAGCATATTTCAAGTCAATTAAGAAGCACTTAATAGTTTATATATCAGCATCAGCAGTTTACATAACATTAACTGTAATATATCAGCATGAAAGGTATCTGAAAAAGAAATGGGTCTGTATTCTACTTGTGCACGGGAAAGTGACTTCACCAAGTGTATGGACTCTATTCATACATAAATATTAATGCTCATTGTATTAAGCATCTCAGTGTGATTTGGATCTCAGCCAGTCTTCTGAATATAATTGCAACCTCAGTGATAAAATCATTGGAGCTTAGAAAGATCCACTACGGATCATTAACAGCAGACAAGGCCTAACAAGAAGAAAAGAAGAGCAGTTAGCAGTAGAAGCAGCAGATTTATGAACCCTTTAGGCAGTTTTAGAGCTGTTTCAAAGACCCTCTGAAATGTCAAGATATTTCACTGCTATATTTCTAATGGTTTTTATTTATTGCTACTTCATATTGGACGACATTGTAGAGACTGGTAATTTCACACAACATACACAGTGATTTCTTAAGTTATATATATGAGAAGGGCTTTCCTGTTGTACTTTCACAGGAATACGATCCCCCTTAACATTGATAGCAAGTGAACTGGAGCTTTCCCATGATGTGATGCAGCTACAGGTACAGTCACCAAGCATGACTTTCCCAACACTCAAGTGATGTGATGCTTTGTGTGTGTGTGTGTGTGCGTGTGTGTGTGTGTGTGTGTGCGTGCGTGCGTGCGTGTGTGTGTGTGTTCGTACAAATGAAGCATTGGGGGAAAGTAGTACAGGTTAAAAAATGAACCAACATTTAAGTCAACATTTGTTTTTCTGGATTGATTTCTAAATTGAGTCATTGTTGTGGGAGAGTTGCATGGACTGGTCTGTCAGAATTATTATATCACACATTGATTTGTTAAGCATTCATTGTTGGTATTAAAGCCTGCTGGACTATTTTAATCAGTTAGCGGTACACCGGGGAAAACAAGGACTGAACAACAACCTAACATTTGCTTTTAAATACTTTTACTGAGCAGGAAACAGTATATGATATGAAAAAAGGCATCCAACACTTAATAACTGAGGTGTAGGGACATTAAAACTAAAGTTACATGTTTGATCTTTTTATCCTCCGAATCTCTGTTAGTTAAAGAAATACTCATCTAACTAACATTTAAATAAAGATCATTTTTGTCATTCTTTAAGCCACCCAATAAGGATATTTTTCCTCCACTGACAGGCCCCCTTGCCAGACTTATACTGGGGACAGAGTGAGTGACAAAGACACTTGTATTAAAAAAAAAAAACTCTGCTGTTGTTGTTGAACTGCACAACCCTGTGAGTATCACAAAGAGTGACATTTTTAACATTGTAATATTTATGCTGTTGTTGTTTATAAGATAGGATAAACCAATATTGTGCCCACAATGAGAAAATATATGTATTTTACATGCACATTGGAATTGCATAATTAAGAAGGAGTTGCTCCGGTTTTTGTTTTACACAATATGAAACAATGCTAAACACACTGAAGATTCTTAAATTAGGCAAGTTGTGATGGATTTTGACACGATAAAAATAGAACATTTCCAATATGTTGTGGAGAAGCCCTCATCCAAGCAATCCATCTTTTAATAACTTGTAAAAAAGAAGAACAAAAAGGCTAGTCTATTGTTATGTTGCTCACTTTATATCAGAACCAAAGCATCAGGATGTTAGTGTAAATATAAGAACCTAACGCAAGGTGTGAAGAAGAGTTGCTGTAGCTGATAGGAAAAGATAAGTAAGTATAAAATAGATTTTTTTAAACAAAAGATTTATAGTTGACCAATCAAGACGAACAAATCACATGTATATGCATGCTAGACCCCTACCAGTGTGCATGGCCCAGCTCCTGAAGAGTGTTGCATCTCGGTCAATACTCCAGCCATGTCGAGCGGCATGCTTCCACGGGATTTGGAAGATTTGTGCTGACTAAAGAACAAAATATCATTGAAGAGATTAAAGTGTCGACATGTGTGTTCACCTGCATGAATGTATGTAGGAGTATGGGAAGAGGATGAGATGGAGGGAGTCTACCTGGTCCAGCCAGCTGACTCCTGGATACCTCCCAGACTGAATCTGCTCCTCCAGCCACGGCCTCAGCCTCTGCCTGCCCTGCTGTTGCATGCTGCAGTTTGAACTTCAGGTATGCAGGAAGGTGTTCTGTTCAGATGCTTCACAGGAGTTTCAGCAGTAAGCGTGAGTTTCTCAGGAGTTGAGATATAATCAGAGGTTCCTCCTCTGCTGAATTCTTCCAATCAAAGACTTCACAGGTATGAGTGTCCTCCTCACTACCTCAGAGGCTTCTCCAGTTACAGCAGTCTTTCAAGTCCCTCAAAGTCAAACATTGGTTGAATACATATAAAGGTGTGTTGCAATTGCTTCTGTCATCGTTCATCTTCCATTTGAGAGTCATTGATAATAAAGTGGTGATTGGTGGTCCTTCGGTTTTTTATGGGGTTGCATATTAATAAACTCGTGTTAGGCCACCAGGTGGAAGCAGAGGTAACTTTGTGCGTCATAAAGGAGCTGCTTTGCATTTAGCAACCTGCTTCAGTTATATCACTCCCAACACAAAGTCTTGTCAAGTCACACACAGAAGGACATATCTGTTAGTCTTTCCAGAGGATCTTTTACAAAGTCATATCATAAGAAGCTGTTTTGGTTTATGTTGTGTGTTTCATAAGACATGGTATAGGGACACATACATTTAATTAAATAAGGTACAACTAATTCATTTCACAAACAAGTATATTCTGTATCCACCCACCCTACGTTCTTTGAATTCACACACACCTCAGGATACTCCACAGGCTAAAACATGAGAAATATCTGACTGAACTGTTTTCTACAGAAAGATACACAGCTTATTTACCAATTCACTCAAATTCCTCTACATGTCAGAAATGAGGAAGTACTTACACAATACTGGGTAGTGTACTGGGTAGATTTGGCATATGCAGATGGACTCTGACTCAAAACAAGTCAACTCACTGCTGTCTGTGACGCTGATGGTTTTGGTCTCTATGCTTTCGCCATTTTTCCAAACTGTTGCTGTATGCGTATTGTTTATTACAAAGTAATTCATCTGGACGGAGCAACAACACTGTCCAACGTCGCACTGGCTGAAAATGCAACCCTTCTCCCTGTGGGACACAAGAAATCATAACACTTATTTTTAGCTTCTCAGACCGAGTCCCTTGGCTTTATTAATAATAAAACATATGATGTGGTCGACAACTCAAGTGAATTCACGGTTTCTGAACAATTCATATTTGTTTAGAATTAGGCCTTTGTTTAATTTCACAACCATAATAATTCAAAACGTAGGCTACTGTGTTATCTATGGGACACCGAATAAAGTTGCGCACACTACAAATAACAGCAACATTTCTACACATTTAGTCCTAAAACATTCCTAAAAAAAATGTATTCACATTAGAGAAATATTAGTCAACTTTGTTGTATTTAGTTTTTGTGAATACAAAATTAATTAAGATAATTTAATTAACAACTGGAATTGTTAAATAATATATCTAAATGTTTAATGTTGTATCTAAAAATTTTAAATTTTAAAGCTAAATTTTTAGAAATCCGAATATTTAGCTTTGATTATAAATATTTTCACTCTTAGCTGGTTGCATGGGTCAACTCATGTTAGGCCACGAGGTAGAAGCAGAGGTAACTTTAACATAAAGGAGCATTTATGCAACCTGCTTCAGTTATATCACTCCCAACACAAAGTCTTGTCAAGTCACACACAGCTTCAACAGACAGTGGAGGAAGGACATATCTGTTAGTCTTTCCAGAGGATCTTTTACAAAGTCATATCATAAGAAGCTGTTTTGGTTTATGTTGTGTGTTTCATAAGACATGGTATAGGGACACATACATTTAATTAAATAAGGTACAACTAATTCATTTCACAAACAAGCATTTTCTGTATCCACCCACCCTACGTTCTTTGAATTCACACACACCTCAGGATACTCCACAGGCTAAAACATGAGAAATATCTGATTTAACTGTTTTCTACAGAAAGATGCACGGTTACATCTTTTTTACCCATTCAAACAAATCCCTCTACCTGTTTATAAATAAATACCTCTACCTGTTTATAAACAAATACCTCTACCTGTTTATAAACAAATACCTCTACCTGAGTTTCGTTCCACAGCTACAGTCTGCTGAGCAATGCTTACGTATTTATATGGAATTGCATCACCAGTTCCAGAGAAAAGAAATGAGGAAGTAATTACACAACACTGGGTAGCAACAGCGAAGCCGATTGGCTGGTGAAAGAAACAGCATTTCATCAATTCTCATGTATTTTCTTCACAACGCCAACTATTAATGACCACATTTGGTGTAGGAATGGCTGTGACTTCATATAGTCAAACAGTGTCTCAGCTTCATGCAACATTTAAGGAGTTTTACTTTAAACTTTTATATACAAACATAACAGGCAGTTATACACAGTGGCAAAGCGGTATTCAATTTAACAATTTAAATGTATTTAAAATTCAAAGATGTGCAGCTGATTCTTTAAATCAGCGTAGCAGGAAAAACATGTACAACCTTTAAAACAGACTGATTGAGTTGAGAGAAGTATGTCAACTAAAAATCTGTTCATAAACTGATGATGTCATGGAAATGTAAAAAAATGCTGATGATGAGAATAAAAATAAACTATACCATAAGTTGTGTATTTATATGACAACAGTGAAAACTCATTGTGACGAGAAAGATCCTGATCCTGATGAGATTATGAACAGCTTCTTGAAAGACCTTGAGTTGAGGTCTCTTTGTCTTCGACTGTTTTCAAGTTCAATCAAGCGGAAACCAGAGTGATGCTAAAGATGTGAACAACATTCACAGTGTTGCCACTCCCTTTCATGCTTTACATTGCCGAAAAATGTTTGATACTCAAACAAAAATAAATACATTTTGTGGGCATAAAATGTAGCTCTAAACACAGTGATAGCCGCTGTCTGTGATGACTGGTGAGAACTGGTCAGCTGAGCTCAGGGACAGAAAAGGTCTCTGCAGCTCAGACAGACACCGGCCATTGGAAGTGGGACACGCTACAACTGGGTTTAAGAGTGTTTGAGGCATCGTTATGAAGAATTCTTGTGGCTGTTTGGCCAAATGTTTCTCGTTTTCATCACTCCTCTTCTCTGAAAGCAAAATACACGGCTGCTCCACTAGATTTTGAAACGGCTGATAGTCGCAATCCACTGGAGGAAAGCTCTGGGAGCCTGCAGGCATGGAGCCGTAGCAGGGATTTTCATCACATACAGTGACCTGTTCAGGGTTTTCATTTTCCAAGATCTCACATGCAGCTTTAACTCTGGAACCAGGATCACACGACGCAGCTGTATCCCTTCCACTAGAGAAGGCGGATGAACCGGAGTCTTCAGCGGATGAAAATCTCCCAGAATCTGCATTGCAAGGCTGATATGACATGTCTGGGGGCAACAAGGACGAAACCTCTGGAGTTAAGTTGATGAGTGGACATGCTGGTGCCTGTTGGTAAGAGATCACAGTGATACCCTCACTAGGACAGTATGCAGATTCACAGAACATTTCATTCTGTTTCGGGACATCAGAGATGTCCGTCTTAATCTGAGCAGGACAGTTGGGAATGAGGAGGGAGTAGGTTTGATTAAGAAATGCAGACGATCCTGAGCTCCCGTCTTCAGCTCTGACATCACAGGGGCTGTGTGGATCACACAGCAGACCGCTGTTTGTGTTAGAGTCTGTAAGAAGGCTGGTGGTCATAGGTGATATTGGGCAGATGTTGGCGAAAGTTTTCCTGAGGGCATCCTGGACTTCGGCTATGATGTCAGCTGGTTCTGTGTTAGCGTAGCTGAGACAAGAGGAGCCAGTGCTGATTCCACTACTTTGCTGATTGCTGCCACTGCTAAAGTCCTTCAGTGAATCCTTTAACCTAAATACAAAAAAATGTGTTTCTTCAAACTTCCATTACAATGACATGGAAATCCTTTACAAAAAACGTTGTTTTGTTGTTGCTTACCACGTTTTGCTGTCATCTGAGAAAGGCTCAACACAGACAGAGGAGATGATGGGCCGCACAGGCTTCAAGACCTGACACAAAGACGGTAAGAGGTTAAATAACAACCTATGCTGCAGGTTTCTGATTTCTGGACAACATCAAGTTTATGTCACATTAGACTCACCTCTTGCTCGCTTGAATGCATATCAAGAAGTTTCGGATTCGGACATTTGGCAACTGTGTCCAACCACTTATTTTTGAGCCTGGAAACAAAAGCAGAAATCAATGACGACAATTTCACAACATCAACCTTGACTTAGAGTTAGGATAAAAGCCTTACATATAGTTCACTTACACAGAACAAGAAGAAATAACTTTTATTGGCATGACTTACTTTGCATAACAGCCATATATAACTCCACTGATGAGGACTGCAGCCACACTGAGCCCGATGACGATGGCCAAAAACAGAGTATTTGAGGACACAGCTGTGAGGAAACATGTAGAAGGTTAGTTTAGTTTTGCAACAAATAAGAAACAGTAGAGTGACCCAAAGAAAGGCTACATCAAATGACTACACCCTGTATTCAACATCTATACCCTCACCAAAAGGAATTACTAAAAAAACATTTAAGACGGTTTTCCTGAAATAAGATGAACAGACCGGGACAATGGTTCAGTTACAAATACAGTGGGTGAGGAGGGAGGTTTTTAGGATACCGGAAAGAGTGTGCCCATAATAGTGAAGCAAGACAGGAGATGATAGAGAGGAGAGTCCACTTTAGCTAATAGATTATATGAGTTTAGAGGCCTATCAGACAATAAAACATGTGCATGTGTTTGGGAAATAAGTGGCACATCCTCGCTATGATTCAAACAAATATGCAGAGTAGAATGCTAATAATAGAAGAGGTAAAGAATTCACTCACGGGTTGTAAATTCCCACTCATTACTACTGTCACTGTATTTTCCGCTCCAATCGATGAAGCTTTTCACACTGACCACATAAGTTGTGCTTGAGTTCAAGAGTCGGCCTTGAATTTCATAGTAGTTCCTTCCACCATCAGCAGTTTGGTTGACCTTTACAGAAACCTAGGAAGGAGAAACATGAATGAAAAAGGAGAGTCATGGCACTCATAGTTTATTTTACCTAGCAGTAACTGGACATAAAAAGAAAGGTCTATGTCTAAATCTGCAAGAATGAATAGTTTCAGTGTTAGACAGAGCACAATACTATTCTCCTACCTTATCTGTGCATCCTTTTTCATAGTAAGTCACTTCAGCAGTCAGGCTCTTAGTTAAATAGCTCTCCTGCTCCGTGTTTGTCAACCACACAACTTGATAGTTCCCGTTGGATTCATCAACTGAAATTATTGTTGGGGTTTTTGGCTTTACTGCAGAGAAGCAGAAAATAAAAAGGTAAATTAAATACACTGTGACTGTTCAGTCTAATTCTGGCATATGCAGATGGACTCTGACTCAAAACAAGTCAACTCACTGCTGTCTGTGACGCTGATGGTTTTGGTCTCTATGCTTTCGCCATTTTTCCAAACTGTTGCTGTATGCTTATTGTTTATTACAAAGTAATTCATCTGGACGGAGCAACAACACTGTCCAACGTCGCACTGGCTGAAAATGCAACCCTTCTCCCTGTGGGACACAAGAAATCATAACACTTATTTTTAGCTTCTCAGACCGAGTCCCTTGGCTTTATTAATAATAAAACATATGATGTGGTCGACAACTCAAGTGAATTCACGGTTTCTGAACAATTTATATATATTTTTTAGAATTAAGCCTTTGTTTAATTTCACAACCATAATAATTCAAAACGTAGGCTACTGTGTTATCTAT
This sequence comes from Labrus bergylta, assembly GCF_963930695.1. Lineage (NCBI taxonomy): Eukaryota > Metazoa > Chordata > Actinopteri > Labriformes > Labridae > Labrus > Labrus bergylta. The sequence continues at coordinate 28,133,159 of NC_089197.1, forward strand.
GGGACACCGAATAAAGTTGCGCACACTACAAATAACAGCAACATTTCTACACATTTAGTCCTAAAACATTCCTAAAAAAAAATGTATTCACATTAGAGAAATATTAGTCAACTTTGTTGTATTTAGTTTTTTTGAATATAAATTTAAGATAATTTCATTCACAACTGGAATTGTTAAATAATATATCTAAATGTTTAATGTTGTTTGTGGTCGACAACTCAAGTGAATTCACGGTTTCTGAACAATTCAGAAGGCTAATCCAAAACGTAGGCCTACTATTTTAACTCTGGTATCCACACGCTTTGAATTGAAAAATATAAAAACAACAACTCACCCGTACCACTTGTCCCACTTTAGAGTCATATTGTATTCAGTACAGTTTTCCCCTCCAAAGCTGCAAAACATAAACTCCTCGAAGTCGTTGGTACAGTCAAGACTTTGGCCTACAGGAAACAGAATTTACAGATGAGATGGATTTGGACATGATTTATTGCATTTATTGATTTCAAAGCTGTCTACGTGTCCACTGTACGTACCATGAAGAGATATTACAGTCGCAATATTTCCTAAAATCAGCAGGACAAAAGTGTTCCGAACGCCAACTCGACTGAAAGCAGAAAAACAACAAGTTAAAGGCTACTTCAATATTTACAATTATGGTCCCACGATATCCAGGATTACCAAGATTACCTTTTTAATCCCATGGTGAAACGATTCATTTGCCTTAGGTCCTTCGAAAACTAAAATCCAGCTCAGTCCTCTTGACCCATTGTGTGTGAAAGTGAAGCTAGAATTCACTGCGTCCTCAGAGTCTCTCTTCCTGATATGGGAAGCTCACGTTTACTGGAAATGTCGCTCCACTAACTCCGAAGAAGAAGAAGAGGGCGTTTCAGTCCCAGCACAGAGCACAATACAAAGAGACTTTAGCCGACGACAGCTTTTATTGAAATAATAATGATGCATTTTATTTAGACACTTTACAATAGTTAAAAACAGAAAGAACAGCACAGTAAGGACAGACTAATAGACATTGCAACATTACACACAAATCATAAAGACAACAACAATAAAGGAACAGAAAATACATCACAATCATACATTAAAAGCTTGTTTAAAGAGGTGAGTTTTGAGAAGTGATTTGAAAGTAAAATGTTATAGGAGGCAGCTCTACGCTTTCCTATATCTACCATTTTTTTATTCTAAATCTTTTTGAAGGCATCATATATCCAGCTCTATGCGGTCTATTGTTTAGTGAAATTGGATTGTCCGGGTTCATTAATCCATAGGCAATATTTGGTTTTACATCGATACAATTAAGTATTTTTAACAGCGTAAATAAACAAAATGTTAAAGAGGTGAAGATGTGCTTTACAGCCCATCATAACTTAGCTGTAGCCTACTCATCTTAAGATGGCAGGTGTGTCAGTTGAACTCACTGTTTTCTTCTGAGTCTGAAAAACACTTCAGGGAAAATGCTTTAACCTGCAAGCAAGATGAAAATTGTTTTCATTCTGTCCCAGCAACTCTTGGAGACGCATTTTACGTATTTTTTACGTAAAGGTAAGTTTTTTGTAGTTTGATTTTACCTTGATTACTTTCATTGTAACTTGGGTTTTGTTACATTCAAGTCAGCCTGACACGCTATGATATGCTTCCAAACACACACTGAATCCAATTACCTGGAGCCTTGACTTCATGCACAGCATAATTCAAGACTTCACCCAGTGTTCAGTGTAGGAGTCACTCTCAAATACAAATTCACAGTGCTGTGTTGGGTTTCTTACAAGGATCAATAAAAATAAGCATTTTGGCTCCTACACTCCTGAAAGACACTGCAGTTTTCCTGTAGCTGTAGGTGTCTGGCAGCACAGCTCTGTAAAGTCAAACATTCACTGAATTTATATAAAGGTGTGTTGCAATTACTTCTGTCATCGTTCATCTTCCATTTGAGAGTCATTGATAATAAAATGGTGATTGGTGGTCCTTCGGTTTTTTATGGGGTTGCATATTAATAAACTCGTGTTAGGCCACCAGGTGGAAGCAGAGGTAACTTTGTGCGTCATACAGGAGCTGCTTTGCATTTAGCAACCTGCTTCAGTTATATCACTCCCAACACAAAGTCTTGTCAAGTCACACACAGCTTCAACAGACAGTGGAGGAAGGACATATCTGTTAGTCTTTCCAGAGGATCTTTTACAAAGTCATATCATAAGAAGCTGTTTTGGTTTATGTTGTGTGTTTCATAAGACATGGTATAGGGACACATACATTTAATTAAATAAGGTACAACTAATTCATTTCACAAACAAGCATTTTCTGTATCCACCCACCCTACGTTCTTTGAATTCACACACACCTCAGGATACTCCACAGGCTAAAACATGAGAAATATCTGACTGAACTGTTTTCTACAGAAAGATACACAGCTTATTTACCAATTCACTCAAATTCCTCTACATGTCAGAAATGAGGAAGTACTTACACAATACTGGGTAGTGTACTGGGTAGATACTAATTCTGGCCCATAGGTTTGATTAAGAAATGCAGACGATCCTGAGCTCCCGTCTTCAGCTCTGACATCACAGGGGCTGTGTGGACCACACAGCAGACCGTTGTTTGTGTTAGAGTCTGTAAGAAGGCTGGTGGTCATAGGTGATATTAGGCAGATGTTGGCGAAAGTTTTCCTGAGGGCATCCTGGACTTCGGCTATGATGTCAGCTGGTTCTGTGTTAGCGTAGCTGAGACAAGAGGAGCCAGTGCTGATTCCACTACTTTGCTGATTGCTGCCACTGCTAAAGTCCTTCAGTGAATCCTTTAACCTAAATACAAAAAAATGTGTTTCTTCAAACCCTATGGTCCAAACCTAGTGCATTTAATGCACAGACAGGCGCATCTCACCCGTGGGTGTTGTGGCACCCATACTTTCACTGAAATGTGCACTTTTTACTAGTGGAGTCATTAAAAGAAAACTTATCACTTTACGATGTAGCAGAAGTCCCCTTTGCAGTTTTTCTAAATAAAAGCACATTTTATGTGAAGACCGGAAATAAAGAGACTGAGGCGTAGGGCAATAAGAAAAGCAAAATAATGGCATCACAAAGAACCGTTTTGAATCTGGTTTCTAGAGCTGACTGGGTTACTCACAATGGATGTTCATAAAGTTAGTGTCTAATTATCTTTTGTAACTTTGTCTTGTTATATGATGTTTCAGCTAAACTTAGTTATTGGACATAAAATGAAACAGAATTGTGTTGATTTCCTAGAGGGTGGTAATATACTAGCACTAGAACACACACACTTTTAAGATCACTGCTCCACCCCTGTGCACAGAGTCTATGCACACACAGAAATCAGCACAGTATCCTCCCAGTCAACAGCCAAATAGAAAATGTATTCTCTCCACCTATTTTAAACCAAACTATATGTTCTTTTGAACAGACAAAATTCACAGCATAATGTGGTCACACACATACGCACAAACAGACAGAAAGAGAAGTTCACACTCCAATCAGCCGGCAGTTCTAAACTTTATCAGGAATTTTTCTGTTCTTTTCTCGAATCTTGCTACCTGAATGGGCACAGACTATCCTCGCTGGTCTCTCCACTTCTTAAAAACAGATACTATATACACTTATGCTATGTATAAACGTCCTTTATTACAAACATCCTCTGAGGGGCTCATAGATTTTTATCAAATTGAATATATAAAGTCCCCTGAAACAAAGGGCTCATAGGTTTTTAACACTGATGAAGATCAGATAAGTAAAAGTCCTCTGAAACAAAGGCTCATATTTTTTATCACTGATGAAGCAAAAATGTCCCCTCTTATAAGTTACTAAATCGCCTTTTAACCAATCACCTGCTATATATGCCTATTTATTAATACATCTATTCTATTTATCAATCACACATATACAAGAACATTTCCGGATCAAATACACATCTTCACACCACACAGACCTCTCAAAACCATCCAAATCACAACACAAGAGACAAGACAGAGACAGAGACAGAGACAGAGACAGAGACAGAGACAGAGACAGAGACAGAGACAGAGACCATCCAGCAGCCACACACATTCCAAGAACAGCCGCCCCTCAGCGAGCACACACACATTTCAGTTCAGATTTTGAAGTCGACTCATTTATAATTTTCCTCTATCAAATTTTTACTTCTGTCAAACTTTTAACAAATTGTCTTTTAACAAATTACTTCACACTGCATGCTTCAATGCACACTTTTTCCTTTACTCAGCACTTTTTTTCCACTTTTCTCAAAACTCTTATCTTTATTCCTTATCTTCACTTTTCATCTTTTTACTTCTCATCTTTACACTTCTCATCTTTATTTCTTCTCTTTTATTTACCTACATTATACGTTTATCATCTATCCAAATACCCTGGCCAGGGATCCCCTTTGTTTTATTTTTACTCAAATTTGACTACTTCTTAAAGCCAACTTTCACTTCAGTGTCTAATTTACACATGACTTACTGTTAAGAGGATACGGGCCCTGTCCTTGTGTTTAGCTAACTGGTCTCGTTACTAGTTGCGCTTATGCTATCATTACCTTTCAACTTTTTATCTCTTCTTCTCTTATTTATCTCTTCTTTATTTTATTCCCCTTTATTTTATTTACTTTTTAACTCAATAAACCCCAATTTAGACGGAGAATTACTCCAACATCAACACATCATTGCACTTCAGTTCTTTGACAGTGCGGCCAAAATTGCCGATAGACGACAGAAACAGTTCCGCAATATGTGCAGAAAAAAGAAAGAAAACACTTACGAAGTGATGGAAATAATAAACAAGCTGTGGTCCCCTGCAGAAGGCCCCAACTGATCCTGTTCCGTGACGCCAAAATTGATGTGGATTTCCTTGTTGTTGATATGTTTGATGATGAAGAAATTCGCCGTTGAGACTGACTTGCTTTCAAAGAGTATAATTTTATTTAAGCAAGAAACAGAATCACTGGTCACGTCTGACCAGGAGGATCAAGAAGCCAATAATGATCTCTCTCGAACACACAGAGACAATTGCTTATATGCATCCAAACATCCGCTTTTCGTCATGGGTCATAAAACATCACGTTACACAACCACATGTGGCAATACTCCTATACAATACCTCAATTTAAACATTCCACCTGAGGGGACTCCTAAATCTCCTTCAGATACTATCACAAGACGCACCCGTTGTAAACTTATATTATCTCTGTCCTAGTTACATCAGACACTTCAAGGCCTATCAGACAATAAAACATGTGCATGTGTTCGGGAAATAAGTGGCACATCCTCGCTATGATTCAAACAAATATGCAGAGTAGAATGCTAATAATAGAAGAGGTAAAGAATTCACTCACGGGTTGTAAATTCCCACTCATTACTACTGTCACTGTATTTTCCGCTCCAATCGATGAAGCTTTTCACACTGACCACATAAGTTGTGCTTGAGTTCAAGAGTCGGCCTTGAATTTCATAGTAGTTCCTTCCACCATCAGCAGTTTGGTTGACCTTTACAGAAACCTAGGAAGGAGAAACATGAATGAAAAAGGAGAGTCATGGCACTCATAGTTTATTTTACCTAGCAGTAACTGGACATAAAAAGAAAGGTCTATGTCTAAATCTGCAAGAATGAATAGTTTCAGTGTTAGACAGAGCACAATACTATTCTCCTACCTTATCTGTGCATCCTTTTTCATAGTAAGTCACTTCAGCAGTCAGGTGCTGAGTGAAACTTCTCTCCTGCTCCGTGTTTGTCAACCACACAACTTGATAGTTCCCGTTGGATTCATCAACTGAAATTATTGTTGGGGTTTTTGGCTTTACTGCAGAGAAGCAGAAAATAAAAAGGTAAATTAAATACACTGTGACTGTTCAGTCTAATTCTGGCATATGCAGATGGACTCTGACTCAAAACAAGTCAACTCACTGCTGTCTGTGACGCTGATGGTTTTGGTCTCTATGCTTTCGCCATTTTTCCAAACTGTTGCTGTATGCTTATTGTTTATTACAAAGTAATCCATCTGGACGGAGCAACAACACTGTCCAACGTCGCACTGGCTGAAAATGCAACCCTTCTCCCTGTGGGACACAAGAAATCATAACACTTATTTTTAGCTTCTCAGACCGAGTCCCTTGGCTTTATTAACAATAAAACATATGATGTGGTCGACAACTCAAGTGAATTCACGGTTTCTGAACAATTTATATATATTTTTTAGAATTAAGCCTTTGTTTAATTTCACAACCATAATAATTCAAAACGTAGGCTACTGTGTTATCTATGGGACACCGAATAAAGTTGCGCACACTACAAATAACAGCAACATTTCTACACATTTAGTCCTAAAACATTCCTAAAAAAAAATGTATTCACATTAGAGAAATATTAGTCAACTTTGTTGTATTTAGTTTTTTTGAATATAAATTTAAGATAATTTCATTCACAACTGGAATTGTTAAATAATATATCTAAATGTTTAATGTTGTTTGTGGTCGACAACTCAAGTGAATTCACGGTTTCTGAACAATTCAGAAGGCTAATCCAAAACGTAGGCCTACTATTTTAACTCTGGTATCCACACGCTTTGAATTGAAAAATATAAAAACAACAACTCACCCGTACCACTTGTCCCACTTTAGAGTCATATTGTATTCAGTACAGTTTTCCCCTCCAAAGCTGCAAAACATAAACTCCTCGAAGTCGTTGGTACAGTCAAGACTTTGGCCTACAGGAAACAGAATTTACAGATGAGATGGATTTGGACATGATTTATTGCATTTATTGATTTCAAAGCTGTCTACGTGTCCACTGTACGTACCATGAAGAGATATTACAGTCGCAATATTTCCTAAAATCAGCAGGACAAAAGTGTTCCGAACGCCAACTCGACTGAAAGCAGAAAAACAACAAGTTAAAGGCTACTTCAATATTTACAATTATGGTCCCACGATATCCAGGATTACCAAGATTACCTTTTTAATCCCATGGTGAAACGATTCATTTGCCTTAGGTCCTTCGAAAACTAAAATCCAGCTCAGTCCTCTTGACCCATTGTGTGTGAAAGTGAAGCTAGAATTCACTGCGTCCTCAGAGTCTCTCTTCCTGATATGGGAAGCTCACGTTTACTGGAAATGTCGCTCCACTAACTCCGAAGAAGAAGAAGAGGGCGTTTCAGTCCCAGCACAGAGCACAATACAAAGAGACTTTAGCCGACGACAGCTTTTATTGAAATAATAATAATAATGATGCATTTTATTTAGACACTTTACAATAGTTAAAAACAGAAAGAACAGCACAGTAAGGACAGACTAATAGACATTGCAACATTACACACAAATCATAAAGACAACAACAATAAAGGAACAGAAAATACATCACAATCATACATTAAAAGCTTGTTTAAAGAGGTGAGTTTTGAGAAGTGATTTGAAAGTAAAATGTTATAGGAGGCAGCTCTACGCTTTCCTATATCTACCATTTTTTTATTCTAAATCTTTTTGAAGGCATCATATATCCAGCTCTATGCGGTCTATTGTTTAGTGAAATTGGATTGTCCGGGTTCATTAATCCATAGGCAATATTTGGTTTTACATCGATACAATTAAGTATTTTTAACAGCGTAAATAAACAAAATGTTAAAGAGGTGAAGATGTGCTTTACAGCCCATCATAACTTAGCTGTAGCCTACTCATCTTAAGATGGCAGGTGTGTCAGTTGAACTCACTGTTTTCTTCTGAGTCTGACAAACACTTCAGGGAAAATGCTTTAACCTGCAAGCAAGATGAAAATTGTTTTCATTCTGTCCCAGCAACTCTTGGAGACGCATTTTACGTATTTTACGTATTTTACGTAAAGGTAAGTTTTTTGTAGTTTGATTTTACCTTGATTACTTTCATTGTAACTTGGGGTTTGTTACATTCAAGTCAGCCTGACACGCTGACATAGTACTGACACGGTCAAAAAACGATATGCTTCCAAACACACACTGAATCCAATTACCTGGAGCCTTGACTTCATGCACAGCATAATTCAAGACTTCACCCAGTGTTCAGTGTAGGAGTCACTCTCAAATACAAATTCACAGTGCTGTGTTGGGTTTCTTACAAGGATCAATAAAAATAAGCATTTTGGCTCCTACACTCCTGAAAGACACTGCAGTTTTCCTGTAGCTGTAGGTGTCTGGCAGCACAGCTCTGTAAAGTCAAACATTCACTGAATTTATATAAAGGTGTGTTGCAATTACTTCTGTCATCGTTCATCTTCCATTTGAGAGTCATTGATAATAAAGTGGTGATTGCTGATCCTTCGTTTTTTTATGGGGTTGCATATTAATAAACTCGTGTTAGGCCACCAGGTGGAAGCAGAGGTAACTTTGTGCGTCATAAAGGAGCTGCTTTGCATTTAGCAACCTGCTTCAGTTATATCACTCCCAACACAAAGTCTTGTCAAGTCACACACAGCTTCAACAGACAGTGGAGGAAGGACATATCTGTTAGTCTTTCCAGAGGACCTTTTACAAAGTCATATCATAAGAAGCTGTTTTGGTTTATGTTGTGTGTTTCATAAGACATGGTATAGGGACACATACATTTAATTAAATAAGGTACAACTAATTCATTTCACAAACAAGTATATTCTGTATCCACCCACCCTACGTTCTTTGAATTCACACACACCTCAGGATACTCCACAGGCTAAAACATGAGAAATATCTGATTTAACTGTTTTCTACAGAAAGATGCACGGTTACATCTTTTTTACCCATTCAAACAAATCCCTCTACCTGTTTATAAACAAATACCTCTACCTGTTTATAAACAAATACCTCTACCTGTTTATAAACAAATACCTCTACCTGAGTTTCGTTCCACAGCTACAGTCTGCTGAGCAATGCTTACGTATTTATATGGAATTGCATCACCAGTTCCAGAGAAAAGAAATGAGGAAGTAATTACACAACACTGGGTAGCAACAGCGAAGCCGATTGGCTGGTGAAAGAAACAGCATTTCATCAATTCTCATGTATTTTCTTCACAAGGCCAACTATTAATGACCACATTTGGTGCAGGAATGGCTGTGACTTCATATACTCAAACAGTGTCTCAGCTTCATGCAACATTTAAGGAGTTTTACTTTAAACTTTTATATACAAACATAACAGGCAGTTATACACAGTGGCAAAGCGGTATTCAATTTAACAATTTAAATGTATTTAAAATTCAAAGATGTGCAGCTGATTCTTTAAATCAGCGTAGCAGGAAAAACATGTACAACCTTTAAAACAGACTGATTGAGTTGAGAGAAGTATGTCAACTAAAAATCTGTTCATAAATTGATGAAAAAAATCTGTAATTAGACCTGAATATAAAAAATAAAAAAGTGTTGAACTTCTGAAGTTGTGAAAAGAGAACATTTTAAGTCAAAGTGAAATAATCAATAGAATAAATAGAAATACGTTTTCTACATTCTAATCCCATGTAAACTAATTAAAAATCTAGTATCTTCTCAAGAAAGATAATAAAAGTATGTTCGATTGTTTCCATAATAACAATTTGTAATGTCGCTGTCATTCCTCCTGTTATACACTCAGTCCAGAAGGGGGCAGTAAAGTAGCTGCGAGCTGGTTTGTCAACCGCAAATTAATCACAACAACGCGAAGAAGAAACAGTTCGTACTTCGTAGTAACGTTTAGATGTTTCTATGACCACTTTAGTAGGATTTGTATCTGAAAAACATGTAGTCAGTGAAAATAGAAGTTTCTGCTGTATGGATGAAGTTAATACTACCCTCGTTCGTTTTGTGAGAGGTTTAAGAGTTTGTCAGCTAGCCCCTGCTAGCTGCTAGCTCGCAGACGTATGTCTGCTAGAGCAGCTCTGGTGGATTGTGTCGTGTTGTCTCTGCAAGATGCCTGTGTGTTTTATCCATGCTGTAAAGACTGTTTCTCTAAGATTCAAGTGGAACTACAGGACGCTAAAAGGTAACAACGCAAATTGCCAGACAAAAAAGTTATCAATCTAGTTAGAGAAACTCAGAATAAGTAGAATATTTGACCTATTCCAACATTGAGGTTATTTGTATCTTTCTGCCTATCCTCCACAGGTGTCGATGTGCCAAGTGTGGTTACATCTGTCTGAGGGGAAATGTTGATCACAGATATCGTCTCTCGCTGAAGGTGATCCGGGACAAATGCATCTTTGGAGTCACAGTTTTTGGGACCAGCTTAAATGCATTTTTTGGCATTCCTGCATCTGGTTTACAGAGGTGAGGTTGGGAAATGAGCTTTTATCAAAGTATTTCTCGTGTAGGCCAGAGGTCATATATGTTAACTGAATGTCCCCATTGTTAAATGTTGCATGTTTAAAAAGGTAAACGTATTATTTGTGCTTCCTTCTTCGCTGTTGAAGTTAAATGTTGCATATATTTCTGTTGCAGGTTGGTGGAGCACGCAGATGGACCAGTGGAAACATCAACCAGATGTACATTGTTGGTTAAGGCTGTCAAAGATTGTTTTATTGGCAGACATTTCATCTTTGGTATAAAGGTACAACTGCTCTTGTGAATGCCGATAAATATGCAGCATGCTACCCAGATAACTAACAAATTGAATTGAACCTGTTTGTATCCATCAGGTGACTGAAACAGAACGTGAGCCGTGGTTACGACAGACTGTCACAAATTGCTCCAGAAATGAAGACACAGTCCAGTTAATTGCCAGCCAGATGATTCTCCCCAAAGCTTTAGGCCTGGGGGGCTGCACGGTGGTCAGTTATTTTCGGATCCTTCTGCAGAAAGCCGCAGAATCTGAGCTGGGATCTGCTGATCTAAGAAAACCCTCCAGAAACCCCGAAACACCCCTGCTGCTTCCTCATCATTCTCCAGCCAGCAGCTTTAACAGTGCTTCACTTTCTACATCAGGTCTTCTAAGTCAACCACTGCAAAGGTGATGAGATTCAAAAGTTACCAATAAAGTTTCCAGTGAATTCCAGTGTAAATCTGCTAAGATTTCATGTTATATTTTGTGGGTATTGTCTTGATCCTAGATCCCAGTTCCAAGACTGCACACTTACTCCCACCCCTCCATGGCAGCAATCTCTGGGACTGGTTACATCATCAGCAGAGCAGGAGGAAGGCTGCAGCATTCAGGAAAGTGATGATGTGAAAAGCAGACAGACAGAAAAAAGCAAAACACAAAATCATAATACACGGACAGACAACCTAAAGAACCCTGAAGTCACCGAGGAGAGAGGAGTCTCACCTCTTCTTCCGTTACAGCGCAGCTTGTGCAGCACTCAGTCATTTGCCAAATACTCATTCTCATGTGTTGATGAAGCTGTTGGAGACACCTCCATCACAGAACCTTGGTTCAGTCTTTCTCCCACTGACAACAACAGCTCCGGGAAGAAGTTGTCTCCCAGAAAACTAACCCAAACATATTTATCAGACTCCTTGGCTTGGGAGGACTTGCCACTCTCTGAGAGTCTAACACATTTTTTGGGTGACAAAAACAAAGACTTTATCATCGCTGGTGAGTCAAAGCCAGATCTGAATGTTCAAAACCGAAAAGAAATCTCAAGGAGCATCCTGCAAGACAAATCACAAGACAAGAACTTCTCGACTGAATCAGAGTCTGTTCATTCAAGTTTCAAAGACATTAAAAACAGTCACTCACAGATATTTTTGGGTAACAAAGATACAGCAGCACCGAATGAAGCTGACGGACGTGATTTACCTGACCTGGTATGTAAGAAACCAGCTGGATTTTTTAATAGGAGTCAGACCAAAAACAAATGTAACCGGGTGGATGAGAAGTCTTTTTCTGCCTCTTTTGAAAACACAGAAGAAGAGCAGCTTCAAATACACACTTACGATTGTTCTGCAGACCTATTCAGTAGCTCACTGATGATCGATATGAGCACAAACACGATAAAAACACAAGTAGAAACTGTCAGGACAACCACAGAAGCTTGTGTCTTGCTTTCCGTGCCAAACAAACAACACCCAAGGAGGGAAATGACCAACTCATCACAATTAACCCCTGACAAGCAAAAAGTGACAAGTAACAAATGCACTTATGAAGACAATTTAACTCCATCTGGCATGTTCGATCTTCACTTTGTCCCTCCCTCTCAGTCCACCCCCATTGTGAAATCAACTGCTTTGACAAGGTCACCTGACTGCTCATACATAACCTCGACATTTGATGAGTCCACTTCTCAAATTCACAGTCCAGATTCTTCTTCTTGTTCCAGAAATCTGCCCCAACTGTACGGTAAGAAAACAGCCAAAATCCCATCTTCCAATTCAAAATGTGTCCGTTTGAATCAGCGGCCCTGGTGTTGTAAAGAGTCCGCCAAAGAAAACTTGATGTGGAGGACAAAATTAAACAGACACAGGTTGAACTCAAAAAGGAGATTTTGGAAAGATCAAAATCATCTTCTTGCTCAGGAACCCCAGAGTGTCCAGAGAGGGGCTCCAAACACAGGGACTCCAAGAAGGCAGAAACACACGTGCGACTCAAGGCACTTTGATGTGACTGTGTGTGATAAAGACGACAGTGCACTTTTTGTCCCTCCTACACCTGCTGTTAAAAAACTGCTGAGTGTGAAGCTACGAGACAGAAGTCAGACTGAGTGCAGCAGCAGTGATTTCGGAAAGATTGTTGAAGAGCAGCAGAGGCATGGAGTGAATTGTCAGAGTTCTGTGTTGGATCAAACTGTCAAATCCTCACAGAAAGGTGTGGTGCATGCAGGAAGCTCTGACACTGAGACTTTTGAAAAGGCAGCATTGGATGGATCTATTTGTTACCTTGTTGATGGGGAGAATGAGGCATGTGATTGGTCGAGAGATTTGTTCTCTGACTCTGTCTGAGAGGCTCTGCTGCACATGGACTTTTTTAATCCAAGAATTCTACTTTATGAATGTATTCACGGCTGGAAACCGTGAAAAAGGTCTCTATTTATTTTCAGAGTCATTATACTAATTTTAACTTCTAACTTTTCTTCAGCATTGCTGTTGGTCCTTTTAGTTCAGTTCTGCTGGATCAGAACAGGACCTGTGTGTGTGAGTAGCATGTCTCTCAATAACAGTGTAAAATCAAAATTTCCCCTCAGGAAAGTATACAATTCAAGATAAAAAAGTAAGAGCACATACAGTATATTAAACACTGAAAAAACAAGGACCAAAATAAATTGTCATACTACGGCTCCAACATCTGTACATTAACTAATTCATTAAAATGCAAATCTCTGTCACTGAGAGGCTTAATGTCTTCATATTTTTTATAGATTTAAAAAAAAACAGAAGACATGCTCCTTTCAACTTTTAAATAATTAAAGCTTTGATTGAAAACATTTCAGTAATTCAATTCCTTCTGATGAACTTCTACATAGTCAAATGATGATATCAATGTTAAATTAGCTGCTGTGAGTTTTTAATAAAAGCAATCCTAATGGCATACTCATCTTCTCTCATTCTTCTTAAAATTCACAAATTCTGCATTTTGTCTTTCCCTGATAGAAAATGAAGACTTCTGCTGTTAGAGAAGAAGAGGTTTGGACCAAGGTCTCTAGCTGGAAATTATAACAGTTATTGCACCTTCACAACTTTAAGGCCAACAAGACGCTATGTGACTCTTGAATGCTGCCTGGTACTACTGTTGGCAGCAGTCCTAATATTTCTGACCTGCTCCCGTATGTCTTCCCAGAGGTGTTAATATAAGGATGAGTGCTCAAAGTGTCATGCTCATGAGCTCAGAATAGCAGTCACCAGATATCATGACTACAATGTTTTGGAAGTGTGAGTACAGGAGAGCAAGATGAAGATGATGTTACATGTGTAAAAATGGAACTGGGACAAGAAGTACACAGCTGGAGCTTTGTTCTGTTTGTGTTGCAGAAGCAGGGTTGGCACATCATGTTGTAAGCTGGGCATGATGTGTATGTGTGTGCATGAGGTATTGGTCAAAACAATGACTTTACTGATAACATATCCTATATGCATGATATATTGGCATTACATTTTGGTGCAGACTAACTCTGACCCCCTTTGTGTAGAATTTCAGTCTGTCCAGCACTCTGGTTTATCCACAAAATATTTTTCTATCATGAGAATTACAGCCTACCAACCATTAGAGGGCTATACACTCTCATTCAGGTTTATCCATGTAAACGTTTCCCAAAAATTACAACTACAGGTTAAATATCTCTCTCTCTCTCTATCTCTCTCTCTCTCTCTCTCTCTCTATATATATATATATGGTGGTATATTTAAAAGCAAATGAGCATCCTAATTATGATGTGTTTGGACACAAAGTCCAAAGTCTTCCCTGAGAAGAGAGGCCGTGTACTGTGCATTGTGTTGGAATGTACTGGACTGTTGTACAGCACATTAGTTATGGCTGTACTCAACAACTCCAGGCTGTGCGCCTGAAGCATTGCAGTCGTTTTGATGTTTGCTGTGACTGCGCCAGAGAATTTCTGGCTTCAGTTGTCTAAAAAATTAAAGAGTAAATATAACCCTAAGTGTCAGCAGATATAACCCCAAGTGTCTGCTCATGCACTTTTGAAATTCAAAGTACAGCCGTGTGTTTTGATGATGTTGATTAGGCCAATGATGTAAAGAAATAGTTATTTATTTTAAGAAAATAATTTGCCTTTATTTGAGAGATAGGACAGTGGATAGAGTTGAAAATCAGGGAGACAGAGAGTGGGGAATGACATGCAGGAAAGGAGCCACAGGTCGGATTTGAACCGCCCGCTTGGAGGACTACAACTTCCATACAAGGCGCACTGACCATTGCGCCACCAGCGGCCTCAATTAAGGCCAGATGTTAAGCTTGGCTTTTCTTACTTTTTAATTTAGTATCTATAACTTTTGACAGCATAACCTTAATATCTTTCTAACAAACCAGTTGAACTTCGTGTAAACGATTCCCTTTAGTCGTATCCCCTCCATTGAATCCAGAATTCAGATGACACTTTTTTATCTGTTCATCAGTGCCTCGTTCAAGTAACTTTACTAAGCAGGACTGTGTCAAATTGTTATTATTGGCAAAGCTTGAGCTTTTCAGCTTCATATCATGGTTTGGTTGCAATTCCTGAGGGGACAGTGCATGGAACATGGAACATGAAGCAGAAACTGGGTCAGTTGTGTCCAAAAGTGTTGATAGGGCTGATGAAAAGTTTTCAAAAAGTGTGCAGAAGAATTCATACTGCAGCAGGATTTTATGACACAAACACACCTCAAAGCTTTGCAAGAAATATTTCGACTTTCAGCTCAAATAAAAAAAAAAGTGTCTAAACAACTCAATAACAGCTTTAGTACACTTGATCAAGTATATCATCTCTATCAATAGGTAGTGTTAGTTGTAAATATTTAAATGGCAAATAATCTATTTCCTTTTTCTGTAAGTTTTTCAGCTTATCTTTTATATGCTTTAGTGATTCAGTTATACTACATGATATATTTCCAGCAGCTACAGCTGCATGGTGCTCAGTGAGACCCTCCCTAATTTGCATGCAGCCAGTACAATACGTGAGCTATGTCGCCAAGCACCCAGTGAATGGAAATACTATACACGTACATCTTTCCAGCACATGCTACTTTGTGTGTGTGTCTAAATGTCTGTACGTGAGTGTCATGACTGCTTAAGTTAAAGCACAATTGATAATAATTCATAGTTTGTTTTCTTGGATTGTTTTTGTGTGAAGTCAAAATTTGAGGAAAACAATGTGACAGACGGGTGAGAAACAGTGAGAGAGACAGGGGAGTATGTCTTAGTGATCTTCTGGACAGAATTCATTTTTTTAGGGTTGTTCCCATATAACCCACTCATTTATATGGAGAAGCTTAGTAGAGACAAGGATACTATTATTGATACTGTTATTCAGCTCTATTCATTTGTGTATTATACAAATCCAACAATCCACATCCAAATAAATGCATTTTGTCTGCAGTTTTAAATGAACAAGTTACATTTTTTAAGGGATAGTATGCCCCCTGCACAAACGTTAACTATCAAATGCTTTATAAACATATTTTGGAGAAAATAAAAAAAGATATGTAGCATAAATATGTTTTACTTTTTGTATACCTCAAAATGAAGCTATGCAATCATTTCTGTCTTGGAGCATGATTCCTCTATCCAAAAGAGTCCTTTGAAATGGTTCATTATGTGCTAGTGTGTGTAGCAGTGGTATTTCCATTGCAGAGTTTCCAGTGCAATTGTACCGCTGTGGGCAGCTGTCACAGTGCTGTCGAGATTGTGAGGCGTGACAAGCACATGGTGTGTGAGGGTGGAGAAATAGCTCAGTATGGAGTTGTCAACAAAGCGTCAGACAGGGGGCGTCTCGTAGTCAGTAACACCAGGCAAGCTCCCATTTGTAGAAATAGAACAGACAGAAATGTTGAGATTTACAGCCCTCATTTCTTTAGAGCATGTAGAATGCTTGTGAGAAACTCTTAACAGTGCAGTATAGGACTACAGTGTAGACTCATGGGTGGCACACTGTACCTAATGATGCTTAATAACAGCTCTTTATGACCAACGTACATTTGATTCAATAAGAAGGAGAAGAGTTATGTTATTGAACATTTTACATACACATATAGGTCAGAAACACACGCACAAACAGGATGCACTAAAGGAGGATATCAGGATGAGGGGCGGCACACTAAAGAGCACCTTAGCAGTTGTTTTTTTTGGTACTTTGTTCAAGAAGACCTAGACATTGCCAGGCAAGGGAAATTTAAATATCTCTCCAGCATCCAGTCTCAATTCTGCACTTGTTCCATACCGGATTGAATCAGCAACCCACCTATAAGCTGAGGTACTGCTGCCCCAAGTTACTTAGCTTTATCAACCCATGAGCTCCCAACAGGTGCAGGAGAAAGATTGTTTTGTAAAGAAGGAGCTTCTTTTTGAGAATTTCGACTATGTTAGTATGCTATAAATATGGATGAGCCACGTGGTCTGTGTGTTTCTTCTGCAACGAGAACCTATGTATGTTATCCATGCATGTTTGTGTGAGTAAAAAAATGCCTCCCTTAATAATATCCTTTGAAAAGTGAATGGAAATATTGTCTCTATTTGCTTTATGTCTGTAGTCTTGTGTGGATCCTCTGTGGGCAGGTCTCAGTTCCCACTCCAAAACAGGCCATGGAAAGTCTGACGTTGGATGCCAGGGTTCCTTATAAGCACCTGTCGTTTCACGTCACACCAGGCCCCCAATACGAAAAGCGTGTGATTGTTTTCCGCATGAGACAGTGTGCGTAGATAGTAGACTGTGACTATATAGACTTCATTGAGGTTCTTTTCCCCATTTCACTGCAAGCAAGCCGTGCTAGGAGACGTCACAGTGAAGCCAACAGGATTTGAAGGGGTTTATAGATTTTCTATAAAACAGAGGTAAGATAATATTTATAGGATATATTTTTTCTTATGTGCATGTTGAAACAGTCATTATTTTATGAGTAAAGTCAAGTCAGTTTATTTATCAACTCGGTCAAGGCTTTTTTATTTGTATATTGGCCTGTTTTTTGAATATCATACATTTACTGTCTAGCTAAAGTGATTAACGTACTAAAGTTCTATATGAAATTGATAAGCCTTTTCAGTCAATTACTCTACATGAATCAAATACCATGAAAGAGAAGCTACTCGTGCTAATATAAGATGCCTCATATGGGCAGTGGCATTCTTTTTCATGCTCATTCTAAACACTTATGGTGCATGTAGAGGCTTTAAATGCATCAGAAAAACCACTGAAAAACAGTCAGTGTCATGCTTCTGTTTAAACCTGCCTTTCAGTTAAACTGCTATTGACTGAGCTTTTTTCATTCAGATGGCAGATTTTGTCCAGCAAGTCAGCAGTTATGCAGTACAACTGTTGGCACATCTGAACCTCCAAAGAGAACGAGCTCAGCTTTGTGACTGCGTGGTCATACAGAGACTGAACCCTGGCCGCGTCTTCCCTGCCCACAGGTGAGCAACATCAAACAGGAAATAACACAAAGTATCCTCTGGCAAAATATCTGCATTTTTTTTTATTGTTTTCTGTAAACATGATGTCTTAAGCTCTAAAATCTAGCTGATTTCTTTTCCTGCTCCCCCAGATGTGTGCTATCAGCTTCTAGTCCAGTGTTGGCATCAATCTTGTCCTCAACTGGTGCTCTGGTTGAACTACAGGATCCATGTCTGTCTGACTCTGTACTGCCAATGCTTTTGGATTATATTTACACTGGATCTATGCAATATACTCAGAGCAAGGAAGAATATTATAATCTGCTCACTGCTGCCACCTACCTGCAGATGGATGAACTGCAGGACACCCTGACGGCTTTGCAGCAGACTAAGGTTGATGCTGCAGATAAATCAGATGGTTGCAGTGGAGCAGACTATCATCCTTATAAGGACTTGAAGGATGCTGTTAGTACCAATGTGAACAGCTTTAGTAAGCATCCGCCTTTGTCTCACACTTGTAGTGAAAACTCAATGCACAGAAAGGATCATACATGTGCAGCTAATGTGGACACATGCAATGAAATATACCCATGCAGAAGTAGCAAAGAAAATGGTACAAACTCTTGTAGCAGAAAGGATAACAGCCCTTCAAGAAATGCAAGCACCATTTGTTGTTTATCTGGAAACACTGGAAGTAGTGCAAATTCAGGTAACTGCACACAAGTAAGTCACCTGACATCTCAGGATATTGAAACTCATGGGGTGTTTACAGAGGTGCTAAAGTCTCGCTCAGTTGTCATTGCATATTCAGAGACTTGTCAGGAGAACACAACGAAGAAGGTGGTGAGGACAGTTGCGGACAGGAGAGACTTGTTCTCAACTTGCACAGCAGAGCAGCAAGAGGAAGAAACTACAAGGGAAGAAAATACTCAGCAATCATGTTTAGAAGTAAAAAGCAATTTTAAAGGGGAGCAAATGAAAAGAATAGAAGAAGACGAAAATCAGATTGGCCCCTCTCCCCTTTCATGTCTCTCAACCTCCACTCTTAAGGACAATGTTTCTCCCTCACAGTGTGCCTCCTCATCCTCCTCATCTTCCTCATCACCACATCCATGCTGTAAGGCAGTTTCTGTCATCTGTCACAGCAGCACAGCTTCTATGCCCCAGCAGGCAGAATTGTCTACAATGCCTCCTTACCCTTCAATACCCAAGGCTTCAGTCAACGCCTGCTCTCAGTCGGAAAGCACAGACATTGACAACATTGTTGAGGGAACTACCATCAGCCGCAAAGATTTTAATGGGGCTCAAAACCAAGATGTATGTTGCAAATCAAACTGCAGCAACACAGATCATTTTACAAGACAGAATAGTGGCAATGCATTCCCCCACATTGTTAACCCGATTGACAACAATGCTTATTGTGATTCATTTCAGAATCAATTAAAAGATCTTAGAGGCAATTTAGTACCACAGAAAAGGCTTGGCAGGAGTCCAATCAGAGAGTTAAAATATTGGCCTCATCTCAGTTTTGAAGATTTCCCCCTCAAACATAAGCGTCTTGATTGTTCCGATAGCCACGATATCCCAATGGCAACAACAGCAAAGGGGCCGTCCATTCACTCACATCACCAGCAAGATAAGGTTCCCCACTACTTGCTGGAAACTGACGCAGGATGTGATTGTCAATGTGAACACTTTAGTCCTGAGGGAGAAGTGCAAGAGAAACATACATGTTCAAAACGGTTTCCACAGGACAGCAACAGTAACATCTGTGGACCTAAGACTGATTGGTACCAAGCCTTGCAGAGAGCTGAGACAAGCCCAAAAGATGACTGTGACAATGGAAACATGACAGACCAAATGAACTGTGTTGTTTGCCCGTCTGTCCCCACCACACCAGAATTAAGTTTGGGTAACGTCTCTGTGAGTCTTTCTGCCTTTGAGAGCTCCACATCTCTGGAACTTGAAAATATGTCAAGCCAAATTCCTGTGGACAACAGCACTTCTGAATCAACATCAAGTATTGTGGGGCAGTCATACCATGCACAGCTTCATTATCACTGCCTACCTCAAGAAGACACTCAAATATCACACAGCGACTCTGATAGTTTATACTCCAGCCCTCACCCATCTGACCAGTCCAGAGATGACAAGGAAGTTGGTACATTTGCCAATCCTGATTACAAGACTCTGAGGCAGCACTTTGCCAGTGGGATGACAGAGAGGGTTCTACTGCTGGATATTAGCACCAAACCTGCTGAATTGCTAGTGTCCTACAAACACAGATCTGTGGTAGGGGAGAACTGGGTTGCATGTGACCAGAAAGACACATTTACAAGTGTGTTTGAGAATAATGATGGAGAGCAATGGGATGAAGTGCCACCTATACAGGTGGTTGATGAGAGAAAGACGGCAACTAGGACAAATCTTGGGGATGAGAGTTTTGACAGGGCTGAGACTAAATCTTGGGTTCGAGATGTAAATGTTGCAAAAAGACAATCTGTTGGACAAGACCGAAGCAGTCTCGGCGCTGAGGTTCTACATGAGGAAAGGACTGTAGAGATTAGGAGCCATGCCTTAAACTTGACAGTCTGTACACCACCCACTGATCCAGTATTTGTTCAAGGCTCCATGGCCTCTACCTTGTCTGACTCCATACCTTCAATTGTTTCAGGCATCATGCCAACAAATAAATCGTCTCCTCTGTCGACTCCTGTTCGCCACCTTTTCCAGTGTTATCTCTGCGACCGTTCCTTCAGCCAGAGAGGCTCTCTCAATAGACATGTACGAAGCCACCTTGGTGTTCGACCCTTCCCTTGCCCCAGCTGCCCTATGACCTTTTCACGACAGTACCGTGTCACAGAACACATGCGAGTTCACCAGCGCTGTGCCCTTGGGACTGACTTTCAAAAGCCGCCTGCTTCTCTAACATGAGACACTGAAGAGAGGGCACAAAACCAAAATGTATTGTCCTGTTTTTGATGGACAGATTTTGGGAAAGAAATATTGAAGGACATTTCTCCCATATTTTTGCAAGGAAGACAACTAGGGCATTTTGGGATAAAGTCTGAGAAATGTTTTTACATTGAAGGGTGTCTTGGTCTTCCGGATGCCAACAATGTGAAATAACCTGATAACACTGCAGTGCCATAGAAATCAGCCCCTCCAAATATGAAGAAAGGGGCTTACAGAAAAAAGTGCATTAGTGATTTAAATCATTTATAAGCATGTTTTTGGTATTAATTATGGAACACAGGACTACCTTTATTTGAAAGTGTTAGTTTATAGTAACTGAACTTTAAGTGATGATACCCGACTTCCCTTAGTACTTTCAATCCATTTTGAACATTTTAACAAGAATCTTGTGAAAGAAAATGCAAATCATAAATGTGTTAACAGACACATAAAACGAAATGTTTCAAAATCGTCACATCTATTCCCTGTTCAAACTTTTTTATGGGAGGTCAATTCAACTTTTTTGTGTTGTAAAAATATCTGATACAAACTCAAAATAAACAGTGAATAACAAAATATTTTATTTACATGTCATTGTGTTTCTTCTTTCATGGATTTAGACACATTTTTTGTTTTTTTTATCTTCTTGACAACACTTGTCAATATTATACATATTGATATATTCTTTAATTACTTAAAAGGCAAGCAACATTTTGTTGATAATTATAGTCTGAATCAACGGAAAAAAGCATAAACTTCATGTGTATTTCATTGATGTTTAGATTGAAAATTATCTAAAAATGTTCCTTCCCCTGTCCCTCGTTACATTTAGGACTGACATGTTCAATTGTTCAGTTGATTTATAACATTTCTTAACTAAAACTGCAAACTTTATGATTGTGGTTTCACAAGGGAACTGCCATGCCATGGTGTTTAACATTTCAGTGTATGTTCTCTCAGACCGAGAACATTATATGCTGTCCTCTGTATGTTGGCAGCACTTTGTGAGCCCTAGAGTGTGTACTTCATATTCCTGCAGCTGAAACTTGAGCTGCCATGACAAGAAAAAAAAGTATCAAGGGCAGCCACAAGACTTTGTGCATGTTCTGTTTTGTTCTGATAGAATTCTGGACGGGACAAAAAGGAAAATAAATCATATCATATCGAGAGACCAGTTAAACTGTTCATGGTTGGACTTGTTAAAACAACATTCTGAATGTAACATCTAACAGATGTTTTTAAATAGAAACAACTCTCTCTCTCCTCATAAAACATTTTATATCTGACATGGCTTTTTGTATCCTGTTGGTAATAATGCAACTCTACATTCAAACAATAAATACTCACAATGAGCATTATTTTTGTTACTCTTTGAGAGTTTTAGCTGCGATTATATCAGAGATGGTTAATGTTTAATAGTTTTAATAAACAAACAACTTCTCTTCTGTCAGCACACTGGTCATCTCATTGATCAATTGTGGTCCAGAAAATTCTACAGCACATCCTATATAACATTGCAATGGATGAGTGGTCAAATCTGATTGAGCAGACTGCTTCTTCTTTTTCTTTTTTTTTAAAATGCAATATTTGACTTGCTGGAAAAACGTTATATGTACACACTGACAACAATTTGATACCAAGCTGGTCAAAGTTCATTTGGAGATTTCTATCAAATATGAGCTAGAAAAAAGGAAGTCAATAATCATGTTGGCATGGTAACAGTCGCAACCCAAAATCATGTCTTGTCAATTACCTTTAAATGTAAATCATATACATTTTATTCCACATGGTTCCTAAATGAAAAATGGCACAACAAAAAAAAAAAAAAAATTTGTTGGGTTTTGAGATATGTACTCTTTATTTTCAACTATCTCAGAAGGCATTTGTTCTACACCAACCTTTGTCCCTGATGCAGTAGTGTAAACATCATGTGTGCACAGTTAGCACACAGTAAGTGGCATTTAAGTACATATTAAGTGGTTTTGGTGGTAATGCTTAAAAAGTGAGAAATAGTGAGAAGGAGTTAATACTTGGGAATCATTTTTACATTTCATTGAATGGTTCTGTTTACTTCTAGTTGCTCATTCTTTCACAATTTAGACCGTCCTCTTGTCCTCGTTGGTCAACTTGTGTTTCACTTGTTGGAGTGGTCATCACTATCATGGTCTAAAGAGAAGAGAACAAAGAGCCGTTCAAATCTTTGTTAGCTCCTTACTAAAATGTCACTTTAATTCAAGCGGAGCAGATACTGTGAGACAATGTCTGAGCTCCTGGACCATGTACAGCTCTCAGAACAGTTTGTAAAGCATTGGGGAGAGTTTTGATGTCTTTTACCTGGCTCTTTGTTGAACGTAGGGCAGCCCCAGCCATAACTGACATTACAACAAAAATAATTCCACCCATCAAGGTGTAGAGCAAGAAGATCGCTTCAAATGATCGTTCCATGGCCTGGAAAACACATGTTCACACATATATAACAAAAAAACACATGAAAAACAAACAAAGAAACCAGTGATATCTATGACATTTTAACATACACATACTGTCATGTACATGTGCAATAACGTTAAAAAAACAAAAACATTTTTGTGTGTGCATTATCATTTTCTGTCAATATTTTTCCGTGAATGTGCAACAATGCACAGGCATCAATTACAGTTTGGTAACTATTTAATGTGTATTTGTGCACTGAGAGTTATTCTTCGTTCTTTGTTTGTTTCTTTGCTGCAGTAAACACAAGAATGGTCTCCCTTGTGGGATAAATAAAGACTCTTCTTATCACTCACTCAATTTTCTACATACAGCTTTCTTTTTATAAATACCTTCATAATTACCTACAAATGGTTTTTTTAAATAAATATTATACATGACACTGAAAATAACTAAGAAAATAAAAGTAAGAAAATAAATTACCTCGTTATATGGTGTCCATTTAGCCTCCTCCTCATCTGTGGTATTATCTACATTGTATTCATCTACGTAGTAATGGTACTGTGTTAAGTTCGGGATGATGTGCAGGACAGTCCAACATATCCCAAGTACAGTCACAATACTCAGAGCCAGTGAAATGGTTACCTACATGCAGGCACAGACAGACACAGATCATGTAAACACAGAAAGAACCTTACTAAAGTCAACTCCTTACTATATATCTCTTATTCTCATCTCAGAAGACTTTAACCACGCTTCCCTGTCTGCCACTCTCCCTACTTTCACTCACTATGTTGACTGCCATACCAGGGAAAATAAAACTTTGGACTTACTGTATGCAAATACCAAGGATGCATACAGATCATCACCCCTCCCCCACTGGGGCGCTCAGACCCCAACATGGTGAGACTGCAGCCCATTTACATACCTATGGTGAAAAAACAACCCCCCACAACCAGGTATGTGAAGAAGTGGTCTAAGGAGGCCACTGAGGCGCTGCAGGACTGCTTCAACACCACTGACTGGGAGGTGCTGTGCAGCCCACATGGGGAGGACATCGACGGCTTAACCTACTGCATCACAGACTACATAAACTTTTGTGTTGAGAACACTGTACCCACCAAAAAAGTACAGTGTTTCTCCACCACCAACCCTGGGTGACCCCTGAGCTGAAAACCCTGCTTAAAGAAAAGAAGAGGGTTTTTAGAGCTGGAGATAGAGAGGAGCTGAGGAGGGTGCAGAAGGAGCACAAGAAAAAAAATCAAGGAGGGGAAAGCCAGCAGCCGGGCAAAGATGAGTCTGGAGAGAACTGAATAACATCTCAGACGCCCCCTCAACAACCCTCTCCTCCTCCTCTTCCTCCTCAACCGACGGCCTCTCCATAACAGCTGATCAGGTGAGAAGTCAGCTGAGGAAGGTCAAGGCAAGGAAGGCCACAGGTCCCGACGGCATCAGCTCCAGACTCCTGAAGGACTGTGCAGACCAGCTCTGGGGGAAGCTAGAAAGGGCGGGAGTAGACTGTCACCTGGCTGCATGGACAATGGACTACCTCACCAACAGACCACAGTACGTGAGGCTTCAGGACTGTGAGTCTGACATAGTGGTCTGCAGTACAGGGGCTCCGCAGGGGACAATTCTCTCCCCTTTTCTCTTCACCCTGTACACCCCGGACTTCTGCTACAACTCTGGGAGCTGCCACCTGCAGAAGTTCTCCGTTGACACAGCCATCGTGGGGTGTGTGTCTAAGGGGAGCGAACAGGAGTACAGGCAGGTCATCATGGACTTTGTCGACTGGAGTGAGCTCAACCACCTTCAGCTCAACGCCAGCAAGACAAAGGAGATGGTGATTGACTTGCGCAGGACTGCACCGGTGAACATCGAGGGCTTGGACATCGAGAGGGTGGAGACGTACAAATATCTGGGTGTTCACCTCAACAATAAACTGGACTGGTCACACAACACCGACATTCTGTACAAGAAGGGTCAATGTCGACTTCACCTGCTGAGACGACTGAGGTCCTTTGGAGTGTGCAGGACTCTGCTACGGACTTTTTTGACACGGTGGTGGCGTCTGCACTTTTCTATGCAGTGGTCTGCTGGGGAGGAGGGAGCACAGAGAGAGACAGGAAGAGACTGAACAGACTGGTCAGGAGGGCCAGTTCTGTCTTGGACTGTCCTCTGCACTCTGTAGAGGAGGTGGGTGAGAGGAGGATGTTAGTGAAGCTGACATCCATCATGGACAACCCCTCTCACTCCCTACATGACACTGTGGGGGCCCTGAGCAGCTCCTTCAGCAGCAGACTGAGACACCCACCCTGCAAGACAGAGCGCTACCGCAGGTCGTTCATCCCATCTGCCATCAGACTGTTTAATCAGACTCTTTAACAGCATCACCACCTCATGCTACACACTGTGTGTGTTTTTCTAGAAACAATCTCTTAGTTACTGTGTAATTTTACATTATTGTATTTTTTTTTATTTAACTGATGTAAATATGTTTGATTTTTAACTTCTATTTTTATTTTTAATAATTATATTCCCGTCCCTTGTTTTCTTGAGCTGCTGTAATGCAAAAATTTCCCCCACGGGGGATCAATAAAGTTTATCTTATCTTATCTTATACTGACAATATTTGTGTTTATTGTAAAGGATGGCTTAATCAACACCTTGTTCAAGTTACATTTTTTATTGGAGTTCAGGTTGGGAAAAAACACAACACACAAACTGTTACTTTGAAACATGTTTCTGGGTGGGGCTTAAATAAAAATATTTAATGTGCATGGCTTTCTTGGTCCTCAGAAATAACAATAGTTCTTGGAAAAGTGACCACTTTTGCTACAAAACATTATAACAGAACTTACTGTTTTCTTGGTTGGATTGTGTTCAGTCAAAATAAACAGAATCCCAGTTGTGTTAAACTACAAGAGAAAGAGGAGGAAGATGTTAAATTATTACTCTCTGTGGATGTTTTGTGAACACTTTGCTGAATAACACTGAAACAAACACCAAGACAGCAGAAACACAGACTTTTTAAAGTGATTATTTACTAAAAGCACACATTGTAATCAGCCCTTAACACATAACGTTAATAAATGAACTCAGGTTTGGGAGCAGGACAAACCAAACCTTCAATCACCTGACAAGCCTAATTATATCGAGCCATCCCACTCCACCCAGTTTGTCTCAGTTCTTCGACCCAACCTCCCTTCCCTTCCTCTCATCCATTCACCCTCCTTCCTTATCCCATCCACTTGTTTGTTTAATTCTGGGAACAGTCTGGGCCGTGATCAGCTCGGGCTAGAATTATGCACGAGAGGGAACCCCCATCAAGAGTCTCCCTCTGTCCTGCCCCATCAGTCCATCCTCCCAGACCAGCCAACTGACAACATCCTCTTCCATTATAATCCCCATCTTAACATTCATTCATCTGGCTCATCATTCACATGATCTATCATTAAATATCTAACACGTATTGTTGTGGCGTGTTCCTTGCTAGTGAAATTTTGAATAATGGAGGTTTCTCAGTTTTAATTTGTCAATTTAATATATACAAATCAAAAGCAAAAATTTATATTCCACTGCATATTTTAGATTATTAACTGCCTCGTCGTGCTACTAACCAGAAATCCAATCACAATGCCGGGCGGGATGACCCCCCAGATGTGATTAAAATGAGGAGAGTTGGTGAGCGATGTGGAAAAGGAAAGGATGAAGTTAGATGAGCCCAGGATCAGCACTATGACCTAAGAGAAAAAAAATGAAAGTATTTGATGTGGTTGGAAATAGGCCCCTTATTTGTGACCTTGGAAAATACCATAATACATATAACTGAATATGTGTGTGTGTGTGTGTGTGTGTGTGTGTGTGTGTTTCTGTCTCACGCCAATTATCTTGGGTTGTCCCTTGATGAAGCGATGTAAAGGTTTGCTTCCCCCCACTGTGGTGCCGTGAAGACTTGCATTATTCCCACTCGCAGAGTAAAGCGCAACAGACATCTTAAGGGCGAACAGACAGGACAGAAGGAGACCTAAAATATCAAACAGAGACATTCACTTGCATGTTTCAATGAAGAAATTCAAGCTACAAGTCATTTTTATACCTATTATACCTGTACTCTAATCCTGCAAATGGATTCATGTTTTTATTGAATTCTACTTTTGCATGTGCTATTGAATTGCATTGTTTGTGAATTTGCTTTTTTTTTTTTAATTAATTTTGTTGTTGTTCTTCCTAATGTATGTTGTTTTTTGCTGTGACAGGTCGTTGCCTTTGTTGACTACTATAGGGATTTAAAACATAAAACCTCAAATAGATGAAAGAGCAGGAATCCCCTAAATGTAATGATGAAAGGTCCTAACTGATTATCCGAACCCTCTGATACACAACATTCAAAACCTATTCATGCTCAATATGGGTTAAAACTGACCCGTATTCATTTTCAATATAGATTCACTATAGTGTTAATCAGTGTGAGGGATGTCATGAGACATGTATATCTATATACATCTATATGACTCTTCAGAATAAAATTCAAAAGAACATTTTCTTCTTTTTAACAAAGATTATTCATAACCGTACTTGATTTAAACTAATAGCTTTAGAGGGAAATCTGACCATTCAAACATAATGTAACACAATGCACTCTATAATGGCCCAATGTTTCCAATGAGAAACCTAGTGTGTAAGAGTTGCCCACCATACCTTTGAAAAATGATCCACAGACAAGTACAAGAGTTTGATGATATTATTGGTCATGGGCCCAAAGGACAGCAGTTGAAATGTTCAAGCCAATTATCAAAAGGGGTGTGAGAGTGATAGTTGCCTTGCATGACTTCTGAACAGATTTATGTAGCTGTAGCTTGAAAACCCAGTGTGGAAAATCATACTCACACCAGCAGGTCATGAGGTGGATGTGTAGGCCACCAGAAGGCAGCTTTTACACTTTTAGACATGCCTTGTTGGTATCTATGTAACCACTATATTTCAGCATACAAATGTACAGAATGATGTCTAGAACATGATGTTGATATTTTTTCTGAATGACGTGTAAATCATAAATTTCACAACAATTAATTGAGAATGCTTTAATTGTCATTTTGGACGCTTTTTACATTCAATTATTTCTCTTGGTTTTTGTGCAAAAATCTTAATAGGATGCGTTGTTAACAACAACAGAATAGAGAAATGATTACAATATTTAGTAAAAATAAATAAAAAAATAGCAAAACCTGCAAAGATATAAAGTAACATCAATATCGCACTGGTCACTTGTAGCCTACATTACAGGGTTAAAACCTTACTGTACAGTTAGTCCTGGCAGCGAGCCAATGGCTGAGACATCAACAGACGTAGCTCTGTGTTAACACACTAATAGTTATTCTTCACTTCATAACACTTCATTTAAATGTAGGCTAACTGTTCACAGTAGTTTGCAGGAAAATATAGCCTACTATTTGTTGAAACAAGGTCAAAATGTGATAGCCTACTCTAAGAATTAGTGTGAAAAAACGGATTTACAAACGTAACATCACAGACAAGCAACTTCAGACGATTTGGGACTTTAAAAGTCCGACATTAGATTAGGCTATGAGGCTATGTCGATCAAATCATGTAAATCATCACCAGAGAAGAATCAAAAGATGACTCTCGCTTATTTTTTGAGACACTTGTTTTTTTTCTCCACTCCGCTAAAGTAAATAAAAAAAAACACTGCTGAGAAGTAACACGATGATTTTCAAATGACTGCTGTCATGTAATTATAATAAAGGCTTATTTTCTTCAGAACTATTCAAAAGTAATACATTTAAGAAAACAAAAGGAGGGGCAGACCTTGTGTAGTCCTGTAGTGTTTCCTTTTGAAATGACTGACATCACGGGCAACATCTGGAACAGCCTGAAGGGCGATTTGTGGACGATCAGTTCATTTGAAACACAACTTAAACCCGGTTATGATGTAAGCAGGATAACTCTTGAGAGCAAGTATTAATTGTTCAATGATCCCACTAGACATTAGGACATTTTATTTTTGTTTTTTATTTTCTTTAGGCCTACTAAATTTCCCTCTTTTTTCTCTTAGTATATCAAAAATGTTAAATGACTTGTAGTCTATTGATGTAAAAGTTACTGTCCAAAAACTGACTGTTAGTAATTGATGAGCCTGGCAGAATCATTAACTACAAGTTAAGGGACGTATTCAACATGTCTGTCCTATTAGTTGTCTATAGCTTTTGTCTCCTATTCCGATGAATGTTTACATCTATTCCTCAAAGGAGTTCATATCTGTGATTGTTACATTAGGCTCAGATGTTGGATTAAAAGAAGCTTTACATAATAGTCCAAATTAGCCATGAAGCTCTTTTAAAAAAACAAAGAGCCAATAACACACATTCTGGATTTAACTGTCCAAAATGGTGGACTCTTAAAGGAGAGTCAAACTTTCCTTCACTCTAGCAAAAAAAAAAACAGTGGAGGGGAGGAGGGAGTATGAGTGTATATGTGTGAGTGTATGTGGTGAGCTAGTTCCATGCACACAGGGTTGCAAGGGGTGGGTGAAATGGAGAAGTAGAAGGAATGTGATGAAATATTTTGAGAGAGAGAGGTAAGAGTTCCTGTTTCAACCAAAATTGACACAGCTGTGTGCTTTTGTGTTCAAGAGTCAAGATTCAAGATTAGTTTTATTGTCCTACAAAGTTAGAGTCTTTTTCTTGGCCTCCTCACCCATGCTGCAGCCATAAAAAGACAACCA
This sequence comes from Labrus bergylta, assembly GCF_963930695.1. Lineage (NCBI taxonomy): Eukaryota > Metazoa > Chordata > Actinopteri > Labriformes > Labridae > Labrus > Labrus bergylta. Next base: position 28,163,256 of record NC_089197.1, read on the forward strand.
TTGATATTCATTCACATTAAACAAAAAACAGGAAACATAATTAAATAATGTCCAGAATAAAAAACAAGAACATAAATTGCATCAGGTTCTTAGAATACCAGTGCAAAAACACAGAAGACAGTTATAGTCCAGTGCCTATCCTGTCTTATTTGTCACTATTCAAAAGCCTTAGAGACACAGGGATGAATACATTTTTAAACCTGTTCGGTCCACAAGGGGAACTCTGAACCTCTAACCAGAGGGCAGAAACTCATAGTCTGTATGTAGAACATGTGGTGGATCACTGACAATTGTATTGGCTTGCCTTAGAGTAGCATGGTTCTGTGTTGCGCCATCAAGAGCTGACATTAAAAGGGCAGAGAAAAAAAGAAAAGGAGCGTGAGAAGAAAGTGGACAAGAGGGAAAGAAGACAGCAGAAACAGATGAAGAAAGGTTGGGCTTAGCTGTTAAATATGAAACAGCTGCTATAATTTAAACAAAACAGTAAAGGGTAGACTCCATTTCCCCCTCCCTGTTGTGTCCAGAAGTGTAACATAAAATCCTTCTCCTTGTTCACAGGGTATGGATGACCCCCACAATAATGGATATGTACTCCCCTTTTCTTTTAGTTTGAGTCGTTTTCACTAGCGACTTTTCAAAGAAGGAAAGATCTAAAAATACAAATTGACAATATGACATGGCCTACCTATATATTCTATCTTCAAGTGAATAGACAAGCAGAGTCAAATGCATTCTGGTTGAAACAACAACATAGCATTCAGGCACTACTTCTCCCAGGCAGGGACAAGTATTCAGATCCTTTACTTAAGTATACGAGGGGCCAGACAACAGTCTGAAAATGCTTGAATACAACTGAATGTCCTTATAAGTGTTAAAAAGTAATCACAAAACAACATACAGTTGTACAGTAGTGCAAATGCATATAATATCAAGAATGACTCTCAGGATATTTGATGTCGTACTCTTCTACTTTAATGTTGTAAGTGGTCAGTGTATCATTCTCAATCATGTTAAATCTTACATAAAAAAAGGGGGAAAAAAGTCAGACACTGGGGGCTGGAGGCAGCTGAGTGTGAGGCAATGGGGATAAAAGTCAGCACTTCTAAGTCTGAGGCAATGGTTCTTTGTTGGGTAACTTCCTCCGGTTGGTGAGTGACTTTCTGCTTCAATTTAGGGAAGTGAAGTCCTTCCCTTGGTATTGTTCCAAAGTGAGGGTAACATGGGCCATCGACAATATTGCACGTGTTGTACCGAACCATCCTTGTAAAGAGAGAGCTGACACAGAGGGCAAGAAATAGGGTAAAGAGAAATCTGGAGGGAACTTTATAAAGAGCCTCCACTCTGCATGTAAAGATGTCTGTTGAGGTGTTTCTGGAATCCGGAGAGCCAAAGGTGGACATAGAGCTCACAGGAAAACTTGACCCGCCACTGGGCAAGAAGAAAAATTGTTCTATGAACAATGACTATCCAGTACTGTTAATGTCCCCTCCGTAGACACACACACACCCACTCTATCACACTCACACATACACACAGTTGGATTGTTTAAATTTATATATATTTAAAGATCTTGTAGGGAACCTTTGGTTTGTATCAAGTTTAGCGCCCACTATGGATGAGGCAATACCTCTATCTTCTTTACTGGTGTTATCTTGTACATGTAGGTTGTTTTCCAACACTCAAACGTATCACTCAGTTTGAATCTATACTGTGGAAATGTAAAAAAAGTGGTTTGAAACAACTCACTTCGTCTAAAACCTACATGGAGGCCTGGTTATGTTTTACAAGATTTATTTTGGGGCTATTTATGCCTTTGTTTTAGAGATAGGACAGTGGATAGAGTCAGAGACCTGGAAGAGAGAGAGCCACAGGTCATATTTGAACTCAGGCCACTTGCTCTCGAGGGCTTCCTCCTCCAGCCTCTGTAAAGTACATGGGGGCGCGCCCACTAACTGCTAGGCTATAGGCTCCCCTGAATTTTTTTTTTTTTTTTTTTTTTAAATCATCAGTCATACAGCAGGCTTGTTTTGCTTTTGTATGTCACTTAAAACTAATCACAGGAGCTTTAAATATTGTGGTACACAAACACAGTAAAATACAGTTCTCTCTCTCATGCCAATAAAAGTAAATTGGATTAAATTATGCAATGGTTAGGAGTTGGTTAGTTCTGCAGTGATAAACTTTTCCCTAACCTCAGAGAGTAAAATGAGACCATGAATACAAATTAAAAATGAGAAGACAGCAACATAGGACCACATTTTATTTCTGTTCAGATACGTCTGTATGTGTGAAATGGTGGGTGCAAGACACAAACAACAATGGCTGAAGAAGAGTCTGAGGTAACAAGTAGCAATCATCTTTGAGTTTATTGAAAAATGTGTCCAATGTACAATTTCATTCACACCATGTTGTTCATAATAGCTTACACTGCACACTGTTCTGTAGGCTGCTGCTTTACATGGGAGGGAAGGCTCCACATCCATGACAACCCACAGACAGACTGGATAACTGGTCCAGAGCTTAAATAAATCTTTCATAGAAAGAATTAGGAGCTAAACATCTAAAAGATGATTACACAAAATAATCAGATGAGTATGGTGTTCATTAAAAGGAGAATGCATCTTACTTTTGACTTCCATATTTTATAGTTCAAAAGATCTTCTTGAACTCTGTACTGTCTTCACACAGATCAAAATGTGCTTTTGGACTGAAATATTCCAACATGTGCTATATGATATACTTAAAATACCAAGAAATGAGGCCAAGGCTATGAAGTCAGAATGACAGATTCATCTCCTAATGTTGGGAAATTATTCTTTTTATGTGAAATTTGGAAGCCATTGTTTCTTAAATCTCCTTTTTTTTCTCCTTTGTTAAAGGGAGGTTCTTCCTTACACAGATGTAGTGACTGGACAGTGATCATAACATCCACATTAATCTGCACCTGCACATTACAACAGCATGCGTCCGTTGTATTTTTCCTCACTACATTAGACTCACTCAAAGCTTGTTCGCGTCAATAGTTTTAAATGCAAATCAGGAATCAACCTGATTTGCATTTAAAACTATTGTTTTTCCTTTAGGCAAAGTATATCACAGAACAGATTCAGACATATCTATCCTATGCACAAAGAGTATATAACAGTAGAACAGACTCAGTCACAACCAATTAGAAGGCGCATTTAAAGTATTCAGCTTTTCTGATTTGATCAATATGGGATATATTCATATCAGAGTTCAATTATTCTCATACATTCTTACTGAACTCATGTGATTTACTTAAACATGTTGTTTGTTTCATTTTTTCTTGTAGTTTTTGTTCCTTTTCCTGAAACAGTCTTGTATTCAAAGTTGCTCACGATGATTTACTTTTGCATTTAGATGAACATGTGCGTTCATTCACTGTCTGTTTGTTGCAAGAGTTACAAGTGTCATCAAACATACCACTTCGAAAGGAATTCAACAAAATGCAAGGGTTGATAATAGGTAATCCATCCTCTGGCTTCTCTAAATCACTGCAACTTTACCTCCTGCTTTAGTGGTCAAGTTGTGGAACTGCCACTTCAAAGTAAGATAGGAGGCCGCTGGTTTAAGTGCATTAGAATGAGCACCAGTAACATTGTTTTTTTAAATACTGGAAACCCCTCAGAAGATGAGCGGAGTTTTTTTTTTTTTAAGTTGACTTCATATGGTTTAAAAAAAAACAGGATGTGAATTATTATTTATAGTGGTTTCCCTATTAAAAGTGATACATGTGGTTAAAATAAACAGGTTTCCATCTCACAGAAATGCAGTACAGTAGATTTTAAATTTATAAAAAACATGAGATAACTGATAATGAAAAATATATACAAACAACAACCATAAAACTGTTTGTGTAGAGATTTCTTTTGTCTGAATGCACGCAAGTGTCCAAGGCAGAACTGATAAGTGCTGTAAAAGTATATTTCTGTGTGTGGACACCACATGCCAAAACAGAAAAGAAATGACTGTATGTCCTGTAAGAGCTATACAGTTATTGCATTGATGAGCATTAGTCATTAAAACAACAAACACTGAGTGATTTATACACTACATTCGCATATCACTGGAGTTAATTAAAAAAAAACAGACTGAACATAGAAGTTAATTGCATTGTACTGCATTTACCTTGAGTATTGTCACTGTACCCTGGTAAGAAAATGTGCAAGGGTCACATTTTTTCACAGTAGCACGGTCAGAGGACCCCACACATTGGGCACAGAGGATGACTGGATACATTTTCTGTGCTATTTTTGCAAGTTCTGAATGGTTTAGGTGCAATGTGATGTGAAGTGATGCTTCTGTTATAACAGTTTTGTGCTGTATCTGCTGTACCTGAAGAATACAACAGAAACATCCCTGTGTCTGCTAACACCTTAACCAAGAGTCTCTACTATTAGCTGAAAGTACTGCTTGTAACAGAAAAAAAAGATAAAGATACATGATGAAACAACAGGCTGATTTGAAATGAGACTTTGACTTGTTAAGTAAATCATTCCTTAGTTCATTCACCTATTAGGCTTGATGTTTTCATGAACTTCCCTTGATGCTAACCTCAACGTAGGTTAGTGGATCATTTAAAGACAGGCATGTCTGAAATAATAATAAAGACAAATAAAGGTAACAGGTGAACAGTGGGTATAAACCCATATCGGTACACCAGTATCTTAAAGTCATAGTGGTGTAAGAATGAAAATGATTTTTCACTCCTTGTGCATTTTGTATGCAAGCTTTCTATCCACAAGTAAACAATAAATGATGTGGTTGAAAGATCTCTTGGGAAGGTGAAAAGCATGAAGCGAGGCAAATTATTCTTGTGGTGTACTTTTTATGGAATACCTTGTGTCTATGTGTTTGTGTCAGTAAAATCCCTGTTGCTCGACCTGAAGCAGCTGCTGCTGAGATTCATCTGAGATTTCTCTGTAAAAAAGATTTTTCTGATCCAGCAGCTCTATTTTCAGTGACCCCCATATCTGCTGCTTGTGATGTAACTATTGAATGATGGCATGATGTGAAGGTGAGACACTGAAACACATTTGTTTTCTTTGATTCAGTAGTCTCAAAAACTAATCTTAAATGACATCTCTAAAACTTGGATGAGCCCCAAAGCTCCATAGTAAAGAGTAAAGGTTGGCTTGATGGCTGTTTCCGACAGATCTCTAGTGTTAGTTTTTAAATGTGAAATAATCAGCATATTTAGTCTTGATCTGGGCACCAGGCGTACCAGTGTATCACAAAACCACTGACCACCGCATCGTGCCTGACTGCGTTGTGGAGAAAAGCTGCGTCCTCAGTGCTGGATCTGATGGGCTTTTCTTCAGCTTGTTTCGAGAGGCTGTGGATCTTCATCCCGGCTGGTGCCATCAGGAAGCTGGTCGCTCCAATAGTTGCATTGATCAAAGGTGTAAGCACGGGGGAGGACAGGGAAAACATGATCGACCACCTCGCACAGACCACCAAAGCTAAGAGGGACACAAAGAAACAAAGATAATTGAATTGAACTGCACAAAAAGGAATTAAGACAATCAAACATCTTTATACAGCTGTGTCCAGAGTCAGACTACATCAATCAAAAGCATGTGAAACCCAGAATAAAGCTTACGAGGAGATGTTGGTTTTGGCGTGCTCCTGGGTCAGCTCCCCCTTGGGATTGACAGTGAAAATCCTGTTCAGAGGGACGCCCACCTCCTTATAGGAATACACATCCTGAAATCACAATCACACTCAGCGTTACCAACAAAAACAAGATGAACAATATTATACAATCATGACAATACTGACAGAAGATATTATTTCACAAAATGTATGCAGATAATGACTCTTTATCACATCACATATCACAGTACAAGGCCATTTGTTACTGAATAAGAACATGCGTGTTTGTTGCGGAAGTCTCACCGTCGCTCTGTTGCCAAAAGCAGCGTAGAAAGGTTCAGTGTTCGGGTAGAAAAGGTTCTTTATGTCTGTGAGACACTGGATCTTGAACTTCTCTGGTTTCTTCTCAATCACCTCCCTACAAAACATCACAGTTTTAATGATTTTTTTTTTTGCTATCTGTTCCCAGGCTCCCTCAAAGTATAGTTCTAATATTTACAAAAGAAAAAATCAACATGTTTAGAGATTTCTTTCACAGTGCAACGACATAAAAGGTCAATAATGCCATAAAAAACTGTGATTCATTATATTTGTCAGCTGCTGGGCAGATGTGAATGACTAACATTCATGAATACTGTTATTCAGGATTGTGAAATGTTTCTAGTTTAGTTATGATGACTGTTTTTGAATTCCTATTATTAAAATGAGGCACTTCAGTAAATGTTGTGTGTCCGACCTGTGCAAGGCAGAGAAAAGGCTGCTGGGGCTGAGCAGCACAGGGCCCATTGGCAGCATGGTTCCTCTCTCATTGACCCAGTGCAGGTAGCCTCGCGTCATATCAGCCATGCCTATAGCCCTTGCTGAGCAGTACATGAATTTATATCCATTTCTATGACAGAAAGAGAGCTTCAACTTAGTCATGCACACTGGTTTAAACAAGAAAGGTTTAGAATAATGACCCAACTTCAAAAAGAAAATCAAACAGTGAAGAAAACAAAATAATGTTAAGTTTGGACTATGAGAGCTGCTTTACATCTGTATCCTGAACAGAATAGCACTTACTGGCTGACTTTGTGGTAGAGACGTGCGATACCCTGGTGTGTCCAGTCTTTGCCCAGAGTTGGAAGGATGTGACCCAGTGTGTCTGACCTGGAGGAACACCCCACAGTCAGTACAGATGGATTTTATCTTTACACTGAAGGTAAACTCTGACACCTAGTGGTGAAAATATATACTGCTCTCTATCATGAGCTGCTTTGTCGTTGCAGGGAAATTTCACCTATTGGCTTATAGACGTGAAAGGAAGACTTTGCTTTTGTCATACCTGGTGATTGTCCCATCTATATCTGAGATCACAATCTTGTCATCCCAGCTCCAAAAATAGATAGTGCCATTGCAACGGCAGGTGCCCTGATACTGCGTGGTCACACTGAACACCACCTCATTAGGACCCTCCTTTAGCTGCAGACTGGCCTGCAAACACGACCACACACACAACATTTTAAGGGCTATTCCTCTACTGTAGCAAAATGTAGCCTAACATTTGTAACATGAAGCAAAATGAAGTTCATTATACATAGCTTTCAGAGATGCATTTAATAAAGATACATTTAATCTTGCCAATCATCTTTTATCTCTGTGTTTTCTGCAGTAACAGAGAATATAATCCATAACACCACATGTTTCTATTGTTGATTATTATTTAAGAATATATATAGCCTGAGTCTGGCCGAAGGGAACCCAATGTATTCATGTTGCAATAAGCAACCTTATGTGCAATATGTGGGCACTGGGCTTTGGATACTCCAAAAGTGTCTATTCCCATTAAGGGGAATAAAGCGGTAGATACACGTACCAGCTGCTCTGAGGTGAGCCGAAGAGTCTTCTTATAATAAACACTGCTTGAACTCGTGAGGGGATCAGCCAGGCAGGACCCTGACGCCTGATTGGACGATCTGTGATCCTCATCACTTGAGGATGATTCATCTTTCACTCTGGTTAATCAAAGACAAACAGTTTGGTTCAGGAGAAGTATATGATGGCATATGACTGAAGGGCTGTGACATATAAATAAAGGCAGATGTTGGTCTAAAGTTACCTGTTCACTGAAGGCATGGGGATTGAGCTTTCTTCTCTGTCTCCGGCCTCCACTGATTCCTGTTGTGTACAAGGTTAGGGGTCACGTCAATAAACAGAGCATCACTTATAATCGAAGAAGATAATAATGTTTATTTAAATTAAAAATCAACAGAAATGTGCATTTCTTTGCACTTACTGATTTGGAGTCGCTGTTCCTGCTCCTCCATGAGAACCACCAGCGTCCTCCTTTCTTTGGCATCTTTTCCTTCATGATGTTCTCCACTGAGGCCTGGAGACAACCATTCACATACAACTCAAAACTGACTGAAATGTAACTCAAAGCTGATGAAATAAACTCAAATCAAATTGAGGTAGGGAACGCAAGTATAAAAGTGAGAAATGAACAGAAAAATAAGAATACAAAAGGCAAAACATAACAGGGCACATTCACACCACGCTGAATTACAAGGACTCAAGTGAAAGTGTAATGGCAAGATATGAAAGAGCAAAAGATAAAAAAAAGAAAAACTAAAAGGAAGAGCCTTTCGAATACATAGACAGGATAGTAGTATGAAAACTGTGGGACATTTGTAAAAAGACACACCACAACGAAATGACAGACATGCCAGGTGAGCAATGTCCAAGAAAAGCATTAAAATGTCATACAGGCTGGGCAGGGTTGGAGCCGAAAAGACCAGGGAGGCAGTATGAGAAGAGGCCAAAAGCAGAAAACACATAACTCAAACACCAACACTTAGTACACGCAAACATGGAATGGATGTAGGGAGGAGAAAGTGTAAAGGAAACAATAAGGAGGGGGATAAAGACATTATTAAAGTGTTAGGAAAAGAGATGTAAAGCCATATTTCACTGTGGTCTAAGACCAAAGAGTTTCTCCATGTTCACAAACATATCTGTCACTGAGCATCAGTGACAATGCTGTCAAAAAAATGTTTATTGTATGCCGTTTTTTGGGGGGATATCAATGACAAGAGTGTCACAAAAATATTTAAACACACATTATCTTGTATTATTTTTAATGAATTATTCGGAGGACTCTCATGATGAACACTAAACCAGAGTGAAACATCAGATCAAAGTCAGTCATTTTCTGGGAGTGCACAGGAGAAAGTGATGCAGGGGTACAGCAGAACACTAACAGACAGAAAACACCACCTAACAAATATATATTTAAAACATACTCAAATGAAAGTCATGTCAAATCATGATAAAGCTATTATGATTTCTACAACGAAACATACTTCTGAATCATAATGTTGTTTTCAATTTGCTACTTTATTTAAGGCTAGGTGTGCCACCACACAAAATGACTCTAATGATACTGAGCATTGAACATATTATTTAAAAACGACAGTCTTATGATATAGTGTATCTCAACAATACTACAAAATGTATCATATTACAGACTACTCCGTGTTCTTTCAGAGACAAGAATTGTACATTTTACTGCTTTTACCTGACACTGTCAGATACACTTTCTGATGATTGGGATTTTTGATACAAACATAAAAAAGGTTATTAAATTATATTATGAAATGCTGCCCACATAGCATTGATAATATTTATTTGGTTATATGATACATTATAACATCAAACTATGAGGGGCCACTCTGTTTAACTTTCCGTACTTTGAAGACACTTTGCCAATTAGCACTGGCTGTTTTAGCTTTAATAAATCAGAGCCCTTTTCCACCACTGATGTTAGGGAAAAAAACATAAAGATTCAAGATTTGTATTAGTCACCTGCTCATGCAGATGTGTAAACCTTACAATAAACTGACAACAAATGAGATTATACTTTTGTTTATCACTGTGGTGGTCTTACCTGCGGCAGAGGTTTCTGGTAGACCTGCATGGCCAACATGACTGGAGCTGCTGTATTCCAGTTGTAGTACCTACAACAGATGACAGAGGGCGCTATAAGCACTTCTCTACACCTCACACTTCTGTCTCACACAACACAGCTGAGCTATTTGATTCTTAAGACAGCTAGGACACTTGTTTGTTTTCTGCTGTAGGTTAGATTAAATGATCAGATCATTACTGTCTGAGATGTTAATATACCTTTGAGATATAGCACAGCATACATCTGAAGATGATTTGCTAAAATTCTTAATACAGATAAACCAAAAAACTGTAAACAAAAGATTGTGTCTTCATGTTTTCAGGCAGTAGAAGAAAAACTAGCTTAGAATTTTATTGTAAGAGAACGCTTTCTCAAGTTTCTCTAAATGTGTATCAAACATAATGAATAAAGTTTGGCAGTACATACTTGTTTCCTATCTTGACAACCAGGTTAGGGTCATCGATCATTGAAGGGTTTTCAGAAAACTGCTGGTATGAAATTGCCTTTTCCTGGAACTCTTCTGTTGCATGAAACAAGCACAAGTAAAAAAAAACAGTGACACACAGATTCAGAAAGTAGTATTAAAACATAATTTCTCATGCGTGTTTCAAACTTGTTTCATTTGATCATATTAGTCCCTTTGTTGTTTACTGTCCTGCTCCTACCTCTTGTGATCTCTTTGTTGTCTGAGAGTCCTCCGCACAAAGAGATAGCAACATGAGCCAGGTCCCCCATTTGGTCGGACAAACTGTCTACACCACTGTCCATCCCACTGCTGCCTACTGACTGTGGGGATTGGTTAGCACTCCGCACTCCCATCATCATCATCTCTGAGTCCATCTTCATAGAGCTGCTGCCTCCATCACTGAGAGAGAGAGAGAGAGAGAGAGAGACCCCATCACAGAAATGAACCACTGTTGTGATGATGTTGGACAGTTTTATGATATCATCAAAGAAATGCAAGTCTAAAATGTCCAAATAATCTCAGAAGTAGCAGCTAATATGGAAAATCTAACATTTTCACATGAACAAAGTGTGGGCAAAATATTACAATGAAAGTGTCTTCAATTCTGTTCAATTATTCTGAGGGGCCTCCGTGATCGCCACCACACAGTAAATTACAGCCAATAAAAGCCCTCTATTGTACTCTCATGTAAAGGCATACACAATCATGTTTGGCATATGTAGTGTATATGTTCTATAATGAACCTTTTAGGGAAGTAGAGAGCAGCAACTTCAGGCTCCAGCTCTGTTATATCATCCAGGTACATGCCATCAGCACCCAAGTGTTGGCTTCTCTTTTCTAAAGAGAGACAAAATCATGCAGATAGGGGGTGGTTATATGCACATCACACAGGTACAGATCTTTTAAATAACAGCAGCAAGAAAAGAAGGACATGCCCGCACACTTACTTAGTGCCAAAAAAGTTTTAATAACCAAAATGTTTCGACCAAATGATCCCAGTCATGTGATAGTTTTGTAAAATGGGGGCCACGCATCTAAAAATAGATTTACACACTAATAGGCATAGATCTTATTATGATGGTGGGTGTGGTCAAACATGCAAATCACCCCAGTTGGAAAAAAAACACAATGTAAAGAATATTATTCAAATACAATCACAGGGCATACATAAACTAATTCAAGAAAAAGCCTTTACATTGAGGTAAAGCAATGATACCTTTCTTTTTGGATGGTGAATCTGTTCTTCTGTTGGGGCTTCCTCTGTTACCCCCCTCATCAAGATGATCAAGGAGCATCCTAGGAGATGCTAAACTGGCTGTTAACCCCTCCATCTCTGCACACAATGGTCCAACACTTTCCACTGCTCTTCCTACAGATTAAATCGATTATGATAAAAACAAAGTCATGGGTCAATAGGATACATATTAGGTTCACTTTAGACTTTCTTCAAGGATTCTGCAATACTACACTTACTATAGTCACCACTCTGATAAGGCTGTTGATTTGTTGATCTGTCCTCAATGTGACTACCTTGCTCTCCTCCGACCCTGTCCCCGGTCATACTGTCCTTGTCCTCACTGTGAGCAGCCGTCTCTCCTGACTCAGTAGCATAGAGATTGAGGGAGGGAGGTCCAGTGTCATTAATGGCTCTGAAGTGAGTGCAGGCAGACACCGGGATGGAGACTGCTGTGACAGGGTCCTGCTTTAGATGGGAAGTGAGGAAGGCTGGCTGTAATAAAGAAGCAGACAGAGATCAGCTCTTTCAGTTGTTTTTTGTGTTGTTGTCAGAAAGACTTACAATCATTCACTTCTTAATACAACTCTAAATTCCACTACCCTGCTTATGCTACAATATGTAACACGTTTGTGTTTATAACCTACCTGGGCAGCCTGTGGCAGTTCCCCCCAGGTCCAAAGCATCTCAGGGTTATCTTTGTTCTGATTGTTTAGCTCTGAGTCGCTCTTCGGAGTTGATGACCGTGACTCATCAGGAATGCTGGGATGTGACAGAATCTTGATTTAGATAAGTTAGTAATCCATATTCAACACCCAAATACCACAAATTAGTTTTACATATCTACAATACACTTGAACGTAATGGAATAAGAACATGAGAAAAGGCTTAACAACAACATGAAGTCTAAACGCATGGAGCTGAAATCACAATAAAAACATTCTAATCATTTCAGATATTGCGACTGATTCCTTCAAATAGTTGCATTTTTCAGTGATTCAGAGATGCTCAAATTGAAGGTAATACCTAACATGGGAAGAGAAGTGAGAGGTCTGCTGAGGACAAGAGAAGGACAGACCACACTGTGGAGGGATGGAGAGAGTCTCCTGAATCCCTTTACTACAGGAAGAGAAAAAGACACAGAAAAGACATTAAGCAGGAGGGGTGGAGAGGCAAATGGAGAGAGTCGGTGAATGTGATTATTATCTAGTTATCATAAGATAAAATGCAAAGCACAATTTGAACAGAATAAAACAGAACTGAATGGAGGATAAGAAGAGTTTACAAGACATTTCAATAAGTAGAAAACTAGTTCATCCTAGCAGATTTATCTCTATATCAAAATAATACCTCTGTGAATGGATCCAATCAGTGCCGGGGCGGGCGTGAGGGTTGGCTGTGGACCCCTGATCCCCAAATACAGGTCTGTTAAACACACACATGCAAGAAAAAAAGTCATGAACACAGACTAATTATTTCTCAAACTGTGTGCACATACCATATTAAATTCTCTGTAGGTGATTTATTCATTCTCATAAAAATGTTCTCAAGTGCTTTAAATAAACCAATGACAGTCTGTTGATCTCCACCTTACGTTGAATAAAACCCTTACGAGACCTTTGCAGCCTGTTTGACTGTAACCACACGTCATAACCATCCTATAAATAAGCACAGCAGCTTGACCTAAGGCAGACACACATTCTTCCCTGTCTTTCAGGGTTTAAGGAATTTTCCCACTCGGCCATGTGGGCATACTTCCTAAAGGAGGCTCTGAACTCCTGCAGTAAGGATGCACTGTGAGCTATTATTTTTAAAGTGAGGGAACACTGTGGGAATAGGACATATCCCTGGAGAGTGTCCCAAAAACAGATTTGCTTTTAAAGAACTTGATTGAATGATTTCCTGAACTCTACAAGCCTAATCCTTACCATATTATAACCAAAGCAAAAAAAACAGAACAAAGTTCATCTATAGCCATGCTAGATGCTCGGTGATGGTGTTCAGGGCTTTCTAAGTAGACATGCTGACATGATCTCAAAGTGGATGCTACATACAATATATACAGTGTTCAGCATGTTAACATTACATTCTGCAAGTTGGTATCCTAATGTTTGATACTTGGGGCAAAAGACGGTACAAGTGAGGCTAGTGGGAGGGAAATTCATTTTGCAGAACCAATATTTACTCAGGTATTTTTACTTATTCCTTCATTTCTGAAAGCAAAAATCTAATTTCAATCTGATACACAAAATTAAACAATCAATCTGGCACACACCTGCTGCCGTCCCCCTCTTTCTCCTCATCTGAGCTCAAGTCGATAGTAAACATATCTTCTTCATCTGAGAACTCTTCCCCGCTCTCCTCTCTTCTCCCTCCTCCTCCACCTCCTGCATCTTGCCGTGCCTTCCTCCTCCTCCTCCTCCTCTTCTTGGAAATGCCACTGTCACTTTGCTGTGGTCCCAAGTTCAGGACAGGGAGTGAGCTGCATGGGATTGTGTCTATGTGATGAGAGAGAATAGTATGACAACAGTTTGTAAAAAAAAAAAAAAAAAAAAAAAAAAAAAAAAGTACACACGCAACATTTCCAAAATACATTTTTACAACAGGTCCTACCATGGTGACGAGCACTGCCCCGGCCCAGCTGGGACTCCATTAACTGCTCCCCGATGGACATGATGGGAGAGGTGGCGAGGTAGGACGGAACTACTTCCTGTCAGGGGAGGAACATGGCATGATCATGTGAGGTCCTCAACTTTTATTTACTGTAACTTTGAAAAATAATTTTCAATGATGTCAAGAGTGCAATTACAAAAACAAACGTTCAAAATCTGTCATTAACTTCCAACTAAACTGTGTGTGTGTGTGTGTGTGTGTGTGTGTGTGTGTGTGTGTGTGTGTGTGTGTGTGTGTGTGTGTGTGTGTGTGTGTGTGTGTGTTTAATCTGGTGAGAATTTAGGCTTGAAATCAGATTAGCAAAATCACACAGATCAGCCTGTCAGTCTCTGTATGAAGACTCAGAAGGAGAAATATTGCAGAGAGAAACACACAGAGACAGAAAGAAGATGAAGAGATGATTTTAAGAGTACACGCACTGCGCATGTCCTTACACAATCCAACACAGCCCCATTCATCTTACAGGTAGAGAAGGGGACAGAGCTCACACTGGCAGGTCACTGCTTATCTACTCACAGCTAAACCCTAAACTGAAAATTATTTTTAGCAAAAGATGAGATAAACCAGGAATCTTATGTTGCTGTTTTTTTTCTTCTTAGAAAGCACTTCATCATAACCACATTAAAATGAATTACACCATGTTTGTTTTTTATCTAACCACACTTCAGAAATTCCTGTTCTTTTATGGCCTGCAGGTTATTTTCTGCTTTGTCAATTCCTCAATGTTGCATTTGCATATTATATCCCTCCAAGCAAGTCCCAACCAATCCTCATATTTAACATTACAGCCATGAGAACAGTGCAGGAGAGAAAAAAAAGGCTAAGAGAGGCACAGAAGACCTGGCTCAGTGCCAAATACTGACTTAAAACGCTGTTGTTAATCTTTTTCTACAATCACATCAATGTGGCATAAAAAAAACCCTTAGGGAAGAGAAACAATCTTCAAACTAAACAGACCACTGTATGTCAATCCTCAAGCTACAGTATCTGTTGTTTCATCATTTTATGTGTTTATTTGTGAGGAACCCACGCTGGGCTTTACTGCTGTAAACTAAGTGTCTAGCTTTTTGTCTATCTGTCTGTATGCTTTACTGGTCCTACTCCTCCTTCACCATGTACGTCTGTGTGACCATCTTTCTATGTTCATGTCTGTACAGGCAGCACACAGTGCCAGCCAATTTCTGTTTGCAGCCTGTGTGCGACAGACTGTAGATGAAGATGAATTTGGCAGAGCTATAAATAGCCCCGTGGTGGTCTTCCACTCTGCAGAGGAACAGTTAGGTCAAGGAGAAGATTTGAAACAAGGCATAAAAGACAGTCATGAGTAAAACAGAATCAGAGTTTTTGTTTGAACTTGATTAAGCCTTTCCGAATTATTTATTTCCCATAAACATATTGTTTTAGGATCTGCTCTAAAGAGGACAGGCAAGCTTTTGATCTGAAAAGGTTCCCAAAACTGAGGAAGACAGAGGTTGAATAATGAAAGCAAAAATAGCCCAATGTAATCCTTCAGATTAGGATTTAGAGTAATGAGTAAAATTAGGATATTCCCTCTTAATTCCTGACTTGGAAACAAAATCAACTCTTAATCCATCTGCCACTCATTCTTGTCGTTCTCCTAAGCAAACTTCCCTCGTCCCCCTCTATCACTCCTCTAACTTCCCATGAAATCATAGCTATCACATTTCAGAATCTGTAGTCAAAACAACAGAAAATGTTCCCAGGTCAGATCATTTTCTGCTCTTTGCCTTTGTGCTGAACAACTTCCATGTGACATGATCCAGTATTACAAGATCTTTAAGCAGGACTTCCATACTTTTTTAAACAGCAAATGACTCTTCACATTTGGAAGATAGCTTCTACAGGAGCAGATTGAATGGTATGAAGTACTTTATTCCAACTCCTATCAGCTCATACATAACTAAAGTACTATTTACATTGACATGACAGTGTCACAATAAGACTCCAGAATAAAGCCGTGGGATTAATCATACTGCCTCTCTGCACTTCATTTTTTGGAGTTTCATTCACTGGGCAAAATTTGCCTAAATGATGTCCTTTTTTTTTTCTTTTCTGTTCTGCAGTTTGCTGGATGCACATCTCAAAGAACTAAAAAATAAAAATCACATGACAGATACTTATTCAGAATGCCTTGTGTTACAGCAAATGCATACATATAGTCTAAGCATACAGATTCTGGGAAATATTTAAGTGTTGTTGTATCTATTTGTAGTACGAGTCATTTTTACTACTACAGAGTTGCAATCTCCAGCCTATATTTATTTTTATGATCTTTCAAACTGAATTTTCTGTTTCAAATGTCATCTTCTCAAATTAACGTCAGACCTAAATAATAACATCTAATTTACAAACAAATATCCGATGCTATCTGTCTGACATCACTTGTCTATAACTTGAATGTAGACTAATTGACTTCATAGAAAAGGTTGTTTTTTTAGGATCACCATATTTTTGAATGTTGCCAAGCGTCACACTGTTACTGTACTGTAATAACAGGCAATTAACTGTCAAAAGATTTTACAGCAGGCTCCTCCAGCAGAACTTGATCGTGTTAGTCTCATGTTGCATTTTAGACTACCATTGAAGAGGGGCACGTTTCTGTATCCTCTGGGCTTGTCTCAGCATGAAAACTATTATAACGTCACATATTTGTAGAGACTGGTGAAATCTTTCAGAACGATTCAAGGTGGCAAAAATGAAATGTGCACACATCAAGCACTCGCTGACATGAGGATTCATTGGTCCTGCATGACCTTCGTGTAAGTTCTGTCCTATATTTGCGAGTGTTCACAAACTCTGAGTAATGACTCCTTACTCACCAGAGTGTTCTCAGTCTCTTCAACGAAAAAGGCTTCACCATTTTCCCCAAGCTTCATGTGCAATCTCACCGGCTCTCCATTAATCTCTATGTCCACCTGAAGCACACAATTCAGATTTTTTAACAAGTTAAACATGGATTGTCCTTCAACAAATATAAACATACGGATTTAAAATAAAAAATGGGCAGGAATGTCTGTGAAAGTATTTTTGTGTGTCATTTTGTATTGAAATTTAACCTCAAAGGGGAAAAATATTTATAAAAAATTTGAATGCAAATTTTTCACTTGTCAAAGTCTCTTTTTTGAACATTTTTGAACAGCTACTCTTTCCACCTCTACTATCAATGATTTTTAGCATCATCTCACTTCATCATGACTTTGCCTTTGGTTTTCTGCTGTTGTCAGTGAGCAGCATTCTCTAAACTGTCAAATCACCTTCATACAAAAACTCATGACAGGGATTATAGAGCAATAAAAAGAGTGAATGTATGGGGACTGTGACACCCTATAATCTCACCACTTTCTCACGGGACCGCAGGACACCCATCTTGCCAAAGCGGACGTGGAAGGGGGAGCACTGCAGGGAGCCATCGGGCTGCCGTACCACAATGACATCTATACATCCAGACAGTGTTGCAGGGTTGAGTCCCCTGTACAGCTCCTTGACCTGCACAAACACCTGACCCGCCAGCTGACCCACATAGTTCATGGTCTGTAACTGGAAACACACAGGAGAGGAGAGGAGGACAGTTGTTTATTACTTACTCCTAAACATCTAACTTTTTGTTTTTTGTTCTTTTTGTTTTTTTCTAGTAGGATTTTCCTATGTACAGAACATCACACACAAGGAGGAAAATCACATTTGATGAACCTACCTACTTACAAATGAGACAGTTTGTTTAAAAGCAAGGCCATGCTGTCTTTCTTTCATTTTTAAACCACAATATCAATTCACTGAAATCAATAGGTGCCCACAACTTTGCCATCTCAGACAACAAGCAGGTTTTTGAAATCATAAAAGTGGCACTATTAGATCTTCTCTGAGTATGAGGTGTGCTGAGCATTGGGTGTGTTTATGGCTGTTAATCAGTTAGTTTTGTTGCTTATGTTGTATGAAGATATCAAAAATCAAATGAGATACCCAAAGGTGATTTTTCCCCTTTGTAAAGCAAATCCATCCCATAGGAGTAGAGATGAGAGTAATCATGTGATGCTCTGCCAGTCTCTCTGATACAAACAGCCTCTAAACATTTACTGATGTGCATAATGGTGATTTGATTCCATGGGCAGAGAGACAGAATGGGAAAATGAATTCATAACAACTTCTTGATAAAGAATAGTTGATATTTAATGGTTTTATGCAAATAAAAGAACATAGACTATATGAGAAGGCTACTGGCCTCAGAGCCCCTAGAGATGCCTTTCTCATTGAAGCAACTGCAGCATCAGTCAGAGTATGTGATACACAGGTACTCCATCTTTCTCTCTATGTACCCTAAAACACCAAACATGTGTGATAATATACTTTACAAACTACTGGATTTGACAATAGAGAGGGGATTTGGAATTTGTCTTGCACTAGGATTGAAACCCATTCAAAGGTAAAGGAAAGAACAGAATATCAGGGGAGAAACTGATGATGAGACAAAAGATATAAAGGACGCAGATAACAGGAAACACGAAATATGAGAAACGACTGCCCTGTCTGCGACACAAAATGTCCTATAACATCTCCACCTGTTTTCGGCTGACTCAGATATTGGTACACAAACATGCACGCATACACATACACACACACACACACACACACACGCACACAGCCTGCCAAACAGATGGCTTCATTTTTAGGCAGGGCACAAAAGAACCTCTAAAGTAGAAGATGATGAAGCAAGAATTCAGGTGCCTCCGCTCTAATGACCCGGCATCACACCCATGTGAGACTTGTTCTAACCGGTCATCTACACCAACACAGTACGCAACAACAACGGCAACAACAACAACAGTGTCATTGTGTCCAGACTGCCCACCTGATACCACTGCTTAAATCATGTTTACACAAAATGTCACATGTGCATTAAACTAACAGTGGTGCCTGATACATTGGACTGTGTTTTACAAGTCAATCAGTCAAACGACAATATATCGGTTTTCTAAGTAAAGTCATACATCAAATTGATAAAACTTTGCTGAGGACAAACTCCTATATGTCTAATTACAACATAGCAGAGTGTTTTAAATGACATTGTTTCAAGTGAAAGAGTATTTGACTTGTGGAAACCAAGACACCTCAAAACCTGAGTGAAAGGATATAAAAAGTTATGTCTAACTGAACACTGCTGATGTTAGAACATATTAATGTCATTTGGTTGAAATTACATTTTAACCTCTGAGTTGACTGCTAATTTACATACTTACATCATTATTTGACCCTTTAGTTTAACTTACCTCCTGTTTTTTTTTCTTCTTCTCACAAACAAACTCATGCACTCATTCTCCACTTATTACTGACCTGACCGCATTGTCAACACAGACCACGTGCAAACAGAGAGGACCATTTCATGCACTCACAAAGCCTTGCCCACTCTTCTGAGAAACTTCAGTTTAACAGCCAATCACAATGTCTCCATTATGTAATATAACCGACCCTGAATCCTGGGTCGACTCTGGGTCATTCATTGTCATTCAACGCCAATGCTGCAAATGATAGCTAAATAAACAACACGATGATGTTAAAGGACGCTTATTCTTTAAAAAGAAAAAAAAATGCTGTTTCATTGTCAGCAACACTGAGCCAGAGTCAAGTGTGAATCCTGGAGTCTATGGCGAGAACCAGCAAATTCCACAGATGCTTCTTTAGTAAAACTCAGTGAAAATAAACCTTCAATTTCATTCTCAGTGCAGCACATAAAGTGAGACCCGAAGATACAAACAGAGAGGCAGACAGAGGTGAGGGGCAGGTTGAGGGGTTAACAGACTAGACAGATGATGATGTGAAGGATTATCCAATTAAACTTTATGTGACAAAAGCAGCAGTCTGACACTCTGTGATTATTGACCGATACAGCTGTATGGTTACAAGGACATAGCTCATTTTCAGTAGCCTATCTTATTCTGATTAACATTAAAACTATATTTTTAATAGGCTATCGTCTATTACCATATTATTTATAAATGAGAAACATCTAAATCTATGTCAATGCTGGATAGGAAATAGGACTTAATAAATACGAAAGGTAATGTGAAATAAAAACAATGTGAGGTTGTTGATTTGCTCGTAGTATTCTGCGTGGCCTGTGTGTAAACATCTGCACACGGGGTGAGGCTCTGCGGTGTGCGCCGCAGCTCTGCCTTCATTCAAACAGCCGCAAACCACAACACGCAACAACAAGCATGAAGGAAGAAGCCTCAATATCAACATAATATTACTTGAATGTTGCAGTAGGCTATGTTGGGATCTGTTATATTTAGCCAACAGTAGGTCACTGCACAATCCAGCCTTCCTACTTACATTATTTATTGATTTCGCTTTTCCCTCCGGGATTTTTCCGCCATCCAATTTTTTTTGTTTTCACACCAACCGTCCTGTGTACAGTTAAGTCCTCTAAGTGTCAAATCCTCAATTCAGACATTGTCGGTAGATTCCTCACATCTGATCTTGAATCCTCTGAAGGGTGCTTCGTTATTTAAACCACGGTTGAATTATTCCTCCCACCACCACCGGACTGCAGGGAGAGAGACACCCGATTGGCTGAGTCAGCGCTGACGTCACACTGTTGACTGAAATCTTCCCACTTAAAAGTGAGTTTTGTTTATGATTGTACTTTCGTGGCTCCGTGCTTTTACTATCACTTCGACCTAGGTTATAAAGCCTTTTGTAATGATGTGTATGGTAATTAATGGCTCCATCAAATAGCCTAATTAGCCTATTATAAAGTCTTCTATAGTAGCTTTTTAAATCATACATGGACCCTACAGTGAACACTTTTGGCTGCATGTAATGTCTTCTCTGTTTATGCTCATTAAGAATGAAACTTATCTTCTTTTTTGAATAAGTTTAAACTTACCAGAACAACCCCTTAAAATTGACTATTCGACCTCTGACCTTCTGGGGGGAATACGAGCTGCAGGGCATCTTGACCAAATTTGAATATTAAAAATATATTGATTTAAATGAATGTTTTAAATGGTATCAGCAGTAATGATACAATGCTTTAACTGCTTGTTCAAAAACTTTGATTTCCCTAAACAACTTGAAACTTTTCACACTAAAGTTTTTATGATCGACTTGTAATCCTTCAAGGATTATATAGGTCATGTTTAGTAAAAGTGGCTCTGGATTTATTTATGTATGATGCAGGTATATAGCTGCAGGTTAAACAGCTTCTCTGATGTTTCATTTAAAGATAAGATAAGATTCACTTTATTGTCCCAGTAGGAAATTTGCCTGTGATTGAGGTTTACTGAAGTGTTCTACTGAGAAGTTTTAATTAAATCATCACATTCCAATAAATGTGAATGGTCTGAAAATGCCTTCCTATCTGTTGTCATTGTATGAGTAAAAAAAATAATGTGTGGAACCAACAAACGTAATTACTTGAATGGATAAATTCACTTGATGTTGGCGATTTAACACAACTGAATACAGAACAGCAAAGGTTTTGGCATATATTTCTCCTGCATGACAGAAGAGCACGAGTAAACAGGTTCATATTCCCAAGAAATACATGTGTAATATGGAGCTGAGCAGACAGGAATAGCAGTGACATTCAGGAGGCTCCAAGGCCTCTGCATTTGTGCCATGCTTCTCAGTTTTCAGAATGTAAATCTACCCACCTGCTCTGACACTCAATGCCAGACCAAGACATTGTCAGTGTATTCATTTTCTTTGGTGCATTTTGATTCCAAAAGGACCTACTTAATATTATACAAACCATAGCAATGTAAAACTGTCACATTGAACTGTTCTGATGTTGAAAAGCATTAAACTGCAACACTAACTGATCTTTGTTAAGATAATAGCGAAAAATGTTCCCTTTGCAAAGTGTTGCATGAGAAGATTTAATGCCATTCTTGTGCCTGTATTGATAATGGAAGCTAGCTAAGCTTAGCATGATGACTGCAAGCAGGGATGAACAGCTTGCTTTGTATTGTTTTGTATTGTCTGTAAATACCCAAATCTGCATACGACCACCTCTGAAGCTCACCAATTAGTAACTGTAGTATAATGTGTACATCAGTATGGCATTGCACAGAAGCAGTGAGTGTAAAAAGTATTTTCTTGATTCTGAGGTTACCATACAATCATTTAAGCTAGCTGCTTGCTGACTTTAGCTTTTGATTGTAAAGTTGAATAAAAACAGTGATGGCATTTCAGGCCTAACACTTCCAGATGCTGACAGCTGCTCGGTGAAATGTGTAAATGTTCAAATACATATTTGCTGTAAAGAATGTTTCAAGAAGTATGTTATTTTTTTCTACTACTAGCCTACTTCTATTTATAGATCAAACGCAAGACTACTTATCAAATTATCCTCAGGATGAGAATAACATAACAGTTACAAGCAAGGAAAAAAAAGGCATTTTCCTAATTTAAGAAACGAAAGAATTGCGGCTGACCATGGCAGAAAATGATGATACCCATTTGATTGTTTTTCCTAACTGCAGTGTGTTCCTTATGTCTGTAATCAGATTATAGCAAGGTTATATAAGGAGATATTGGCTGACCTCAGAGTCAAGTCTGGACACAGAGTTCCCACTTTAAAGAAACAAACACAAAAGTTGCCTCCCCGCAGAGTCTCCCCTGACCAGGGTCTCATGGCTTTTGTTGTTACTCAATGTTTCTAAGAACTGGACCTCCGAGTCACACTCATATCCAACTGTTGCTGCTTTATTAGAAAGTTGTGATACAACACTGGGACCCACAGAGTGTAAATTAGGTTTTCTCAACACATGAGCAATGAAAGAGGAATAGAAAAGGCGTCTCTCAAGGAATATTAGCATACAGAGAGCAAGAGAATGTGTTTTCTTGTGTTTGTATGCATAACACTTCCACCAAAACATGTCAATCATTCTGCTGTTAATCAGCATGTGCACATAATTGTGCTGTGTAACTCAGTACCATGTGATTACTCACTTCCTCATAGTTTCTGATAGAAACACACACTCTCAGACACACTATCAGCACTAGGCAGCGGGACAGGGAACAGAGAAACACGTGTTGGGACTTCCAAGAACTGAGTCATTCATCAGGGAGCAACAAGAAGCCAACGAGGGGAGGGGGGAGGGGGGAGGGAAGGGAGAGGGGAGAGGGGCGTGACAGACAGAGAGAATATGGAGATTGAAAAGTAGGCGAGGGAGTGTGCAGAATAATAACGTTCCTTTAAGTTTGAAGGGCAACAGAGGAGAAGAACTGGTTTATTTACTCCACTGTGCAGGAAGATTGTTTGATTAGGTGGATTTACTCAGGCTTTGGTTTATGCCTTTTACTCTTCACTTTTTATTTTCAGAAACTGAAATGTATTTGAGTTTATTTCCAGAGATTGATACTACTGTAATGTGTATGTTGAAGTTAAAATGAAGCTAAGCTAAGCAAACAGTTAGCTTAGCATTAAGAGTAAAAAGAAAACAGCACTCTTGCCCTTTCCAAAAGTAACAAAGTCTACCTACCAAAGCTCACCTGTAAACAATTTAAGTAAGGGAAACTGTTTCCCTCGTTTTAGTATTTAGGCTAAGTTAAGCTAACATGCCGTAGCTAGAAAACCAACAGACAGCGGAGTAAATTTTCTCTTGTTGCTTTTGGCAAGAAAGCCCAAAGGACTGTTCCTCAAATTTCAAATTATTTGTTCTCTGTTGGATTTAACAGAGTTATCATTAAATTTACCAGAAGCGTGTTCAAGTGTGAAGAAAATGAAACTGTAAACACAGGCTTAGGTTGTGTGTAATTTCAGGAATGTCATTCACTACAGTACATGTGACCATGTGCTCTGTTTGTTTATGTGAGTGGGTTAATGTTTGCTCTCTGCATGCATGAGCAGTATGTGTACAATATATATATGTGTGTGTGTGTGTGTGTGTGTGTATGTGCTGGCTGTAAACTGCTCTCTATCTCTCCAACTATCAGCCTGAGGTGTTGCTTTATAGCAAACATGTGAGAAGAGAGAGAGAGAGAGAGAGAGAGAGAGGAAGATGTGATTTGCAGGGACAGGGAAAGCCTGATCTCTCCCAGGAACTCTCTCTGAGGTCAAGAATACATTCATTTCATCACCACGGCGACAGGGGTGTTTTGGGGGGATGGGCTTCACGAGCCAATCAGAGGGTTGCCTGAGCACATTTCAACTGTATTGTTCAACCCGCCCCTGTGTCCTATAGCAGACATGCTGCTTGGCTTTAGAAATATCTGATTAGTTTGCTTCCAAGGACCAGGTATGACCAATAATAGATTTTCTTACTGCTACCACTAAACCCCAAGTGTTCCATCAGGACAAACCAAACCAACAAATTCACCTTCAGAGAATGCAGTCAGTGCGACCACAGGCTGACTTAGAGGAGAGGGCAGAACTAGCAAAGCCTCTCTTAGATAATGAGCAGTCACTGTCAGGTTCCATGGTTTATTAGCATCATACTCTTTTTGTGCATGCCATGCATATTGCCTATAGGGGTAATGTTTTGTAAGATACAACAGACTGGAATTTTCAAGATAGGGTGGCATTTAACAGAGGCTGTGAACCCGAAAGGCTTCCAAACTATGCATGTTTGTATTGATACAAACTTGATTCTTTTAACGCATTCTGTTAAAATGTCTTTTAACAATTTTACATTTGAAGACTGGACTTGGGGACTTTTAGTACTCTGGTATTTCGTCCCTTAATAGATAAAGTTATTGATGGCAGCATAAAGGATGAAGCATGATGTATGAACATCAGAATGTGTGTTAGAGGATCTTAGGTAAATGTATTGAATAGGAGAAAATCAGGACTATAAATGCTTTAAAGATCTGAATATGAAAGGAGCATACACACCAACATTCACAGAGAGTAAACAGCAAGACAAATAATGTCTACTGAACCTCAGCTAAAGATAAACTTCAGTCCGATATGATCTAAAGGAGGAAGAGGGAATGTGGAGGTGCTGCCTGAGCCCACATAGCCACTCACAGGCCTCTGCATGGTTGGGCTATTATGTAATAGGTGCACTGACTGTGGTGTAATATGCCTTTATAAGTACCTGAGTGGGCTTGAGGTCATGCGTGGCGATATGAGCTGTTGATAGAGCACATGGTTGCACTGCACACTAACAGAAAAAAGCTCACATGCTCTGACTGCAGAAACCTGCATCAACACTGAGAACATGTGCATGGTCATAGAACAAAAGGACACAGGATGAGCAAGTTAGCTGATCATTGTGTTTTTAAAGACACAAGCTCTCTTCTGACTGGCCAAGTGGTCCCTCTTTCCTCACGCCTCACTTCATCGCCCATGATTCTGTTAATTGGTAATAGCAACACTTCCTAAATATATATTTTATTTCAGTACCTAAAACTGTTTTTTTTTTGTTTTCATTCTTGTTTTAACTTGTTTTAACTTGTTTAATTCAAAAGTTAAATGTTAGTGTTGGACCCACTGGTCTACTTTCTATGTAGCTTAACGATAAAGACCAGGAATGAGAAGTTTGTCCTGAATGTTTACAACAGACAAAAAGCTAAATGCAAAGTATTGAGAAAGCTGGTCAGCTTCTCTACTGTGAATAACTGCTGCTTTAAAGACTTTTTTTTTAAAGACAACTTTTTCTTATTTGCTTATATTTAAAAAAACAATATATTTAAAAAATTGTTACCAAGGACCAGCTGTAATTGGGACTGTCATCTTCACTGTGGCTGCTGAAGTCTTGCTCTCCATCCTCCACGTGGGTCGCTTCATCTCGCATTGTTCACAATCCTGAGCTGCTGAGCAGACTCTTGTTGTGAAAAGTTTCAGAACATTGCAGGATAATCTGTGGGGGTCCTTCTTACTTGTCCAAGTAGATATATTTAAAAAAAAAAGTTGCAGCAGTCAAGACTGAAACAGGAGGTGGTCAGTACTCGAGGTGGATGTCAAAAATCTGTTCCTGTCACTTCTTCCCTGGTCAGCTTTCTCTCAAATCTTGATATTTTAGTTCAACACAGTTTGAGATCTTTTCTTGTTAAATGCACTGTGCCTAACTCTGAGAGCGTACACTACTAATTTAAATAAGCATCTGTTCAAGATGGTGTGAAAGCTTTTGGTGGTTCTGGTTGAGTCCTTTGACTCTTCAATCAGTGAGACTGTTTGAGTGAACGGTTTAAACTAAATTTATCACGTTCTGGGAATGGACTTCTTAGAGGAAATGTGAGAGGGTCCAGAGTGGCTGAACTGTACCCACTGCTTGAAACTGCAGTCCCCCCACACACACACACACCCATAAACACACATACATACACATACACACACACACACACACACACACACACACACAGTCCAGGAGACATACATTCTCTATGCAAATTAATTACTTTCAACACGCTGTAACATTTTGAATGACCTATACGTTTTTCTGGCAGATTGTTGGGAAAAAAAGTAAAAAGAAAAAAAAGTTGTATGTAACCCACAAGTTTTGAAATCACCTTGCCCAACACACAAATGCACTCACTGAACCTCCACGTGAGGACACAGGGTGCATCTGAGAGCAGCAGCGTGTTCTGTCATCGAAGCGTAATGTTTGCCACTTGACTTTCTCCCCCTGTGATACTCGTGCTAACAGCCATTTAGACTTTGTTTGCTCCACTTGAATGTCAGATATCTACTGAAAACTAGTACAGGTACTGCAGGAAATATGGGGACAATATTTTTTTTGTGTACCTTTCAGATTGTTTCATCCAGTCTACATTTTTTTATGGCGCAGACTGAAGAAGCTTTGGCAATTAAGAAATGTAGTGTTTTTTTATATTGCATATGTAAGTCATACAAAGTGAAGTAAACAGGCTATACCTGGCAGTCTGAGTGAGGTAAACATAAGATCTTAAAGATTAGCAAATAAATATGTGCTTCTGCCATGTTTTTTATTTGAAGTGATTGACAACAAGTGTGCAAAAAAGATCCATGCTAGACTATAAACTGTAAAGTAAAAATGTTTAATCTGGGTATTGAGAATGAATATGATTGAATCATTAAAGGAACATACAAAACAAATGTAAAAAAAAATATGTACATTTATATACACAATTAAAGGCATACAAAAGTGTAAATACTGCCAACATGCAGTGGACTCCTGTTTCTTGAAGAGTTACAAATACAACCTACCTCGTACAAACTACAGAGCATAACACTAAACCATTCTACGTACAATCCTTTTTCCTCTAATTCACACATTTAATAACTTTAACATTATGCAAATAGGAGAAAATATATTCAAGATAATACTCATTTAAAAAAAATGACACGAAAAACACACTAACAGCCAAAAAAAAATGGCTACCATAGCATAGATGATTGTATCCACTCTTTAATAAAGCTTCTCATATCGTGTGCATCATAAAGTGTTCAAAACCCTGTTACACTGCTGTAAAACTTCCACATAGGTTAACATGCAAAGAAAAGATGAGAAATAGAAAAGTAGAAGCTTAAAATAACTAAGTCGAGCGAGCCTGTTTGATAGGATAATTTCCCTATTCCTTTAAATATAGTGTTATTATTATTATTAAAGATAGTGTATGTATCTATCAAAATAATTTGAATCAACTTTATCAACACAGTACAATTTCTTTGTTTGTTATAGAGGAATAAGTAACAATTCTATTCAATCAAAAAATATTCTCTTACAAAGCTATCGTGGTCATGACATATTGGATGATTTATGGACGACCCTCAAGGTAAATAACAATTTCTTCTGAAATGTTTCGATGTTTCCTGTACATTATTCTCCTAACTCACATGGCCTAATAAAAGTCAAAGAAAAACACATGACACAAAATGATTACCTCTTGATTTCTTGGCAAAAACATGTTCATATTTTTGAAGACCATGACCTCACTGGACACAGCTGTCAGTCTTTACGTTTGCAGCCAAGAAGAGGACCTCATCCCTCCAAATCCTTTTTGTGTGTTGGTGTTAGTGCATTCAATAATCATAAAGTTTTATTTCCAAAACACTCCTTTTCAAGTGAGTCTCACGGGTCAATCCTTTGTCTGTCTTCAACTTATCCAGGGCTCGGTTGCTGTGGCATCAAGAATTTCCAGTCATGCCTCTCTAGAGAAATGTTTTTCAGTTCCTCCTGGCAGATCCCAGAGCAATCCCATCCTAGATAAGACACAACATCCCTCTACTGAGTTTTTGGTCGACGCTGTGGACTCCACTCTGAACAGAGTTTCTGCACAGAAACAGGTGAACGTTAAGTGTAGGGTCAGTGCCTACTGTCATGCTCGAAAAAACACTCTGGTACATTTCTTCTTTGGTAGTTGAACTGATATCAGTCCTTATCCAATTCTTTGTAGTCAACTTTTTATTAGTGTTTCAGTCATATATGTTTTCCAGTCAAAAAGAAGAGTGGTCGGTCCTCTTTGGCGTTGGCAGTCTGGAATTCGTCACTGAGCCTGAACCTCCACTCCTCCTCTAGCTCCAGCCTGCCCACCGTTTGCCTCAAGGAGCTACGATCTGCACCAATGACACACAGAGTCGCACCTACAGGGAAGCAAACAGGAGGAAGAGGGACACAGACTTTAAATATGCTGTGGAAATCAACCTCTTTCAACCTCATGTATTAATGACACTTTAAGGGGGTATGCTATGGAACAAAGATCCCCAGCTGGAAGTCAAGCAGAAACTTTGGGCTAATGTGTGCTGTGCGTGCTCTTCCCCCCCATGTGGCCATGTTTTTTATTATTTTAATCGTCTGACATGAAGCACAGATAAGTTTTCAAATGAAATCAAAGAGGCCATTTACAACTTGTAGGCTCTCAATAAAGTACCGCTACCCAAAAATGCGTCATTGCATCTGGGCCAACGCTACCCTGTATCTGCCTTATTACCTTGGAGGAAGGTGAACTTCTTGAGGAACCCAGCAGTCACAAAGGAGTCAGCAAAACAGAGGAGGAGGCCGCTGAAAAGTAGCCCTGCAGTGCTGATGTTGACAGAGTGAGGTCTGGAACTCACAAAACACACCGTCACCTGCAAGAGGAGAGAAGAGTAAGACCTTTATTTATAGGCAAAACTTCACAATGTCCATCTCTTTATGTTTTTATTAATGTCCTTATTAAGGGCGAAATGTATGTTTCCATGTGTGTCATTGTGTGTGTGTGTGTGTGTGTGTGTGTGTGTGTGTGTGTGTGTGTGTGTGTGTGTGTGTGTGTGTGTGTGTGTGTGTGTGTGTGTGTGTGTGTGTGTGTGTGTGTGTGTGCTGTCTACCTCAGGCCCCAGGTTGAGGTAGCAGTCCACAGACAGTACAGGGTGTGCGTAGTTCTTGGTGCTGAGGGGAAACAGCTTCTGGCTGGTGTGTTGGAGGTATTTCTCCAGGAGCAACTGAGCAGGTGTAGCCAAGAAAAGGTGCTTGCTGTCTGGGGCACAAACGTACTGCGATGGCCCAACTGAGGTGGGAACATCTGTCATCTGGAGAAATTTCAAATTGACGTTAATAAATGTTACCAACATGTGATTTTGTAACTTAATATTGATGACTTACCATTACATGCAAACACAGATTCAAATCATGTTAACTGACGGATTTCTAATCCAAAAGCAATCAGGTTAAAAGATACAATTATGTGCTCTCTGACAACATCTGGTCGACATATTTTCTTTTTGATTAATATTTGCACTTTTTTTTTAGCCTGGCACGAAAACAACTGCATTGCTTTTTGTCTTATTGAAGTTAAATCTGTTTCTCTGCTCTGCTCCTGAGTAACATTTGGTTTTGTCTTTATGTGTGTTGAGCTTCTACCTTGGTCTTGATGATGAATGTCCTGTATCCTCCGATGGCGATCTGCTTCTTCATGACGCTGAAGCTATTGAACCGGCAGACGAGCAGTCCTGCACTGTGCAGCCTCAGGGTGAAGTCTACATCGTGACAGGTGAAGCGGTTCTGGTCGTACTGCACGTTCTGACTGCGGTCGACATTGAGTAGGAGGAAGTCGTGAAGGTGACCCCTGGAGAACGGCTCTCTCCTTGGATTGCCTGGATTAAAAAAAAACATATATTTCAACTTTTTAATTCACTTAAGAAAAGAACCCTGATACGCCTTAAATTGATGCTGGTCATTTTCTAGAGGTGTCCTGTGCATCCTTCTAATAGTGAAGTTCATAGAGTTACATGTTCATTTATTTATTTGTAATTAATTGTAATTCTTAAGGATGAGAATTGCCATAAGAATTTACTTTTGACTCTTGGGAGAAAATACATCAAGTAAATGTGTATATTATTTGAAAATATTGCAATTTTGTCCAAATATTTGCCGTTTTTTAAAGGTATGTGACATCATGACTCTAACCTGTGAGTCCACGGCTGCTCCACTTCCTGATCCCGCAGAGTCCATATTGGACCAGGTCTGGACATGCCTCCATGTGCTGTAGGACCTGCTTCAGTGACACAGCCTGCTCCACTGCACCACTAACAACAACAAACAGCAGCAACTCATAAACAATTATATCAAAACATTTTAGTTTCACGAGAAACAACAGATTTATTGTCCAACACGATTACTCGTTTAAACAACATGCCTGTATGTACCTTCGAGTGTCCAGATCCACTGCGTTCCACATAACACAGGAGTCATCAGCCAGTATGATGAAAGGCCAGACATCACCTGCTGGGCCCCCTCCCTCCAAACGTCGACTGCGCTCCAGCTCTAAGTTGTGATATGAGAGCTCTTTAATCAGGAAATGAGCAGCACCTGAAGTAGAAAGAGAATGAGTTATCTAGTAGTAAACAGACAATCACATTTTAGTAATTGCTTAATTTGCCTTTATTAAAAATGTATGAAATTAAGGATTCTCTACATATTTAACAGCAGTAATGACATACCTATTCCAGCTCCATTGAAGACAGTGGGCAGGACCAGCATGATGTGGTTGGGCCAGTATTTCTTATACACAGCCATCTCGTATTCTTTGACCACCAGGATGTGTAGATGAGAGGCTCCGTCCATAGCATGGTACAGGTTAAAGAGCCCATGCTCATGACGGCCAGTGGTCGGGGTGAAGATTGGACTCTTGATGCAGTCTGGGCTCTGGAAAAGTATAAAAGAAAACATACTTTTAAGTTTAACCCCTGACAAAATGTGTCAAATATCTTACATACATAAGAGAATAAAAGAGAATCTGAAACAGGCAGAGAGTAAAAAGTAAGATATTACTGTCATTCAGTTTTTACATTACAAACTGAATACTCATTTCTACTGCAATCACAATATCTCATGAGTTGTTAATTTCTAGATGCTATGATCTGTGTACTGGATGAGGGATCTTGGGACGTGTTGGTCTCTAATGATCAGTATGAAAAAAAGTTAACCAGAGAATAAAGATAGATTCATACATTTTCTGGTCAGAAGTTGTAAAAAAAGGTGTTTAAAAGCACTCGATTAACAAAATGTCCTCCCTCTTACTTAGTGGGTATTGACAGGCTGTAGAGGAGCCACAGGTTGGATTCAAACCTGAGTATCCAGCTTTTGAGGACTGAAGTCTCTGTACACAAGGCACACAAACTAACCACTAGGCCATCTGAGTACCACCAAAAGGGATTTTTTAAGCTTTAACTTCAACCCAGTAACAGGCAAGACCTGGATCTCCACTAGTGGCCTCTTAGCCATAGTCTAACATGTAGCACCACCTAGTGGAGTGCAAGCATGCTGCATTGATCTGCATATATATTTAAAGGCAAGGGTAACGTGTTGAGATAAGTGCATTTACTTGAAAAGGATTTGCTACAACTCCGACTTTGACCAAGTTTTAAACAGGACAGCTCGGCACATTCACTTTCATTGTGTTGTAAATAACCCTCACAAACAGCTGACATTCAAACTGTTGGCAATGATCTTCAGTCTAAGCTACCATTAGACTTCACTGAAAGTGAATGTTGGATAATAAAACAGTTTCAAGCAGTAAGCCGTTTGTGTGGGGTTAAGAAATGTAGCTGTGCGTTTAGTTCTCTTGAAAGATCTTTTATTTTCCCCCTTTGTTTAAGTAATCTAAAATGTACAAACAAGTTTATCACCGACAAGACATTTTCAAGTCCTCGCTAGAGGCTGTTGTGCACAGTACCAATCGAACTACATGTGTACGGCATACATTTTTCATACAATTTTTCCAGTTGTTGTTTTTACTCTGCACATATCTGGCAAAAAAAGGAAACGCTAATATTTCAGGGTTCATAGCTAAGCTTCAACAAAGAAGGGACTTACCCAGTCAGAGGTGAGAGGCAGCCTCATGCTCTCCAGCTGGCCTCCAGGATTGCTGAAGCTGAAGTAGTGCTCTTTAGACTTTGGGATGATGAAGTAGAGTTGGATCTCTTCCCCGAGCAGTAGATGGGTGAATGTGAAGGCATGCAGTGTTGACTCATACATCTGGATATAAGAATGGAAAAGAGATGCAACATACTGTACATGTTGACATTTATCATTCAAAAGAAGTGAGAGTGTCACTTTTCATGTTGTGTTGTTGTGTTCTGCTGACCTGGTATCTTGGATTGAAGCCCAGGTACTGGTGACACTGTTCACAGTGGTGGTAGGTGTTGTAGGCTGCATATTTAGACAGCTTGATCCTAGATGTCCGCCGTCTAATGTACACATCCTCCTGGCGCATCGGGTTTCCTTGAAAAGACAACAGGAGCGAGGATGGATTAGGAGAATAGCACATTTACAGGTAGCTTCTGAGAATTTGTTTTTAAAAGCAGCAGACATAAAGATGAATGTTGTGTCAATATAGTGCTTTTATACTGATATTGTCTGTGTGTGTGTGTGTGTGTGCGCGCACCTACCCTTAGCACTGGGTTTGTATTCAGGGCAATAGACAGAGCTGATGTCATCATATTTGGGATCATGGATGGTGTAGTTGAAGTGTATAGTCTTCATGATATCTGGGTTGGGCCAGCGAGAGTTGGGTAGGTGGTACTGCACTCCCTCTGCCTGAGCACCTAGACACACAACACATTTAAAAATGTGTGCATTACATACAAGTACTAAAAATATTGATAGTCAAAATTAAAACTGGATTGACCCAGCAAATCATAGAAACAATCATATGATCTTAGCAAAAGCATTGCATTGAAATATAGAAAAGGTAAGGAAAACTGGAAAAAAATCAAAAGTGAGCAGAAGTTGTGCGATAAGGCTAGCCACCATTATTACTCTAATGTAGGAGGTAATTGGTGACTAATACTGGGAGTATACTCACTGTAGTTGATGTCTTCTTCATCGTAGATATCCACCTCCATCAGCCTGATCAGCATCCGAGACAAAGTACCTAAGAAGTGTAGGTACGCTCCTGTCTTACCCACCTGACCCACGGAAAATACAAAAGAACATGAAAAGTACATGAAAATGAACAGCAAAGAATGAGCTTTAGTTTGAACAAAGGAAATAAAATAGGTCAGCAGGTACCTGTGGAGGTCCACTGAGCAGCAGTCTGCGAGGGTGAAAGTTGTCACTTCGTCCTTCAGTGCGGTTGCTGCAGTCCATGTGGTAGGAGCGAGGCACGGTCC
Organism: Labrus bergylta; assembly: GCF_963930695.1. Lineage (NCBI taxonomy): Eukaryota > Metazoa > Chordata > Actinopteri > Labriformes > Labridae > Labrus > Labrus bergylta. The sequence goes on from NC_089197.1 coordinate 28,196,728, forward strand.
ACTGGCGATAGTACAGTGACTGCTCTGTGCACGTCATCATCTTACTCAGCAAGGGCCTGCACACAGAAGAAAAGTGAACAGCTGGATTTCTCCAAGTGAGACCTGTAACATTCACATACAAACCTTTATATAACTATGCTTTCTACACATTTGTAACATATCTTCAAAACAAGACTCAAAACTCATTTTGACAATGAAGGAGTAATGAAGTAATTTCCTATAAAAAAAAGTAACTAAATAAGCCAATGAAACATTTTTTAACTTAAGATATATCACAATGTTGGACTGCCTTATTTGCCTTAAATGTAGATGAAGGAGGCCATCAGACCGTCATGTTTGTAGACATATAAGTTTGTATTAGAATGATCAAAAAGGGCGGATCTACCTTTACTGATTATACTTACCGTTATTTTTCAAATTATGGTAACCAGCAGTTCATCAAAGTTCATAACAGTGATAACGTCCCACAGATAGAGTAGTGCTTGGTTTATGATTACTCAGCTTTTGTATCAGTACCATCAGTCTTAAAGTAGTGGTGTGTAAAAAAAGAGTAAGAGTCATATTTTACCTAAAGCTGCTGGCCCATGCGACGGACATGTGTGGCAGGAATGTAGTACATCGTGGAAGCCCGCTGCTGTCGCTAGCTGTGATGATATCGTAGAGGGCACGAGGGAGGAGCACAGAGGGCGGTCGACTCACTCCTCGAGCCCAGGAGCAGCTCAGATGAGGAGAGGAGGCTCGGGGGGACAAGGAGCCAGAGGAGGTGGACTTGGAGTGTTGGCGGCGAGACTGTGCAGGGGGAAGTATTTGTGGCTGAGTATGAGGTACTTGCATGTTGGAGAGCGACTGGTGCTGGGAAGATGTTTGATTGTAATGTTGGGAATTTGGTTGAGATAGTGACTGATTTTGACTCTGAAATTGGGGCTGGGAGTGACCCTGCACTTGAGGGAGGGTTTGGTGGTGTAGCGCAGGTTGAGGACACAGAAGAGATTGAGACAGGGGCTGGGGTTGATTTTGAGTCTGTGATGGTGAGGGAGACTTTATGGTATCAGGGGTCCTTTTCTGAACATTTGGAGAGCTGGTGCTTTGTGCAGGGAAGGGATCTGAACCTCCACTGTCTGGGCCTGACCGAAGCTGCTGACTGGATGACAGAGGGGAGTCCCCTAGATAAGGCAGGAGGAAAAAACAAACAAAAAAAACAATTAATTAGGTTCCAAATTAGTTGAGATATCAATCTAAATTGCAATACTAAATATTACATTACATTTCATAAGCACATAAAAAAGTTAAATTGCATATAACTTCACCATTCTCTTGTCCCTCCTCCTCCTCATTGTCAGTACTGCTGAGTTTCTCTGCATCACTCTCCAGCTGGTCACTTCCTGGTCCTGGGTTGTGTGGAGGTCGGGACTCTGCCTTCACTAGATAAGCAGCCAGTCCTAGCTCTTGTTCAAGTGTGGTCCTCTGGAGGTAGGAGCAGCTTATCACTCTGAGATCACAGTACTTCAGTGATCTGTTAACACAATGGATTAGAAAAAATGAAGAAAAAATAATATTATTCTTTTGAATTCACTGTTGCTACACATCAAACCTGTTTTCACATATCAGGGGTTAACAATTGGTTATAAAACGAGAGTACACAGATGTTGGTAACAAATAATAATCAGATACACACACGCACACAGACACAGAGCTGTTCTGCCAGCCCAAATATTTTTAAAGTGACACAGTTTTTTCATTTTTTTACACCTCTGCTACTACCTCTGATGCCAGATTAGTGAACTACTTATTTTGTCCCCCCACTTCATCTCTGTGGTATTTATATTGATGGCGAGGGGTAACAGAGGTGTAACAGTGCCATCTTGGACAGGCAATATAAAAGGGGCTACTGTGTGTACCTGGGCAGGGATTCTCCCAGAGGCTCAGCTCCTGACAAGATAAGTATGCAGGGGAGGGCCTCCAGTTCTAGGTAGGTCCGAGGAACCCAGTCAGCCTCCTGGATCTTCAGCCATGTCTGCAGGATATAAACACAAACGCAAGCTCAGAAACCCCAAAGTTTTCACTGTCATTATTGTCATCTACTTGTTAGCGCATCTATCTTAAAAACAATGTATCCTCACAAACTATAAGCACAAATTGGACTGAGCCTCTTGGTTCCAATAGAGAAATATATGCAGAAATGCAAAAGACCCGCATTCTTTCTAATATCCAGCAGGGGAAGACTCCCTGGTTGGAAAAGGAAGTAGGATAGTAAGAAAACCGATGAGATAATGATCCTGCTTCTTATCTGATTCATAAGCTTGTTAAAAAAAACTTGTGAGTCTGTGATTTGCTAGGGTTAAATCTTCCTCAATACAGCATTCTTTATTTTATAAATAATGGTCCTTTTCCAAATGAAACTAGCAAAAAGTCATGTTTATTATAGGGCATGGCAAGATGAAATTGACAACAATGCATATCCACTCTGCCATCATAATATGGTCACCTCAAGCAAAAACCAAGAGGGTGGCAGAAAAATACTAAAATCAAGGCTTCAAAAAAGGGGTTTACTAATGGGCAATGTCATGACGCATACATCTATTTCATACACACAGTCTATCTATGTCTATCCAGTACTCCATGCTAGAATACACCTCTATCCCACCTTGATCTGGTCAGTGAAGTTCTGTCCAATAGTCAGAGCTTGGTTTGGATTCCCCATGATGATTTCAAAACTCTCCTCCAGACCAAGCTGCCTCCTAACCCTGGACAGCCGTCTGTGGGCCCACGCTGCCAGAGCCAGCGAGGGGATCCGCAGCAGGACCATGTGGCCATGGTGGGCGGGACATTGCTGGGCAGCAGTGAGCAGTGATTGTACAATCTCTAGGGTCTCTACAGACGTGTGTTTGTGGAGATTGTGGGAGCCGCTGATTCTGCCAGATACAGCCATCAGAGCTACACAGTAGTGTTGGATCAATACTGTAGTCCGGATCACAGCACTGTGCAGCTTTGGGAACCTGGGGGAAAGAGATATGCAGCTCTCATTTCTCTGTAAGCTTGCAAAAAATGCAAACTTGATTTAGAAGCAAGGATTAAGCATGTGTGCATTAGAGTTACCTCTCTTCCAGAGCAGATGCCATACTTTCAAAGGAGGAATCACAACGCATCAGAGGCAGGCTGCTGCCTGAACGCGTTGACTCTAAAAGCTCTGACACACCAAAGTACCTCGTCCTCTCATGGTACAAGTCCACATCCTACACACAGATACAAGCAATTGAATCGAGTGTGAACTTCATTTCAATAGCAATGAGTGTAAGTTTAATACAAAGTGTGTACGGTCTTACATTACTGAACGCAGAGGGCCAGTGGATCTCGTTGTAAGGGCTGATGCGAGTATACTGCGTCTGCAGGGCGAAGGGGAAAGAAGTGACGTGGAGGATAAGGATGTTTGGAGCATCTCGGACCTGTCTGGAGTTTAACAACTGGTCCACCAGACCCAAACTACTGTCTGAGCTACTGCAGGATTCACTGAATGAGAGAAACAGATAAAGACAAAGTAGAAAGAAAGATCAAACACACTTTACTTCTCTGCCACTGCTCTCATTAGACCACAATATTTCACTGGTGTAACATACAAAGTGAACACACTAATTATTTTGCATCACATTTGATTTCTTTTTCCTCTTTCTTTTTCTCACACACACATGTTAATGTCCCGGTGGGCATGGTCATGGACCAGGATGTAAAGCGTGTAGGAGTTCCTATGTGCTTCCTGAATGAGGTTGTCAATTCGTGTCTGAGCGCTCTGATCCATCTTGACCACATAACGCTCAGCCTCCTGTTGAGACAAACACTCCTGGTCTAAACCCCCCCGCTCCTGAAGGACACCTGAGTTAAACAAAGAAAAAACAATTGTTGTACAATTTAATATAAAAACAGATCATGTAAGAGGTGCAAACATAAAACCAAATATGTTTCTAATCACTCTTCATTAAAGACAATAATGGATAGAAACAATTGCTGACAAGAAACGAGTCATACTACAAACCAGAGCTCCAGAGGTGAAGAACTGTCTGCTGAAATGTGACCTCAGAGGGCGGGACTAGGATGAGGAAGCTGACCCTGTCAAACGAGCCGAGGTCCAGGTTCTGAGTGCTGGAGTCGGCTATCGCACAAACATGGGACAGGAGCTTTCTGGCAACTGCAAGCTGGATGGGACGAACCTCACGCCAATCTACAGAGTATTCTACACACACAAGCCACAAATTCATATCAACAAACTCTTAAAAAAATACTATAATGGAGCTAGTATAAAGAGTGCACACTTGCTGGCAAAAGAAGGAGGGCATATGAAAACACATTCTTAGTGGAATCTTAACAGTTTTTCCATGATCAACAGAAAATCAATGGCTCTCTGTGAGTCTATAAGAAGACAAAAGTTATTAAAAACCAAATCCCAGCCTGAGCTACAGTCAATCATGTCAGACACACACTTTTTCAAAGATCACTTTCACACTGTGTCTCACCTGAACAGGTGTCTTTGGGACTTGAAGCTCCCTCTTTAGTGCTCGGTGAGTCTTTTGAACCCTGTGTTTGTGACTCTTTTGGTCTCTGAACATCTTTTGGACTGTGCCTGGATTTTAGACTCTTATCTTCAGCTGACTCCTGACTACTGGACATGGGAGACTGCTCGTTACTGTCCACGGTGGCACTGTCCAGCAGGGAGTCCAAATCACCATCTGATAAACAGAAAGATGCACTTTATGTTGGTAAATTATTATAAATATACACATTAGCAGCCTTTCAGCGTGTAATTGAAAGCAGACAGTCAGACAAACCTTGTCCGAGGCAGTTGCAGTAGTGGATGAGTTCCTGGGCAACACCAGTGGAAAGTTGCTGGTTTATTTCTTTGAGTCCCTCACTGGGAGAGTACATGCTCTCTGCCAAAGCCCGACACTGGTGTTTACCTGCAAAATGTACATCAAAAAACACACCAATAAAATTGCATATATGCTTCTAGATTCATTTTCAAGAAACTTTATTACATTCGCATACAAAAGGAAATAAAAAACACAACCCCTACCTGTGACAATCACACAGGATTGTGTTTCCTGTCCTGGTGCAGTGACAATAATTACTACATAGTTGGTGTTTTCGAGCCGTCCTTCCTTCAGCCTGCTGAACGTTTGCTGGATGCCTTGAGCCAAAGATCCAACCTGCTCGCCTACAACCACCACGCCTTCTCCACAGGATGACGCAGCCAGCTGGGCCAGCCAAGGGAGCTGGCTAGGGGTCAGAGGTTGCTGGCTCTGGGGCGGTAATGAGAGATGCTGTGGGAAGCCAGGCAGGGTGGACAGGGTCTGGTAAAATGGTAGAAAAAGAAGAGCAGCTTTTTCATTAATTGTGAATTACCGTATGCATAGAGTACAGGTAAAGGATAGCATTATAAGATGGATACAAAAGGACATGGAAAAAAAGAAAAAAATTGGGAAAGTTTAGAGCATTGAATCTAAATATTAAACTTTTCAAAAAAATTATTTCTTTAGTTCTTTTATTCCCTTAGAAGAAATACCTACAAGACTGTAAGACACCTGTGAGGCACCCTGTCTCACCTCTATGCCATATAGTCTCCCTTGGGTGGCAGCTGTTTGAGGCTGCTGGTACTGTCTGATCTCGCTGAGGTGGGACTCCCTCCATGACCTCATGAAAATCTGCTCCAAGTCCTCAATGAGGGGCACCTGGTCTGGACCTTGGATGGTTTTATTGGGAGGATAAAGAAATGATATGAAATATGTAAAACAAAAAAAGAAAGTCACTAAAACTCAATTCAAAGGAACTTGATGTTTGTTTCTTTTCTGCCACCTGGTGGCCATTATAAGGCATAGCAATAGTATCGTGGAAAGAAAATTAATATTAACTGAATTTCAGTCCCACTGAACTGTGTGTAATCACAGCATGTATTTTGGAAAAAGGATTTTCACTGACCTAGCTGAACGAGGTAGTACACCGTGAGTAGAATCTGCATCTCAGTTGACAACGGCTGGATGGGTGATGGTCCGTAGTGCTGGTAGACTCTGGGGAGCGTCTGGGAGCTCAGATAACAGCTCTGGAGCAAAGAACTGACGAGCACTTCACTGACATTGCCAGTTAACTGAGGGAGAGGGCCGTGACCTGTGTCAGTGGGAGGCAGGCAGAAACAAGGATGAACATGGAGAGGTGGCTAAGATTACTTTCAGCCATTTTCATTATGGATTCTTTGCAAATCCCCACATCCTTTCCACATATTTTTATTTCCGTTATACATGGTTAAGAAACTTGAATCCAAGTTCTATCACTTCATCTTTGGGACATAGGATGTGCCAAATAATATCAGGTAATAAAGGGTTGGAAAAGGTGCTTGCCTTACTGATGGCTAGATGGCAAAATGGTTTTACACTCAAAAAAAATGATGGAGCAGAACAATTTAAAATAGATGTACATGTTAAATGTAGCCTTTAAAAACAACAAAAAAGAAAAAGAACACAGACATCATAGTCTGAGTCTTTAAGACTATCAGCTCCTCTTTCATTAGATGCAAATTATTCATATATTTGCTAATAACCTGTGTTTGAGCTCATTGCTTGTAATATGTTTATTGGATGGCGGCACCAAACATGTGAGGTAATGAAAATGAACACAACAACGAACATAGGAAGTGTTTCAGGGCTAAGAGGTGTGGGAGGAAAGGTGGACGACTTGACAGGTGATACAAAGGATTGAAAGGGTGGAGGGGATGACGGAAGGCAAACAGGCTGAGAAACAGACTGGGGTGTTGGCTGACCTCTAACCTGAGAGAAATAGGGAGCTAATTGACCATCTGGTAGGTGGTTACTGAAAACTCTATCTGTTCACCTGCTTGGTAGAGGGTTTCAAAATGTTACCCAACCCTGTCAAGAGCATGAATAAGCTTGAGAAACTTGGAGGTGTATTCTATCAACATAAATAACTGATAGAATGATGATAGAGCTGACCTTTAAAGATGACAGGTTGCAGTCTGCAGGTGTGTAGCAGCTGATCAGGGATGGTTACAGACAGCTCTGGGGGAGAAATTGGGGTTGAGGAACCCTGCGGTGAGCTCAGTGGAACGGCTGTCTCTGGAGAAAGCACATGAACATATTTACGTTTAAAAGTAAAAACAGTACTCTTCAGGTAACTCTACTGTCTTGTGTAAACATGTTACACTGAATAAATAACTTTAACAACATGATTACTCTTATTCCCCCCTTTGTACCTGGCCTGGCTCCACTACTTATAACAGAAGAAACTGGTATTGTTGTTGAGGTGGATGAAGATGGAGGTGTCTTCACAGCGCTCTCTGGCAGACTGTTGGCAGAGGACTCAGGGGACCAGCCCTTGTGCCTCTTTTTTGGAGGTCCAGCATTTGCAGGTGGACCTGCAGAATAGAAAATAAGATTAGAAGTAAGTCAGCAATGAAATGCATTTTGCCCAGACACCCTCTCATCCCTCGAACCACTAGTAATACGAATAAATACATTTGAAAAATAATGGTAAATCATTGGTACACTAATATTTTATCTATAAACACTGCTACTATGTGATGATTTGCCGGCTTTTTCCCAGTTAAGAGATTCTCTTAAATGAATCACTGCTGTTCATTTTGTTGATTTTAACTATAGTAGTTTCACTTGGTGTATTCAGACTGATGTATTTACAACGGTGTATTCAGACAGGTGTTTCAAAATGAAATACGTGACGTTTCATGTTCAATCTAAATGTTGCAGAGGCGTATTAGGGGGACTAAGTGATCCCCGCTCTGTACCGTCTTTAGAGGTAGTAACAGAGGCGTTACAGAGGCAAGATGGGATCAGCTGTGCCAGGCTGGAGTCCAGCACTGTGTGGAGGAGCATGTCTGACTGTGTGAGTATATGGAGCTCCCACTATGCCGTGCTTCCACAATACCGAAATGCAAAGTGTATTCACAGACTGGGAAACTAATATTGCCCCATCGCAGAATCAATATCAATATACAAAGACGTGATGATGGCTGAGCTTAGTTACAGCACTTTTCTACAATTCATTTCTTTGAATTATAATCGAGTTTTAAGAACCCCAAAATCAACAGAAGCTACACTACATGTTTTATGATGGACTTCTGGTAAAACATTATTGGAAGGCAGCTGTGTTTTTAGGTCACACATTAACCCGACTCTTCCTTTTCCCCTCAATGCTGTGTTAAAGTGCGCTCATAAGGAGACACATAAAAGGTCCACTTGTTAATAGGGCCATGAAAAAAACAACATTAACAGGAAGGAAGCTTTTCATCCTGTGAGAAGACAGGGAAAAAGACGAGACAGAGAGAGCATTTTACAACCCAGTTTAATAAAGGTGACAGACAAGAGAAAAGGGAGGGAGAGAGACAGAAAGACAAAGGACAACCCCCAACCCACAATGCAGCTGGCAGGCTCTTGCAGCAGGGATGAATAACACACACGCGCGCGCACACACACACACACACACACACACACACACACACACACACACACACACACATACACACACACACACACTGGGCTACTTGCGGTAGGAGTTCTCCCTTTCAGAGGTGTGAAGACACCCAGGGGAGGGGCTTATTGACAACAGACACAAACTGACCACGTTAGCATGAACTCAAGAAGCCAGCTAATGGTCAGAAAGGAGGTTACAGCAAAAAATTTAATTAAAAATGTGTTAGATAATATGTAACACTTACAAAAGCTACAAACGTAGATATAAAATAGCTTCATATATATAGTTTGATTAAAAAAAAATGTGAAAACTGTTCAAAAAGAGGCTCAAGTTTCAAATTTGAATTTTTTGCAATGAGGACGCTTCGCAAAATTAACAAGAATTTACAACATTTAGTTTGAGTCAAAAACTGTTAATTTACTTTTTGAATAGTTAACACAAGTATTAGCTATGTCAGTCAACATTCAAATTGTATTCATTGACAGTTCAAGAAGATTACTCAATAAATAATCAATTGTACATATCAACATGTACAGTAAATACCTTCCTCAAGGTTGTGTCACACACATTGGTGTTGTGATAAGAATTTAAGCACAACTTAAAAGAAGTAACTTCAAAATGTTTCAATCTGAAAAAAGACAATTCCTGTGTTGTCCATATATGAGGAGGATGATAGTGTGTACTGTAGGGTGTACCTGTAGCTGAGGGTCTTCCCGGCCCTGACTGATTTAAAGGTGGCTGTGTGATGGCGGAGGGAACAGCATGATTGCCATTTGCCGGCGAGGGGGGAACGTCAGCTATTTGTGGCAGAACGGGTGGGTCCACATGTGCTCCTGCTGTTTACAAAAAAGAAAAAAATGAATAAATACAACTACATTACAACCAGACATCATTTAATCATTTTTGCGCTGTAAGAATGAGAAAACAAAAAACCAACACGACAACAATTGACAATGAGAGTAATAAAGGTTTCATCTTGACCACTGAGATGTCATCTTCAACCGTCTCCATATATCTGTTTGGTGTGTTACCTGTGTGTGATGGGTGAGTCGGGTTAATGTTTGGTGGCTGTCCATCCGATGTCACATGACCTTCTGCAAGGGTGGATGCAATCCGTCTAATCCTGCATTCTGAAACCCAAACATTCACACAAAAATAACTAATCTGATACACTGTGATGTAGTTCACAGTGGCTCAGTTATTGTTATAAGTTTTTGTTGTGTACGTGTCTGTGTGTGGGCATTCATATGACCTCATATGTGTGGGCTCTGGAGAAATGAGAGAGGCCACTCTGAATAATAAATGAACTACCTGGTTTACTGAGTCGTAGAACCTGTTAAACAAAGTTATACAAATAACTCAGTAAAGCTGTTTCTAGAAACAAACTAAATCTGCTCTGACTGCCAGGCTTTGAATTATTTGAATAACTGACACATAAAATATAACAAATATATAAAACAAATGTACAGATTGTTCTAATCAAAACAAGAAATACCCCTGCAACAGCAACTACAGTAGGTCAGTATCAAGAATCATCATTCAGGTGTATACCGTTAAATGCAGCAACAATAGCATGAGGTAAAATGCCAGAATAAAACACAACAACTACATCAGAGGAGAACAATATGCCGGTTAGGGATATATATATATTAAAAAGGTAGATTACAAGTCACTTCAAATTCCACAAAGCTTAAACTCTATCTCTCAAAGTAGATGAAGAAGCTCCCTCATTATTCCTCAGAGCAAAATGATCATAAACATGAAAGAAGCTATAGCATTTAATAGAATTACTCGGCTCAGGAAAGCCCCCGTTGTCATTACATCTCTAACTATTGTGGTTAGTATTGGACCAATATCAGCGTCAGTACATCCTGACTACAGAAGGATTTAAGATTCTATTAAGCACAGGGTTTGCAAATAATTTGTTATTGCTGCATGGCACAACCCAGGGAAATGACTTAACTTTGTAAACATGTGAATAAAACCTTAAAAAAACATTTTCACACTTCAAATCTAAAGGGATTACCTTAGAGGTACATTAGTGTCTAACACTGATATTCCCATAGTTCTCCCATAGCTTTCCCTCACGAACAACAGGAACAACAGGAACAACAGGACCTTGAGAGACCAGCTTAGATAGAACGCTACATCTACCAGACCTTTTACTCAGGAAAATCATTGCACATTATTTTCATTTGATGTGTTGCCGCAAAGCTGTGGCGTCTTTGTACACTCTGTCGTGTCACCTTTCACATGCCCTTAAGGATTCACTACTAGTCCAGCTGTTTCCATGCAAAATGCAATTCAAAAGAGCGATAACCAAAAGCAGATCCTCAGCGTATGCCTTCACTTACTCAACAATCAACTGGATGCTTGAGATGAAGAACAACTGGACAACAATTGAAACTCTAGGCCACATGTTTCTCAGTTATACTAAAATGCTTTCAGAACAAAATTGGGCCCAGATTTAAATTGAAGTGTGACCTCAGTTGCCAAATACAATACATGTACATCTCTTACCGTGTCCCCTCCAGAAGACGGGAGCTCCTTGGACCAGCAGGCCCTGGTTGTTTCTGTAGAGAAGGTACTTCAAGTGCTTTTGTTTTTTGGGCTGCGTGCTGAGCTTCAGATTTATGTGGTTGGAGAACTCTGTGAAATAACGAAAGCCTTTCTCTCCACAGCCCATGCAATTCCCTGAAAAACCTGGAGGGAGCACATACAGAAGATATATTTTCACCTCCTGTCTTGATGCCTAGCTTGGCTTATCATGTCCTAACTCATGTCTACTCAAGACACAAATGAGAACAACTTTCAAGGCTTATTCTTTGAAAGAGGCCTAAATTGTCATTTTGAAAGTTTTTCACTTTTTAACAAACACTAATGACATGTGTGTGCTCCTTCAAGTCTACAGCCTCTCACCCAGCAGTGCATTGTGACCACGTTCATCTGGCAGGAAGCGGTGATCCACGGCACAGACCAGCAGGCTCTCAGGGAGGGAGGGGGACTTCACCCCAACCAACATGAACCCAGTGGGCACATCAAAGGGATCTGATGCCAGTGTAGACAGGCGCAGGTCTCGGCCTGCCTGACAGAAGCCTGTGGGGGAAGCAAAGAGAGGATAAAACACTGTATTTCACATGTGATCATTGGTTGCAGCATCCTCTTTTAAACCTGACCACTAAACGCATGAAAGATTTTGAGAGCTTTTATATGTGTTCATGAACAAACCATCTGTGGTGCAGCATCCCTCAGGTGGGGGCTTCATCTGATAGGGTATAGGAGGACTGTTAGATTCTGACCCATCTTCATCATCCTCATCATCATTCTCTGCACGGCCTGTCGGGGACATACACATAAAAAATATAATTCTGGACAAGAGTGACAGGCAGATGCTACAGAAGTGCCAAGAACTCTTTATTATGCTCCTTCTTCTTCTTCTTTGCATCCACAAAAACCCACCATCATGTGTCAACGGCTGCTCTGTCTCCAGATACAGCTGTGAGAACACAGGACGAGGCACTACAGTGTTGGACCTCAGAGACGCCTCAATGGAGTTATGGAGAACCTCCTCAAAGCGTGTGGTCCGTAGCTGGCCAGCATACGAGTTCCCCATTGGTGTCCTGCAAAAACACAACAATATTGTGTTGGACAGAAAAAAAGACCTTTGCAAGCTGACAGTAAATTGTTGTGATTACATACATCCATTAAAATACTGATTCTGATTGTGTAGGTTCAGATTAACCTGCCGTGCCATTATCATGTAAGATTAAGTATCAAAGTCCTGACAGAATGAGCAGCAGAAAAAACTTATTTATCCCAGTTATACATGACTACACAGTCTTTTGAAATTCTTCTGTTTACATCTGTTGAAAGAGTCTGACATTGAGAATAATGTGCTCCTTAAAGCTGCCAAGCCTTAGCAAAACACACACACAAGCATATAAAAACATCTGCATCAACACACGCAAACTCTGGAGTCAAGAAACACAACTTCTCACACAGACACACACAGACCTGCACACTAACACAGTAGTAACTAGTGGATGGCCTCAGTCCAGGCAGCATGCCATTAAATCAGATGCACTGACAGAGTCAGGGCACCCTGACCTAGACTCTCCTCCATGTCTCTGTTTTTCTACTTTCCCTTTCCAACCATCTCTCTCTATGGTTTATTCATTGGCTCGCCTCCTTCATTTGCTCTCCAACAGATGAGAAATGCTCCAAGAAGAAAGAAAGCAGTAATTCTTTGCAGATGCTTTTGTTTATGCGCACTGAATAATGTTGTTATGGTTAAAGTTTACATAACACCATACATAGAAAAGTTTTATTTTCTAATTTTCATGTTTAAGTGTACACGTAAGAGAAATCTTCACTGATCTGTTAGTTTAATTTGGAAAAATCTAAAATACATTCAGAGTCCCCTTGCACTTGATAAGATGATAAATGAATTTGTTTCCATCACTAGTTAAGATTTCAGGGCGTAATATGTTTTTTAGGATCGAAAGATGAAACAAACAGGGTCAACGGAGGGAAATAACAAAGTTAGAGTGTTGACAGTGACACCAACTTAATCCTGCTCCCCTAAACCTCACCATCTGC